>NC_034178.2:45609859-46209859 GCF_002021735.2 Oncorhynchus kisutch | reverse complement strand
ATCTTTTATTGGGGAGCACTGGTGGAAATTGACAACAACCAAAAAATAAGTAAAATATTGTTTTTCTTTAAATGTAACCTTTTATTTAACTAGGCAAGTCAGTTAAGAACAAATTCTTATTGACAATGACGGCTCACCCCAGCCAAACCCTAACCCGGACGACGCTGGGCCAATTGTGTGCCACCCTATGGGACTCCTAATCACGGCCGGTTGTGATACAGCTGGAATCAAACCAAGGTCTGTAGTGACGCCTCTAGTACTGAGATGCAGTGCCTTAGACCTCTGCGCCACTCGGGGGCCCATGATTATATACAGTGCATTCGGAAAGTATTCAGACCCCTTGGCTTTTTCCACATTTTGTTATGTTTCCCTGTCAATCTACACACAATACCCCATAATGACGAGGCAAAAAAAAGTATTTTTATTTTGGCACATTTTTTAAAATAAGAAACAGAAATACATTATTTATATAAGTATATGGGCCCTTTGCTATGAGACTTGAAATTGAACTCAGGTCTATCCTGTTTCCATTGATCATCCTTGAGATGTTTCTACAACTTGATTGGGCATGATTTGGAAAGTCACACACCTGTCTATATAGGGTCCCACAGTTGACGGTGCATGTCAGAGCAAAAACCAAGCCATGAGGTCGAAGGAATTGTCCGTAGAGCTCCGAGACAGGATTGTGTCGAGGCACAGATCTGGGGAAGGGTACCAAAACATTTATGCAGCATTGAAGGTCCCCAAGAACACAGTGGACTCCATCATTCTTAAATGGAAGAAGTTTAGGATCACTAAGACTCTTCCTAGAGCTGGCTGCCCAGCCAAACTGAGCAATCGGGGGAGAAAGGCCTTGGTCAGAGAGGTGACCAAGAACCCAATGGTGACTCTGACAGAGCTCCAGTACTCCTCTGTGGAGATGGGAGAACCTTCCAGAAGGACAAAGATCTCTGCAGCACTCCACCAGTCAAGCCTTTATGGTAGAGTGGCCAGACGGAAGCCACTCCTCAGTAAAAGGCACATGACCGCCCGCTTGGAGTTTGCCAAAAGGCACCTAAAGACTCTGACCATGAGAAACCAGATTCTCTGGTCTGATGAAACTAAGGCTGAACTCTTTGGCAGGAATGCCAAGTGTCACATCTGGAGGAAACTTGGCACCATCCCTACGGTGAAGCATGGTGGTGGCAGCATCATGCTGTGGGGATGTTTTTCAGCGGCAGGGGCTGGGAGACTAGTCAACCAGCTCTGCAGCACTCCAGCAATCAGGCCTTGATGGTAGTGGCCAGACGGAACCCACTCAGTTTTTAGGACTTTTGCGCAATTTCTCTGTTGTCATATTAATCCACATTGGTCATGTGGCTGATCAGTGTGCAACGACCGGCCCCCATACCAAAATGGGACAGATATTAAATGTTTTTATTTGCTGAGCTACTTGTATAGCCTAACAAGTCGTTAGATTGGCTTTTATAACACATAGGTAAGTTAATGGCCATCTACTAGACATGTATACAGTGTTAAAAAAATTTTTTAACACAAGTCATCATGTATTACAATAAAAAGTAAATCCGGGGACTGCCTGTGTATATTATTAGTTTTGTCAATCTCTATTTGCTTCTGAATCTGTCTCCTCAGTCCGGTGAATGGGTTTATGAGCTGTAGTAATGAGTGACTCTGATGTTAGATTACATGACAGAGCCACTGGAGGCTGGAAAGTCCCGCCTGTCTCCGGTGTATTTCATTCCCTGAAAGGCTGTCACAAAATATATGCTTATGTAACTGATGTGAAATAGCTAGCTAGTTAGCGGTATTCGCGCTAAATAGCGTTTCAATCGGTGACGTCTCTTGCTCTGAGATTTTGAAGTTGTGGTTTCCCTTGCTCTGCAAGGGCCGCGGCTTTTGTGGAGCGATGAGTAACGATGCTTCGTGGGTGACTGTTGTTGATGTGTGCAGAGGGTCCCTGGTTCGCGCCCGGGTATGGGCGAGGGACGGTCTAATGCGTGCGGCACTGTCAAACGAAGTACCACACTGTAAATCTATCTGCACATATGCTAGTCCCGGCCTCATTCTATGACAGTCATTTTATTGAATTCAATAAAAATCCCAGTTTATGCTTCAAAACCAACTTTGCAAGAGGTTTTTAAAATAGGTTGTTTGACTCAAAATTATATGACGTTCTGCATTGTTTGCAGAATAGATGGATGCAGCCAATGCATGATTAATATAATTAATCAATACATTTCTTGGCAGTCCCAAAAATACTGCTATCAGGTTGTAAATCACAGCTGGCCTGGTACATTGTTTGCTGCCTCCATTTTCAATGGCTCAATATCGCTAGCGCATCTATTTATGTAGCTATTTACTTAGCAAGCTAAAACCATGGAACCTAACATTAGCTAGCATGCTGGGAGGATGTCATGTCATTGGAGGAGTGGGTGAGTGACCGACCGACCGATTTTGTCCCCTCATAGTTTTTCAGTGGCTAAAGCTAGAGATGCAGGTGTCATTTGGTTAGCTAGCAAGAAATATGAATCACTTTGCTAGCTAGCTAGCTAGTTATGCTGAACATGAACGACTGTTATCCAGTTAGCATGTCTCTTGCGTTAGTAAATTCACTCTGGCTATCTACTCCGCTATGAATTTACGAACACACAACACCCACTGAATATGACCAGTGTCTATAAACATTGGCAAAAAAAAGTAATACATTTTTTGCAAGCAGCACAGTTAGTCACTAACGCTGCGTTAGTAAATTCACTCTGGCTATCTACTCCGCTATGAATTTACGAACACACAACACCCACTGAATATGACCAGTGTCTATAAACATTGGCAAAAAAAAGTAATACATTTTTTGCAAGCAGCACAGTTAGTCACTAACGCTCTAGATAACATGTAAACAGCCTAACCAGCTCTGCTTATAGCGAGTAAAATTGTCAGAGTGAGATGTTCTCTCATTTGTTTCTGGAAGTAGCTGGCAAGCATAACTTAAGCCAGTTAGTTGGGTGCTGGACTGCGGTTGTGAGGAACGCTTGGTTCAACCTTACTCCTCAGCCAGAGCTTTCAGTGTCAATAGTGCAGTGTGCGCTCTGAAACGCTTTGAATTTACTACAATCTGACAACGCTCTGAATTTATGAATGACCTAGAGAGCTTTTTTTTTTACACACTGGAGGCAATTTACAACGCACACTTAGTTGTCAATCAAATGTATTTGGCATCGATCAAATGGGCGGGCAGGCAAGCTGCAGGAGGAGGAGCAGGCTACTGTTCCCCATTGTTTAGCAGTGCACTTTTTGAAGCCAACTAGCTGAAAGAGTTTGAAAGGGGTTATCTAATGTTCCTTCATTAGATTTTAGCTCAACTCGCTCTGGCTAGCGTTAGTTGTTGATCTTGTTGTTGTTGATGTGCATAACTGAGTGAGAGAGAGACTACCTTTTCATGGTTTGACCAATAGGACTGTAAAGTTCCCAAATGTAAGAGGACAATTGATTTTGTGGCTTTCCGCGGATGCGATCCAATGATTTAAAGTCGCGCTATTGCTACTGACTGTAAATACAAAGTCCAGTTCAAAGTGAATGATGCCAGGTCCATTTGGCTTATTTGCATAAAGGCCTATTGTTGCTTTGATTGGCTATTGCGCACCAGTCTGCGTAGACTCCTGTTCTGGACAGACAATATGTTTTTGTTTGGTTTTATTTACTGCACTGTCTATTAATTGCCCAAACGTATGGCCGCTTTCCCACTTTATATTGCTATAGAATTTTCAAAAATGCCTTACTCTACATAATTTCCGTACATTCTATGAATTTATGAAAATGATCATATCTAAGTGCTCGCTTGTCTGAAAATGTTTAAACCGTGTCATATTCTTCCAGGGGGTGTATATGAACCGATTTTATTAAGATTTCATGTTGCTAAAACGCTGTCAGTTCCACTTTAATGTAGCCATTGGCTGTAATTATAAAGCCAAAACATTAAGTAACTAACAGCTTCTCTCTCTCCTTGTCTTGTCTGTTTTCTTCTATTGAATTATATGTAGCAAACACTTAGCTAAGTGGCCAGGGCGGAACACATGCCATGCACTAATTTGAAATATGTAGTTAGGCTGTTATAAGATATTATACTGTATAAGCCAATGGTGATGGCTAAGGCATATATTCAGTGATTTACTTCTTTGTGCAATATATTGTATGTGCTTATTCGTTCACAACTAGGATAGGTAACACTTTATTTTAAGGGTCCATAATAAACCATATATAAGGCATTTATAAATTGTGTGTTCAACATTTATTAATCATTACTCCCACATTGATAAATCTTTTAATAATCATTAGTAGTATTTTTGCAGTCTCTAATCTAAAGTGAGTGCTATTTATACTTTATAAATGTTTTGAATGACCAGTGTAATTTCTCACAGAAAGATGATAATGCCATTGGTAGACATTCCTGCACACAATACAGGATGTTTAAGGAAATATATAACATGTGGGAATAACTAGCTTACTAACATTTACAATGTGGGAGTAATGATTAATAAATGCCTAAACTGTTTGTAAATGTCTTTATAAATACCTTATAAATGGTTTATTATGGACCCTCAAAGTGTTACCCTAGGATGTTGCTGGGCCCAGCACAGGCAGTGGGGTCCCCTGGTCGTCTGTTCCCAGTGATGCTAGGCTTACAGCTCAGCTGCTGCTGCGGCAGTCAAGTGTAGTTGACGTAGGGAAAATGGAGAGAGAGAGACAGAGAGAGATGCTGACACGTACTGCCAGTTTATTGATATTTTGGCTCTATAATATATATGTAATAGTACTTAACCCTTAGGATAGGGTTATGTATGACAGCCAGGCACTTATATTTGCAATATAAGTAGTTATGCTTTCATAAGGTATTATGAGCCAATGGTCATCTATTAGGCATTTATTGTAATTTTTCTTCTTTATCTTATGTGTTTATTCATTCACAACTATGATATTGTTGGGCCCAGCACAGGCAGTGTGGTCTTCCGGTACCAGTTTTGTGGGAAAGGATGCTTAGCAGAGACACTGCCAGTTCCTTAATATGTTGGCTCTATATGTCACTTAGGAGTGACAGCCAGACAGACAAGACAGACAAGACAGACAAGACAGACAAGACAGACAAGACAGACAAGACAGACAGACAGACAGACAGACAGACAGACAGACAGACAGACAGACAGACAGACAGACAGACAGACAGACAGACAGACAGACAGACAGACAGACAGACAGACAGACAGACAGACAGACAGACAGACAGACAGACAGACAGACAGACAGACAGACAGACAGACAGACAGACAGACAGACAGACAGACAGACAGACAGACAGACAGGAGAACAAGGAGAAGCACAGACAGTGACAGAGAGTCAGAGAAACAGCACGTGCGGGGATGTGGGCTTGTGTGGCTAAAATTCAAGTGCACACACACTTTGGACCTGGGCCTGTGACTATGACAGGCAGTGTTGTCTGCATCTCCTCTGAGTCAGGGGAAGGGAATGGAGAGGAATGCTAAGGATCCTAGAGAAGCCAAGCATACAATTTCATTCTGGGAGGGGGGAGGGAAAAGGAGGGGTACGTTTATAACATAAACTCTCTTTCTTTTCTTCTCTTCTTCCTTTCTCCTCACCATTCTCTCTGTCTGCAGAGACCTTGTGTGTGTCAGCCAGGCAGTAGAGCATCCCATCTGTTTCTTTCTTCCTTATCAAACCATCTTTATTTTTTCCCTTTCCACACCCCTGTCTTTCACTCTCTCTCTCTGCTCTCTTTTGTCTCACTCTTTTTATTCTCTCTCTGAACCAGTTTTCTGTCTCTGGGCGTCCTTGGTTGCATTATTTGAGAGTTTAACAGCTCTGCATGCTTCCGTCCCCAAACGTTGAGGGGGAGAGAAAGGCAGAGAGAAGTTATAGAGGTGTACAGTTTGGAAGAGAGCGAGAGAGAGAGGAGAAATGGAGTTAGGGCTGGTATAATTGGCTCAAAGAGATGGTCCTAATAAGGAAGAGAGAATGATGTGGAGAATTCCAATGAGAGGGAGAAGAGGGCTAGAGAAAGAGGGGGGAGGGGGAGTAAGTTGGAGAGAAAGGTGAAGGAAAAAGAGGCAGTGAATGGCTACAAGTTAGATGGAAACAAAATGTCTGCGAGAGAGGGATGGGATAAGATTGAAGCAAAACTGTAGCCTAGAAGACTAGAGAGAAGGATAGAAATGGGAGGTGGATATAGACGATCGGTGAGACAGAGAGAGAAATACGGAGAGAGAGAGAGAGAGATGAGTCAGTCCTGGTGAGTGTGTCCATTTGTTTACAAGTTCTCCTGCGGCAGGTGTCAGCAGAAGAAGAAAGAGGAAGAGAGAGACATGGAGGGAAAAGGCAATTACCCGGGCCGGTTTGGAGCGTTTTGTTTTGTTTGTGGAAGCAGCATTGTGTGGCTGGCCACTAACGAGGCCCACAGAGCTCGTTAATAATGAATTGGGGAGAAGGTGACGAAAAAAGGAGAGGAGGGGGAGCAGGGTGCTGTCTCAATGGAGACTTTTGACATTCTCTCTGATAGGCCCACAGACTGAATATGGTACCACAGTGTTGATGTTTGATATGAATCTGAGCATACACACACATTCATACAAACATACAGTTGAAGTCTGAAGTTTACGTACACCTTAGCATGCAGACACACACACAGATTTTTGCAGAGCATATTGCACTCAGATTTTAGTTAACCTATTATAAAATGTATCTTACCTGTAGGTGCCTATTCCTTTCACCCTCTGTCCCTTCATCTCACACTCCTCCCATCCCATCCCCCTGTCATTCCTTCCCTCATTCCATCTGTCTCATGCTGTGGGCCTTAGAGGAGATAGGGGGAATTTGGGCTGGATTTGCTACTCTGGATCTGATGAGACAGCTGACAGCCGTGATAAGGACATCCATTCCCATTCACTCTCCCATTCCATATCCTACAGTATATTATGATATAGGTACAGTTGAAGTCGGAAGTTTACATACACAAGGTTGGAGTCATTAAACTCCTTTTTCAACCACTCCACACATTTCTTGTTAACAAACTATAGTTTTGGCAAGTCGGTTAGGACATCTACTTTGTACATGACACAAGTAATTTTTCCAACAATTGTTTACAGACAGATTATTTCACTTATAATTCACTGTATCGGGCCTCCCGGGTGGCGCAGTGGTTAAGGGCGCTGTACTGCAGCGCCAGCTGTGCCACCAGAGACTCTGGGTTCGCGCCCAGGCTCTGTCGCAACCGGCCGCGACCGGGAGAAATTGGGGAGAAAAAGAGGTAAAAATGTTAAAATTAAAAATTTAAAAATAATTCACTGTATCACAATTCCAGTGGGTCGGAAGTTTGCATACCCTAAGTTGACTGTGCCTTTAAACAGCTTGGAAAATTCCAGAAAATGATGTCATGGCTTCAGAAATTCCGCTATTTGACATCATTTGAGTCAATTGGAGGTGTACCTGTGGACGTATTTCAAGGCCTACCGTCAAACTCAGTACCTCTTTGCTTGACATCATGGGAAAATCAAAAGAAATCAGCTAAGACCTAAAAAAAAAATTTGTAGACCTCCACAAGTCTGGTTCATCCTTGGGAGCAATTTCCAAACGCCACATTCATCTGTACAAACAATGGGACCACGCAGCCGTCATACTGCTCAGGAAGGAGACGCGTTCTGTCTCCTAGAGATGAATGTACTTTGGTGCAAAAAGTGCAAATCAATCCCAGAACAACAGCAAAGGTCCTCGTGAAGATGCTGGAGGAAACAGGTACAAAACGATCTATATCCACAGTAAAACGAGTCCTATAATGACATAACCTGAAAGGCTGCTCAGCAAAGAAGAAGCCACTGCTCCAAACCGCATAAAAAAGCCAGACTACGGTTTGCAACTGCCCATGAGGAGAAAGATCGTACTTTTTGGAGAAATGTCCTCTGGTCTAATGAAACACAAATAGAACTGTTTAGCCGTAATGACCATCGTTATGTTTGGAGGAAAAAGGGGGAGGCTTGCAAGCTGAAGAACACCATCCCAACTGTGAAGCACGGGGGTGGCAGCATCATGCTGTGTGGGTGCTTTGCTGTAGGAGGGACTGGTGCACTTCACAAAATAGATGGCATCATGAGGAAAGAAAAATTATGTGGATATATTGGAGCAACATCAAGACATCAGTCAGGGAGTTAAAGCTTGGTTGCAATTGGGTCTTCCAAATGCACAATGACCCCAAGCATATTTCCAAAGTTGTGGCCAAATGGCTTAAGGACAGCAGAGTCAAGGTATTGGAGTGGCCATCACAAAGCCCTGACCTCAATCCTATAGAAAATGCGTGGGAAGAACTGAAAAAGTGTGTGCAAGCAAGGAGGCATAGAAATGGGCCAAAATTCACCCGACTTATTGTGGGAAGCTTGTGGAAGGCTACCTGAAACGTTTGACCCAAGTTAAACAATTTAAAGGCAATGCTACCAAATACTAATTGAGTGTATGTAAACTTCTGACCCACTGGGAATATGATGAAAGAAATAAAAGCTGAAATAAATCATTATCTCTACTATTATTCTGACATTTCACATTCTTAAAAAAGTGGTGATCCTAATTTTTACTAGGATTAAATGTCAGGAATTGTGAAAAACTGAGTTTAAATGTATTTGGCTAAGGTGTATGTAAACTTCCGACTTCAACTGTATGTGTATGCTTGCACATGCTTCACCTATTACTTTGTGTAATGCGGATGGCCACCATTCATTCTTCCACATGGTAATGAAAATACATCAATACCTGGTGACACATACCATGCAGTACCCACCTGTCTATTTTTCATTATTTCAACTTATACAGTATGGAAGATCAATTTACAGTTTGAAAATACTTCACATGGACTCAACTTGTGTGGGCATGTGCATGTGTGTGTCAGAGAGAGAGAGATAATTATTACTCCTCTCACAGTGGTGTCCAAACAAAACCCCTCAGATTCCTCCAGACTAACACCCCCCTGAGGAGAGAGGGGATCAGACGGTCTGCCAGAACCATGGATCACTGAGGGTGTGTGTGTTGGTGTGCCTGTGGTTGTTTCTAGTTGGTGGAGGAAGCTGTTTTCACACTTCTTTCTTCTTTCCAACTCATCCTGCTCTCTCTCTTCTCCTTCTTTCTTCTTTCCAACTCATCCTGCTCTCTCTTCTCCTTCTTTCTTCTTTCCAACTCATCCTGCTCTCTCTCTTCTCCTTCTTTCTTCTTTCCAACTCATCCTGCTCTCTCTCTTCTCCTTCTTTCTTCTCTCCCTGTTTCCCTCCCCCTATTTTCTCCCTCCGTTAATGCAGTTGAAGTCGGAAGTTTACATACACCTTAGCCAAATACATTTAAACTCAGTTTTTCACAATTCCTGACATTTAATCCTAGTAAGAATTCCCTGTCTTAGGTCAGTAAGGATCACCACTTTATTTTAAGAATGTGAAATGTCAGAATAATAGTAGCTTCCCACAATAAGCTTATAAGGTTCCCACAATAAGCTTTCCACAATAAGTTGGGAGAATTTTGGACCATTGCTCCTGACAGAGCTGGTGTAACTAAGTCAGGTTTGTAGGCCTCCTTGCTCGCACAAGCTTTTTCAGTTCCGCCCACAAATTATCTATACGATTGAGGTCAGGGCTTTGTGATGGCCATTCCTGTCACGTCCTGACCGTAGTTCCTTTTTGATGTCTCTGTTTTAGTTTGGTCAGGGCGTGAGTTGGGGTGGGCATTCTATGTTTTGTAGTCTAGGTTTTGTATTTCTATGTGTTTGGCCTGGTATGGTTCCCAATCAGAGGCAGCTGGCAATCGTTGTCTCTGATTGAGAACCATACTTAGGCAGCCTGTTTTCCCACTATGGGTGTGGGTAGTTGTTTTCTGTCTTTGTGTGTCTGCACCAAACAGAACTGTTTCGTTTGTTCCGCTTTGTTGTTTTTTTGTTCTAGTGTTCAGTTTCTTTATTACATCTACCATGAACACATACCACGCTGCACCTTGGTCCTCTTCACCTTCTTCCACCTACGACAACCGTTACAACTCCAATACCTTGACTTTGTTGTCTTTATGCCAGTTTGCCACAACTTTGGAAGTATGCTTGGGGTCATTGTCCATTTGGAAGACCCATTTGCGACCAAGCTTGAACTTGCTAACTGATGTCTTGAGATGTTGCTTCAATATATCCACATAATTTTCCTTTTCTCATGATGCCATCTATTTTGTAAAGTGCACCAGTCCCTCCTGCAGCAAAGCACCCCCACAACATGATGCTGCCACCCCCGTGCTTCACGGTTGGGATGGTGTTCTTCGGCTTGCAAGCCTCCCCCTTTTTCCTCCAAACATAACGATTGTCATTACGGCCAAACAGTTCTATTTGTGTTTCATCAGACCAGAGGACATTTCTCCAAAATGTAGTTGCAAACTGTAGTCTGTCTTTTTTATGGCGGTTTTGGAGCTGAGCTGCCTTTCAGATTATGTCGATATAGGACTCGTTTTACTGTGGATATAGATACTTTTGTACTTGTTTCCTCCAGCATCTTCACAAGGTCCTTTGCTGCTGTTCTGGGATTGATTTGCACTTCTCGAACCAAAGTATGTTCATCTGTGGGAGACCGGAAACATGACCGAATACAAACAGTGTAGCTATTCCCTCCAGAAGGCAATCAAGCTAAGCGTCAGTATAGAGACAAAGTAGAGTCGCAATTCAACGGCTCAGACACAAGAGGTATGTGGCAGGGTCTACAGTCAATCACGGATTACAAAAAGAAAACCAGCCCTGTCACGGACCAGGAAGTCTTGCTCCCAGGCAGACTAAATAACTGTTTTGCCCGCTTTGAGGACAATACAGTGCCACTGGCACGGCCTGCAACCAAAACATGCAGACTCTCCTTCACTGCAGCCGACGTGAGTAAAACATTTAAACGTGTTAACCCTCGCAAGGCTGCAGGCCCAAACGGCATCCCCAGCCGCGTCCTCAGAGCATGCGCAGACCAGCTGGCTGGTGTATTTACAGACATATTCAATCAATCCTTATCCCAGTCTGCTGTTCCCACATGCTTCAAGAGGGCCACCATTGTCCCTGTTCCCAAGAAAGCTAAGGTAACTAAGCTAAACGACTACCGCCCCGTAGCACTCACTTCCGTCATCATGAAGTGCTTTGAGAGACTAGTCAAGGACCATATCACCTCCACCCTACCTGACACCCTAGACCCGCTCCAATTTGCTTACCACCCAAATAGGTCCACAGATTATGAAATCTCAACCACACTGCACACTGCCCTAACCCATTTGGACAAGAGGAATACCTATGTGAGAATGCTGTTCATCGACTACAGCTCAGCATTTAACACCATAGTACCCTCCAAACTCGTCATCAAGCTCGAGACCCTGGGTCTCGACCCCGCCCTGTGCAACTGGGTACTGGACTTCCTGACGGGCCGCCCCCAGGTGGTGAGGGTAGGTAACAACATCTCCACTCCGCTGATCCTCACAACTGGGGCCCCACAACGGTGCGTTCTGAGCCCTCTCCTGTACTCCCTGTTCACCCACGACTGCGTGGCCACACACGCCTCCATCTCAATCATCAAGTTTGCGGACGACACTACAGTGGTAGGCTTGATTACCAACAATGACGAGACGGCCTACAGTGAGGAGGTGAGGGCCCTCGGAGTGTGGTGTTAGGAAAATAACTTCACACTCAACGTCAACAAAACTAAGGAGATGATTGTGGACTTCAGGAATCAGCAGAGGGAGCACCCCCCTATCCGCATCAATGGGACAGTAGTGGAGAGGTTAGTAAGTTTTAAATTCCTCGGCCTACACATCACAGACAAACTGAATTGGTCCACCCACACAGACAGCATTGTGAAGAAGGCGCAGCAGCGCCTCAGAAGGCCGAAGAAATTCGGCTTGTCACCAAAAGCACTCACAAACTTCTACAGATGCACAATCGAGAGCATCCTGTCGGGCTGTATCACCGCCTGGTACGGTAACTTCTCCACCCACAACCGTAAGGCTCTCCAGAGGGTAGTGAGGTCTGCACAACGCATCACCAGGGGCAAACTACCTGCCCTCCAGGACACCTATAACACCTGATGTCACAGGAAGGCCATAAAGATCATCAAGGACAACAACCACCCGAGCCACTGCCTGTTCACCCCGTTATCATCCAGAAGGCAAGGGCAGTACAGGTGCATCGAAGCAGGGACCGAGAGACTGAAAAACAGCTTCTATCTCAAGGCCATCAGACTGTTAAACAGCAACCACTAACATTGAGTGGCTGCTGCCAACACACTGACTCAACTCCAGCCACTTTAATAATGGGAATTGATGGAAATTTATGTAAAATATATCACTAGCCACTTTAAACAATGCTACTTAATATAATGTTTACATACCCTACATTACTCATCTCATATGTATATGTATATACTGTACTCTATATCATCTACAGCATCTTTATGTAATACATGTATCACTAGCCACTTTAAAACTATGCCACTTTGTTTACATACTCTACATTACTCATCTCATATGTATATACTGTACTCGATACCATCTACTGCATCTTGGCTTTGCCGTTCTGTACCATCACTCATTCATATATCTTTATGTACGTATTCTTTATCCCTTTACACTTGTGTGTATAAGGTAGTAGTTTCGGAATTGTGAGGTTAGATTAGTCGTTGGTTATTACTGCATTGTCAGAACTAGAAGCACAAGCATTTCGCTACACTCGCATTAACATCTGCTAACCATGTGTATGCGACAAATACATTTGATTAGATTTTTTATTTAGATTTGCACTTTTCGCACCAAAGTATGTTAATTTCTAGGAGACAGAACGCGTCTCCTTCCTGAGCGGTATGACTGCTGCGTGGTCCCATGGTGTTTATACTTGCGTACTATTGTTAATACAGATGAACGTGGTACCTTCAGGCGTTTGGAAATTGCTCCCAAGGATGAACCAGACTTGTGTAGGTCTACAATTTTTGATTTTCCCATGATGTCAAGCAAAGAGGCACTGAGTTTGAAGGTAGGCCTTGAAATACATCCACAGGTACACCTCCAATTGACTCAAATGATGCCATGACATCATTTTCTGGAATTTTCCAAGCTGTTTAAAGGCACAGTCAACTTAGTGTATGTAAACTTCTGACCCACTGGAATTGTGAAACATTGAATTATAAGTGAAACAATATGTTTGTAAACAATTGTTGGAAAAATGACTTGTGTCGTGCACGAAGTAGATGTCCTAACCGATTTTCCAAAACTATAGTTTGTTAACAAGAAATTTGTGGAGTGGTTCAAAAACTAGTTTTAATGACTCCAACCTAAGTGTATGTAAACTTCCTACCTAAACTATAGGTCCTGTCATAAGCAACAATCCTCTCTCTCTGTCAGTTTATCATACTCTAGTTAAAGGTGAATGCTTTCAGGGATTTGCCTGTTGTCTATGTAGTCTTTTTTGACACTACCATCCCCACTGCTTCCTTCTGTTGCTCTCTTTATTAATTCTCTTTACTCTCTACCTTCCTCTCTCTCTCATCCAGTCTTTCTGCCTGCCTTCCACGTAGACTGGGACCAACCTCTGCAATCTTATTTGGAAAACAAACTTGTATTTCTCCCTCCAGCCATTTAGCCTCTCTCTTTTCATGTCTCCTTTAATTTCTCTCCTGAGAAAGATGCATTTTGCCACTGGCCTGCTTAGTTGCTTATTTATTTGCGTTGCACAAAAGGCCTTACTGTGTTTTAGCATCCATCTCTCATGCTCAATCATTCTCTCTCTCCCTTCTTCTACTTCTCTCCTCTTCACTATCTGTCATGATTTGAGGTGTCTCTTCAAACTGTCTGTCACTTACAAAATCAAACTTTATTTGTCATACCTGGCGAATACAACAAGTGTAGACTGATGGGGGTCACCTTGGGTTCATGATAGGGGCTGCACCAAATGATTGATGTATGATAATAATTGATTATGCTTATGTTGTATTAATAGAAGGGGAAGGGCTATACGACCCCTCCCCCACTACATTTATTGGGTCCTAGACTACAGATTAGCAATATATATTTATGCATTATATGGTTTAAAATGGTTCCACAGTTCTTTTCTAGTCTCTGCTTCTTATAAGAAACGGTCTGAGAGATGTGAGTTATTGCAGTCAAAACAGGGTGTCTGTGAGAAAGAACCTCAAGGCTAAAGAGATTCATAGACACAGAACCCTGCAGGGGAGTGAAAGAGATAAGAGACAAGTCAGACATACCACTATAAAGCAACTTGGGGAGTGGAAAATAACTGCTAAGCCCTTAGAAAACATGAACTATTGTTCTCTCCTGCAAGTTTGTATAACTGTATATGCATGAGCTTGGTCTCATGAGTAGAAGGTGTTAACGTAAGCAGCTACATCACTAGGGGTTGACTGCAAGCATATTAAAGCAACTTGGACCTTTCCTATTTTTCAGAAATCAGGAGAGACATAAGTTGTATGTTTGATCTTTGACTTCTGTCTACAGCTGTATTCTAATTAAAATATCTTAAATTGTATATATTCACATTCAGAGTATTCATTATTTGTTAAGTAAATAACGGAGCCCAGTGTAATGGGTGCGTGCTGGTGGCAGAGAAGCCAGGCGCAGGAGAGTGAACTTGGTATAAACGGAGCAGTTTAATAAATATTCAAAAACTCCGGAAACCTACATATACAAAATAAAATAAGAGGGTGCAAAACCCGTCGCACACCAGAACATAACTAGCACCAATACATACAACAAACTATCACCGACAAGGACATGAGGGGAAACAAAGGGTTAAATACACAACATAATACACAACATAAATACACAACATGTAATTGATGGGATTGGAACCAGGTGTGATGGAAGACAAGACAAAACCAATGGAAAATGAAAAATGTACCAGTGATGGCTAGAAGGTTGGTGACGTCGACCGCCGAACACCGCCCGAACAAGGAGAGGGGCTGACTTCGGCGGAAGTCGTGACACCCAGAAAAAGAAACCCAACAAGACCTTACCCTGAAATGCGTACTTACAAGCCCTTAACCAACAGTGCAGTTCAAGAAGAGTTAAGAAAATATTTACCAAATAAACTAAAGTAAAAAATAATAAAAGGTAACACAATAACAAGGCTATATACAGAAGGTACCTGTACCGATGTGTGGGGGTACAGGTTAGTCGAGGTCATTTGTACATGTAGGTAGGGGTGAAACCAGGTTTTCATCCAACCCTTTTATGCCAGTAAAGTATGTCAGAGAAAAAATGTAATGACAGGCATAATGGAAAAGTTACAAATGTCGACAAAACTAAATACGCTGGACAAGGTGGGATATTTTTGTTTGTGTTAAAATGAATTATGAGAGAAATGGCGGTGGAAACGGCTTTATGCGCAAATATTGATATAATAATGTCCAAGTAAACTTGCAGTCAAGCGATGATAGGGTGTGTGGTCCTCCCACTACAACTCGGGAAATCATGCAGTTTTTTAGGCTACAGATGAAATTAATTATGAACTTCACAGGGTGGTGGAAGTGCACTGTGCATTGCGTGATGTTTTCTCCAATATATATCGAGGGGCTTATTCTGGTGACATGATAATCGATGCTTGGCTGCTGTTTGACAAATAAAAATGATCTCGCTCTTTTTCCATAATAATCTCATCATATAGTAGGCTATACATGCACTGTATCTACAAGTTCTTGGCTACATGCCAAGACCAGAGTGGGCACATTCCATTTATAAAGCAACATTTTACCATCAGTAGAGTTAAAAATACAATGGAAACCCATTTAACTTGTATATTTTATTTGGGACATGGGAATTTAACCGCATACGTTTTTTTTATGTGCACTACATCATCACACACAGCCTTTTATCCGCAACAAGCAAATTTGGTGAGAAAATGTGCATATTGTTTATTAATTACATGAAAATCTGTCCCAACTGGATGGAAACCTAGCTACTGAAGCAAAACATATTTTTGGTGGGGGAAGGGGTGGCGGGGAATTTAACAGACACAATTAGGGTTAAGTGCCTTGCTCAAGGACACATCAACATATTTTTCATCTAGTTAGCTCTGGGATTTGAACTTTCTGGTTAATGGCCCAAAGCTCTTAACATCTAGGGTACATGCCAGGCTAGGTTGAAGTGACATCCCGGACTCCCCTTCACCTTTGATTGTGTGTGGGTGTGTGTGTGTTTGTCACAATTGTGTTTTTGTTTGGTGCATCTCTGTATTTGTCTTTGTTGCATCTGACTATGTGTATTTGTCTTTGTTGCATCTTTCTGTTTGTATTAGTCTTTGTTGTGTCTGTCTCTGAGTGTTAGGCTCTGTCACAGCCTGGTGGAAGGAGGTGACCTGCTGGATACATGGTGGAGCCTGGAGGGCTTTTCCCTCTGTGGTCAACGCGATCCTCAGAAGAAAGTCTCTCCTCCAACCGCCCCCACTTAAACACACACTCACACAGAGCCACACAAACACACAAACACCCTGGGTTGGTAGATGAGAACTGAGTAGATCAGGTCAAATCAGATTGTGTCTATTCCTGTCTCGTCCCCCCACCCCTCAGTATACCTCTACTCCACTGTCCTTCTTTGATGACACTGACGTCCCCGCTGGTGCGTCGTCTGACCCCCCCCCCCCCCCTCACTCTGGGCTTGTCAAATTGACTGACAGCTGTCAATCAAAGTCAAGCCTGAGGTGTGATGAGAAGGGCTGATGGATAGCCTGAACCCCCCTCCTGGTGTTTTTCTGTCTGAACTCTTGTTCTCATTGTTTCAATGTTCTTCTCTAGTTGTTTGTTAGGCTACTACTCATTCTATTGTGTGGCTCTGGTACATTTAGCCCAAGAAAGCTGTATAATGTTAGAGTAATAAGGCATTCTATCATTTTACAGTATAGATTACCAATTTGTTATTTAGTCTGATGAACATTATTAACAGGTAAGTTGACAGTCACTTATTTAGCTGTTCCGTAACAATATTTTTGAGCAACAGTAAAACATACGGACATAATAGCTGTAAAATCAATTATTGTAAACCTTTTCCCTCCTGAATACAGTACTGTTGCTTGTAACTATTGTTATTTTAACCAGCATTTAATATTACCAGCTAACAAACATAAATATTGCATAACATCAATCTAAGCCTGATTGTGACATAAGGGATCTCATTCTTCTCATGACTGTCAGTGAACATCAAAGGTTCACTGCCAATGAACATTTTCATAAGCGTTGTAGGAAGTCATTAATTAGGCCTTAATTGGACCTGACTACCGTTAGTGTGTGGAGTGTGTTAACCACCTAGTCATTAACTATGGGAAACCCTGATTGGGATATTGTTGTGGTGTGTGCATATGCATGTTTGTGTGTGTGTGTGTGTAATGTCAGATATGACACCAGGACCAGCACTGATCCACTGACTGGTTCTGCTTTGATCAATCAGGCCTGTGTGTGTGCATGTGTAGTTTGGTTGGAACCTCCTGCTGGTCCTGATGAAGACGAATGGGCTAACAAGACATGGCGGAATTGCTTTTTGGGAGGGGGGGTGAGTGCATTGTGAAAGGAAGGGGCGATTTGTCATTGATTTATCGTTCTAGCTAGTGCATAGCCACCGTCATCTGTAATTATGAAGTGCTTTGAAAGGCTGGTCATGACACATATCAATACCATCATCCCAGACACCCTAGACCAACAAATTAGCATACCGCCCCAACAGATCCATAGATGACTCAATCTCTATTGCACTTCACACTACACTCTCCTTCCTGCACAAGAGGGGAAATAACAATGTGAGAATGCTGTTCATAGACTACAGCTCAGCGTTCAACACCATAGTCCCCTCCAAGTTTATCACCAAGTTAGGGACCCTGGGACTGAACCCCTCCCTCTGCAACTGGATCCTGGACATCCTGACGGGCCGGCCCCAGGTGATGAGGGTAGACAATAACACCTCCGCCACGCTGACCCTCAACACCGGGGCCCCTCGGGTGTGTGCTTAGTCAACTCCTGTACACCCTGTTCACCCACGACTGCGTGGTCTTGCATGATTCCATCACCATCATCATAATTTTCTGATGACATGACGGTAGCGATGAGACAGCCTACAGGGAGGAGGTCAGAGACTTAGCAGTGTGGTGCCAAGACAACAACCTGTCCCTCAATGTCAGTAAGACCAAGGAGATGATCGTGGACTATAAGAGAAAGAGAGGAGAGCACGCCTCCATCCACATTGACAGGGCTGTTATGGAGCGGCACCTGTTTGAACTTGTTATCAGTATAAAAGACACCTGTCCACAACCTGAAACAGACACACTCCAAACTCCACTATGGCCGAGACCAAAGAGCTGTCAAAGGACACCAGAAACAAAATTGTAGACCTGCACCAGGTGGGGAAGACTGAATCTGCAATAGGTAAGCAGCTTGGTTTGAAGAAATCAACTGTGGGAGCAATTATTAGGAAATGGAAGACATACAAGACCACTGATAATCTCCCTCAATCTAGGGCTCCACGCAAGATCTCACCCCGTGGGGTCAAAATGATCACAAGAACAATGAGCAAAAATCTCAGAACCACACGGGGGGACCTAGTGAATGACCTGCAGAGAGCTGGGACCAAAGTAACAAAGCCTACCATCAGTAACACACTACACCGCGAGGGACTCAAATCCTGCAGTGCCAGACGTGTCCCCCTGCTTAAGCCAGTACATGTCCAGGCCCGTCTGAAGTTTGCTAAAGAGCATTTGGATGATCCAGAAGAAGATTGGGAGAATGTCATATGGTCAGATGAAACCAAAATATAACTTTTTGGTAAAAATTCAACTCGTTGTGTTTGGAGGACAAAGAATGCTGAGTTGCACCCAAAGAACACCATACCTACTGTGAAGCATGGGGGTGGAAACATCATGCTTTGTGGCTGTTTTTCTGCAAAGGGACCAGGACGACTGATCCGTGTAAAGGAAAGAATGAATGGGGCCATGTATCGTGAGATTTTGAGTGAAAACCTTCCATCAGCAAGGGCATTGAAGATGAAACGTGGCTGGGTCTTTCAGCATGACAATGATCCCAAACACACTGCCCGGGCAACGAAGGAGTGGCTTCGTAAGAAGCATTTCAAGGTCCTGGAGTGGCATAGCCAGTCTCCAGTTCTCAACCCCATAGAAAATCTTTGGAGGGAGTTGAAAGTCTGTGTTGCCCAGCAACAGCCCCAAAACATCACTGCTCTAGAGGAGATCTGCATGGAGGAATGGGCCAAAATACCAGCAACAGTGTGTGAAAACCTTGTGAAGACTTACAGAAAATGTTTGACCTCTGTCATTGCCAACAAAGGGTATATAACAAAGTATTGAGATAAACTTTTGTTATTGACCAAATACTTATTTTCCACCATAATTTGCAAATAAATTAATTAAAAATCCTACAATGTGATTTTCTGGATTTTTTTTCTCATTTTGTCTGTCATAGTTGAAGTGTACCTATGATGAAAATTACATGCCTCTCTCATATTTTTAAGTGGGAGAACTTGCACAATTGGTGGCTGACTAAATACTTTTTTGCCCCACTGTACATACCGATACAACATAAACAAAAAGTACATGCACATACATACACACTTTTGCACATTTGCTGCTGCTATTCAGTTCGTTATTTTACTCTTATTATTATCTATCTATCCGGATGCCTAGTCACAAATACTTTGTACCTCTGCACATTGATCTGGTACTGATACTTCCTGTATATATGTATATTTTATTTTATTCCTCATGTTAGTTACTATTATTTTTGTATATATATTTTTTTTAACTGCATCGTTGGGAAAGGTTTGTAAGCAAGCATTTCATTATAAAGTCCACACCAGTTGAATTCGGCGCATGTGATAAATAAAATGTTATTTGATCTCCCTTCCCCAGTTCCTCCCAGGACCCTTGTTCTTTAATTATATCCCCCTACCACCCCCTCACTCACCCCTTCACCCAAGTCCTTATTAGAATCGTCATGCCAACCATCATACATCATTGCTAATGGGGGGTGGGGGTGGAATGGTGGGGTCTAATGGGGGGAGGGGGAGGTGGGGGTCCCAAAATGTCACCGGAATGTTGATTTTTGCATTCCATTACTCCTTCACTCTGCCTGGGAGAGGGAGTATATGGGGGGGGGGGGGGGGGGGCTGACAAGGAGAGAGTGATGAAGAAGGGTCGGTGAAGGTCAGGAAAATTAGGAAAGAAAGTGGGTGACAGGGAGGAGAAGAAGGATAAGTAGGTGATTAAGGTGTGTAGATGATGGGAGCGAGGGATCAGGAATGTCAAATGGAGAAATGGAGAGATCCACAAAAACAGAGAGAAGGGGAGAGGGTAAGGAGACATTAAACGCTGTGGGAGAGCCAGAGGTGGGGTGAGGTCCAGTGTTTAAACATGATGCAGGAGAAAGACTGGAGAAGAGCAGAGCAGATGAAGAAGAGAATACGAGAGGAGGGGAGAAAACGGTGACAAGAAAGGAGAAGGGACAAATGTATGGCATGACTGAGAATTAAGAAGGAGAGAATGATAAAGCTAAGGAGTGGAGTGTGAGAGAGGGATGACTGACTGTTTTTATGCAGCAACATGTATTTGGCCTGTTAACATTAAAAACACAATGGCATTAAACCCCAGACCAGGTACACACATTAACTCTGAACTCTGCTGTGAGAGAAATAGAGACCAAGAGAAAAGGGGGCCACGCTCCTCTAACACGATTTATCACCACATTGCCATTCCCACTCTGAAATATTGGCCTATTAAAACATTAATTGAGCTGATTAAACTGCAATAAAATCTAACATAACTTGTACCAACAGTTTCAGCGCCTGATTTATTAGTCCAGCGCTTTGCATCCTCAAGTATCCTCCTCCATCAGAGACCAGACAGACTGAGGACTGTAGTGGGGAAACAGCAGATGTTGCTGCCACCTATTGGTGGCTTTAGAGTGCTGCAGCTGCGTGCATTGGAACCCAAAAGAGAGCAATAGTTATGTTGTCTTTTTGTTGGCAATAACAGACTAATTGCGCCATGGCACGTTGGCCAAAGCCTATGGGGGATGTTTGAATGTTTTTTGGGATAATCGCCAAAAATAATATATATGGTAAACACAGACTTGTACATTTTGTTCTATGAGATCATCAGCAGCAGCTAACGTCACTTTTTGTGAATTGTGAAGCATTTATGTAATCAATATAAGCACATAAAAGCTTCATAATTCATGAAGGTCATGATAACTGACTGATATTATCTCATAGAACCAAATGTAAGGTATCCTAAACCTGTGTTAACATCAGACCTTATTTTTTGTTGTTTTTCCTTTAAAAAAAAAACATTAATTTCCCCCATAAATAAAGGTTAAATAAAAAATAAAAATGAATGGCTACAAACTGGCGAACTCTATAGCTTGTATCATAAGCAACAGACATGCTAAGTTATGAAAACACCAATCTCTCATTGGAAAGACACACGTAATATAACTGGTATCGTAACGTCTGTCAACAGACTAGGATGCAAAGACTCAAAAGGAACTTTTTGCCGGTGCGCAGACTTTCGTCACTGATTATTTGGACAAATCCCGATTTCGCAGGTGTCTTTCAAATTTCGGAAGTGGAGGAGACATTTGTACCATAGTCTTGCCCCTAACCAAAGATTGTCTATTATATTGACAAGATAGTCAAGTGACTGCTTTATCAATGGAAATCAAATCAAATACATGTCCTCATAGATGGAAGGCAGGCAGGAGGAGGCAAGACCAGGTGGGAACATTCTAGCCAATGGGATGGCAGATATGCATGTGGACAACAGCCATTGAGATGGATAAATGACTAATCTTTGTATCTATGCCATTATAGCATCTGTGACAGCATTTTAAAGTAGTACATTTTTTTCTTCATTGGCTGGTTGCGCCTAACTCAGGAATCCCCACAATCAATCAATCAAATGTATTTATGAAGCCCTTTTCACATCAGCCCAATGTCACAAAGTGCTGTACAGAAACCCAGCCTAAACCCTAAACAGCAAGCAATGCAGATGTAGGACAGTGGCTAGGAAAAACTCCCTAGAAAGGCCGGAACCTAGGAAGAAACCTAGAGAGGAACAAGGCTCTGAGCGGTGGCCAGTCCTCTTCCACACAGTTGACTACTTAAAATGGCGCAACAGTACCTTTTCAACCTCAGGAGGCTGTAGAAATTAGTCTTGGCCCCTAAGACCCTCACAAACTTCTACAGATACACCATTGAGAGCATCCCGTCAGACTTTATCAGCGCCTGGTATGGGTATTGCACTGTCCGCAACTGCAAGGCTCTCCAGAGAGTGGTACGGTCAGCCCAACGCACCAACGGGGGCACACTGCCTCTGCCCTCCAGGACATCTACAGCTCTGTCAGAGACAGTACAGGTGCATCAAAGCTGGCACAGAGAGACTTAGCAGGCCACCAGACTGTTAAACAGTCACCACTAGCCGGCCTCTGTCCAGTACCCTGCCCTGAACCTTAGTCACTGTTACTAGCTGGCTACCACCCGATACTCTACCCTGCACCTTAGAGACTGCTGCCCTATGTACATAGTCATTGAACAATGGTCACTTTAATAGTGTTTACATACTGTTTAACCCACTTTATAAGTATATACTGTATTCTAGTCAAGGCTCATCCTATATACAGTTGAAGTCGGAAGTTTACATACACCTTAGCCAACTACATTTAAACTCAGTCTATTTTATGAAATGCACCAGTCCCTCCTGCAGCAAAGCACCCCCACAACATGATGCTGCCACCCCTGTGCTTCATGGTTGGGATGGTGATCTTCGGCTTGCAAGCATCCCCCTTTTTCCTCCAAACATAACGATTGTCATTATGGCCAAACAGTTCTATTTTTGTTTCATCAGACCAGAGGACATTTATCCAAAAAGTACGATCTTTGTCCCCATGTGCAGTTGCAAACCGTAGTCTGCCTTTTTTAATGGCGGTTTTGGAGCAGTGGTTTCTTCCTTGCTGAGCAGCCTTTCAGTGTATGTCGATATAGGACTCGTTTTACTGTGGATCTAGATACTTTTGTACCTGTTTCCTCCAGAGTTTGAAGGTAGGCCTGGAAATACATCCACAGGTACACCTCCAATTGACTCAAATTATGTCAATTAGCTTATCAGAAGCTTCTGAAGCCATGACATAATTTTCTGGAATTTTCCAATCTGTTTAAAGTCAGTCAACTTAGTGTATGTAAACTTCTGACCCACTGGAATTGTGATACAGTGAATTACAAATAATAAATAATCTGTCTGTAAACAATTGTTGGAAAAATTATTTGTGTCATGCAGAAAGTTCTTAATGACTCCAACCGAAGTGTATGTAAACTTCCGACTTCAACTGTAACTACTGCTGTACACAAATTGTATTTTTATATACTTTCCATACTGTCAATACACACCACTCTCTCTCTCTCATATATATATATATATATTGTTGCAACCCCTATTACTAGCCTGTTCAACCTCTCTTTCATATTGTCTGAGATTCGCATAGATTGGAAAGCTGTCGAGGTCATCCCCCTCTTCAATGGGGGAGACACTCTAGACCCAAACTGCTACAGACCTATATCTATTCTACCCTGCCTTTCTAAGGTCTTCGAAAGCCAAGTTAACAAACAGATTACCGACCATTTCGAATCCCACCTTACCTTCTCCGCTATGCAATCTGGTTTCAGAGCTGGTCATGGGTGCACCTCAGCCATGCTCAAGGTCCTAAGCGATATCATAACCATCATCAATAAGAGACATTACCGTGCAGACGTATTCATCGACCTGGCTAAGGCTTTCGACTCTGTCAATCACATCATTCTTATTGGCAGACTCAACAGCCTTGTTTTCTCAAATGATTGCCTCGCCTGGTTCACCAACTATTTCTCTGACAGAGTTCAGTATGTCAAATCGGAGGGCCTGTTGTCCGGACCTCTGGCAGTCTCTATGGGGTACCACAGGGTTCAATTCTCGGGCTGACTCTCTTCTCTATATACATCAATGATGTTGCTCTTGCTGCTGGTGATTCTTTGATCTACCTCTACGCAGGTGACACCATTCTGTATACCTCTGGCCCTTCTTTGGACACTGTGTTAACTAACCTCCAGATGAGCTTCAATGCCATACAACTCTCCTTCCTTGACCTCCAACTGCTCTTAAATGCAAGTTAAACTAAATGCATGCTCTTCAACCGATCGCTGCCCGCACCTGCCTGCCCGTCCAGCATCACTACTCTGGACGGTTCTGACTTTGAATATGTGGACAACTACAAATACCTAGGTGTCTGGTTAGACTGTAAACTCTCCTTCCAGACTCACATTAAACATCTCCAATCCAAAATTAAATCTAGAATCGGCTTCCTATTTTGCAACAAAGCATCCTTCACTCATGATGCCAAACATACCCTCGTAAAACTGACCATCCTACCGATCCTCGACTTCGGCGATGTAATTTACAAAATAGCCTCCAACACTCTACTCAACAAATTGGATGCAGTCTATCACAGTGCTATCTGTTTTGTCACCAAAGCCCCATATACTACCCACCACTGTGACCTGTACGCTCTCATTGGCTGTCCCTCGCTTCATACTCGACGCCAAACCCACTGGCTCCAGGTCATCTACTAGTCTCTGCTAGGTAAAGCCCCGTCTTATCTCAGCTCACTGGTCACCATAGCTGCACCCACCCGTAGCACGCGCTCCAGCAGGTATATCTCACTGGTCACCCCCAAAGCCAATTCTTCCTTTGTCCGCCTCTCCTTCCAATTCTCTGCTGCCGATGACTGAAACTAACTGCAAAAATCACTAAAGCTGGAGACTCTTACCTCCCTCACTAGCTTTAAGCACCAGCTGTCAGAGCAGCTCACAGATCACTGCACCTGTACATAGCTCATCTGTAAATAGCCCATCCAATCTACCTCATCACCATACTTTATTTATTTATTTATCTTGCTCCTTTGCAACCCAGTTTCTCTACTTGCACATTCTACCATTCCAGTGTTTAATTGCTATATTGTAATTACTTCGCCACCATGGCCTATTTATTGCCTTACATCTCTTATCCTACCTCATTTGCACATGCTGTAATAGATTTTTCTACTGTATTATTGATTATATGTCTGTTTATTCCATGTGGAACTCTGTGTTGTTGTATGTGTCGAACTGCTTTGCTTTATCTTGGCCAGGTCGCAGTTGCAAATGAGAACTTGTTCTCCACTAGCCTACCTGGTGAAATAAAGGTGAAATAAAAAATGTTAAAAATAAAATGTCATCTTGGTAAGCATTACCAGTGTATATTTGGCCTTTGTGTTTTAGGTTATTGTCCTGCTGAAAGGTGAGTTTGTCTCCCAGTGTCTGTTGGTAAGCAGACTGAACCAGCTTTTCCTTTTGCCTGTGTTTAGCTCCAATCCTTTTCTTTTTGTCGTAAAAAAGAACTCCCTCATCCTTACCGATGATAAACATACCCATAAAATCATGCAGCCACCACCATGCTTGAAAATATGAGGAGTGGTACTCAGTGATTATGTGTTGGATTTGCCCCAAACATAACGCTTTGTATTCAGGACATAACATTCTTTTTTTGCCACATTTTTCTTCAGTTTTGCTTTAGTCCCTTATTGCAAACAGGATGAATACTTTGGTTGATGATTTATACTCTTACTTTTGATACTTTTACTTTTACTTGAGTAATTTTCTTTTAAGGTATCTTTGCTTTTACTTAAGTATGAAAATTGGGTACTTTTCCCACCCCTGGCTGTGTGTCAACATTACAGGCTGGTGGTGGTGGTGTGATGGTGTGGGGTGTTTTCATGGCACACATTGGGCCCCTTGATAAATGTGGAGCAACATTTGAATGCCACAGGATATCTGAACATCATTGTCAATCAGGTGCATCTTTTCATGGCAGCAGTGTATGTACAGTACCCTGCCTATGTACCCTGATTATGTCACACCCTGACCTTTGAGATCCTTTTATGTCTCTATTTTGGTTTGGTCAGGGCGTGAGTTGGGGTGGGCATTCTATGTTGTGGGTTCTATGTTTTCTATTTCTGTGTGTTTGGCCGGGTGTGGTTCTCAATCAGAGGCAGCTGTCTATCATTGTCTCTGATTGAGAACCATACTTAGGTAGCGTTTTCCCACCTGTGTGTTGTGGGTAGTTATTTTTCTGTTTTGTGTCTTTCTGCACCAGACAGAACTGTTTCGGTTTTGTTTCGTTCTCTTCGTTGTTTTTTTGTTAATCAGTGTTCAGTTCAAATAATAAAGATGAACACGTACCACGCTGCACCCTGGTCCTCCACTCCTTCCAACAGCCGTTACAGATTAGCTGTGTTCGTTTCAACTGAGCTATCATGTCAACACATTTAGACATTGATCAGCTTCCATACTTATTTGCATAGACTACCTAAATAATATTGAAGAGTTGAAAACAGTGGAGGCTGGTGGGAGGAGCTATAGGAGGAAAGGCTCATTTTAATGGCTGGAATGGAATTAATGGAACTGTATCAAACATATGGAAACCACATGTTTGACTTTGTTCCATTAATTCAATTCCAGCTTTTACAATGAGCTTATCCTCCTATAGTTTATCCCACCACCCTCCTAATTGAAAGTAACTCTAACTTTTCTTACACAAGCTGTATGTGAAAGTAAAAGTGAGGTTGGGTTTATGTAGGCTAAATTGACATCTGATTTGCCCAAATGCCTATGAGCATGGTGAAATGATAAATTACACTTTGGATGGTGTATCAGTACACCCAGTCACTACAAAGATACAGGTGTGCTTCCTAACTCAGTTGCCGGAGAGGAAGGAAACCGCTCAGGGATTTCACCATTAAGCCAATGGTGACTTTAAGGCACCAATGTTGTACTGGACTGTCATTCAGTCTATTGCACTGCACAATTTGTGTCAGCCTACTTCTTCCTCTTTCATCAATGACCTGTTTTTTGACCACTGGCCTGCCGTTGGCTGTCCTTTGGGTGGTGGACCATTCTTGATCCACATGTAAAACTGTTGAGTGTTAAAAAAACAGCAGTATTGCAGTTCTTGACACACTCAAACCGGTGTGCCTAGCACCTACTACCATACCCTGTTCAAAGGCACTTAAATATTTTGTCTTGCCCATTCACCCTCTGAATGGCACATATACAATATCCATGTCTCAATTGTCTCAAGGCTTTAACATCCTTCTTTAACCTGTCTCCTCCCCTTCATCTACACTGGTTCATCTACACTGGTTCATAGTTCTGATGATTATTGGATTGATGTAACAACCTGTTACATCAATCCAAGTCATTGCATTTAAGTTTAAGTTTTACCCTAATTTCAATGTTTACAACGCGGATTGAAATGAGATGAAAACTTGTACTGGTTGATGACTTTTTGCTAATCCAAATGTGTATTCCACATAGATTCCACGTCACAATAGGTTGACTAATGACGTTGAAACAATTCAACCAGTGTGTGCCCAGTGGGTTTATTCTTCCGGGGGATTGCAACATTCAGCAGGCTATCTGATTCAAAGCTTCAGTCACGGCATTAGCTAGTTAGTTAACAATTAGGAAAAATAGATAACTTCATTATGACTATTATTGGAGATGTATGCATGCATTTAGAACATTTCAATTATTTTATTGCTAGCTGCTTTAATGTTTTAATCACGTATTATAAAAGTCGATTTTACAATCATGGATCAGAGATAGAACATTTGAAAAAGTCAGACAGATCAACATCAGAGTGGTATTGCTGGTTATCTGTTGTTCTTAATCACTGCAGGTGGAAATACGTTTTCATGTTCTGATGGAACAGCAGATGAGGTGTCCACTAACCATGGCCTGCTATCAACACAGGAGGATTGTGAGTTCAACATTTATCAAAGACATTCATTTATGCTTCAATTGATAGTAGTTTGATATGAGGGTACCCATACACTTTCAATACAGTACACTCAAGTTAATTCTCAATGAAGATCTTTATTCCAACAAACTCACTCTATCTTCCCAAACCAATGTTGTCCATGGTATGTTGTTGATAGGCTCAGTGTAGTCTTGGAGAACCTATTCTGTGATTTCTGCTTACCAAGCTTTTTTGATTGTACACTATGCATGAAGGCACATGCTGTGATTGGTTGGTTTTATATTTAGTTTAGAGTCGAGAGTGGTGTGTGTTGCATGTGTGTATATGTATTTGCTTGTATGAGTACTACCACTGCTCTGTGTGTATTTTTGGTTTTACCATCCTTGTAGGGACCAGAAGTCCTCACAAGGATAGTAAAACAAGGAAAATTGCTTTAGGGGTTAGGGCTCGCACACATCACACCAAATGTGGATCCAGTGTTCATCTCCCTATCATTCAGCGCACTGTGTTTTCATTAGATTCTACTTGTAAAATTGGTGCTCACACGGTTTCGCAAGTTATGTTCAGAGGTGCTAACGCTATTGTGTGTCTGAGCCCTTAAGGTTAGGAGTTAGGGTTAGGGGTTTGGGAATAGGGTTAAGGTTAGAGTTAGGGTTTGGGATTAGGGTTAAGGTTAAGGTTAGATTTAGGGTTAGGGGAAATAGGATTTTGAATAGAAATCAATTGCTTGGTCCCCACAAGGATAGTAAAAAAAACATGTTTTTGTATGTGTGTGTGTGCGCGTGTGTGCGCGTGCACACAAGTGTATGTGTGTGTGGTGTGTGAATGCACAAGTGGGCGTGAGAGGTTGTGTGTGTTCACACTCTCTCATCAGTGGTGGAAAAAGTACCCAACCGTCATACTTGAGTAAAAGTAAAGATACCTTAATAGAAAATGCCTCAAGTAAAAGTGAATGTCACCCAGGTTTAAAATACACTTAAGTATCAAAAGTAAAAGTATAAATAATTTCAAATTCCTTATATTAATTTACCTAAAGCCAGGGTCAGACTCCAAAATTCAGACATAATTTACAAACAAAGCATGTGTGTTTAGTGAGTCTTCCAAATCAGAGGCGGTAGGGATGACCAGGGATGTTTGGTTGATGTGTGTGAATTTGACTATTTTCCAGACCTCAAAATGTAACAAGTACCTGAGCGCCAAGTCTAGGTCCAAAAGGCTCCTTAATAGCTTCGGCCCCAAGCCGTAAGACTGCTGAACAATTCATCAAATGGCCACCCGGACTATTTACTTACGTTGTAAGTATTTTTACAACACTGGCTCTCATCACGCACGTGCCTCAGATTCCTGTCAAGCAGAGGGGGGTTAAACTGCGCCCCCCCTGTCCCATTCAGTCACTTTCCTAGTCAGGCAGGCAGAGAGAGTGAGAGGAGAGAAAGAGGTGAGAGGAGAGAGACACTCTACTGCATTAAACCACACACTATAGGCTAGGCTAATCCTTCTCTGCCATCTTGTCTTTCTCTACCTTCTCCATTCACAGGTAGATCCAGGACCATGGCACATCATGAAGCACCCCATAAAGACCCCAGAAAGATGGGCATCGGCCGCTCCATCGCCGTGCTGACCTCCGGAGGCGATGCCCAGGGTGAGTGGGACGGTCGAGGGCAGGGGGGTTCCAGGGGACTGGTAGGGGGAAGCTACAGCTCCAAGGGCATGGGAAATATGAGGGAGGACAGACAGCCCAGAGGCTTGTTGGTAATCTGCAGGTGGCTGAGTCGGGCCAGAGTAATATCAGTATTTGGGAACAGTTCCCATTCGCATGTGGCAGCAGCAAACTGTGAGACGTTTTAAGTCAACAATTCCCATAATTCACGCTCAGAGCTCTCAGAGGCTCTCATGGAATTTGGAGTAGGAAAACAATAGATTATAGGGAGTTAAAGTAAGAAGTGATTTGTAAATATAATTTGTGCTGTTCAAAGTCATGGCTGTACTTCAGGGGGATGCATAGACTGACTGTACTACAGAAATGCATTGATTTTTGTTCAAAGTGAAATGTGTCACAGCACATATGTACTGTATCAACTAATAGAAAGCATGCCTCTTGACAGGGTGGTTCAGTCACAGTTACAGTCCCACAGCTTGCCACACCCACTACTAAAGAAACTGTAATGATTGTAGAATGAGGAGTTCTGATATTAAAAGGATATGTTGTCACACTGTTGAACATATGAGATGTATTACATGTATGACATGGCACGTAAAGACCCCTCCTCTTGGTTGTCACCAAGATATCTTATCACATGGAAAGGGCAACGTGAAATCTTCCATCCAAGGTTTCCAGGGTCACCGGAGCATTCACACTTGTTCACTACTCCCCACAAATTAAAAATCATTGGATTGGTGTAGGCATGGCTAGAGGGAGTTTCCATAAACCAGTCATTTTGTTTTAAATCAATCAATGGAAGAGAACAAGTACACACTTCGGGAGAAAGGAAAGATTATTAGGACATCCCAGAAGCCTTCCCCCTGACCTTTAGCTGGATGATAAATACCTCCCCTTGGAACTTTGGGATGTCTGCCGCTGACCACAAATGACCATATGTCAGGGAGCTGTCTGTCTGTCTGAACTTTACATCATTATGGAGCTGGGTGGCTCTTGTCGGCTAGACGTTAAACCAAGGTTCTCTGTCTCTTTTTGTTGTTTATTCTATTTCTAAACACCCTGGCTGCTCTGTTCTTTAAATATTCACCCGTATCTTTATCTTTCCTCTATTTCCCTCTCTTTCCCTCTCAATCTCTCAGTGTCTGTTGGAGGGGGGTAATTTTAGAGGGGTGACCTTTCTGTCATATGACATGGAGAGGTGGAGGAAGAGGAATAGTGAAGTGTGCCACCCTATCCCTCCTCTATCCTCTCCCTCCTCTTCCACCTATTTTTTTTACTCCATGCATGTTGAAAGGGGAGACACTCTTGCCACCTCAACAGACACACTATCCACATATGTTGCCCTTTAGGCTGGAGCTGGTGTATTGAGACAATGAGCTGGTGTATTGAGACAATGAGCTGGTGTATTGAGACAATGAGCTGGTGTATTGAGACAATGAGCTGGTGTATTGAGACAATGAGCTGGTGAAATGCACCTCTCTCCCCTGTCTGTCCTGTCTCCCCTGTCTCTCCTGTCTGCCCTGTCTGTCCTGTCTCTCCTGTCTGTCCTGTCTGCCTTACTCTCCCTGTCTGCCTTGTCTCTCCTGTCTCTCCTGTCTGTCTTGTCTGCCTTACTCTCCCTGTCTGTCCTGTCTGCCATGTCTCTCCTGTCTGTCCTGTCTGCCTTACTCTCCCTGTCTGCCTTGTCTGCCCTGTCTCTCCTGTCGGTCCTGTCTGTCCTGTCTGTCCTGTCTGCCTTGTCTCTCCTGTCTCTCCTGTCTGTCTTGTCTGCCTTACTCTCCCTGTCTGTCCTGTCTGCCATGTCTCTCCTGTCTGTCCTGTCTGCCTTACTCTCCCTGTCTGCCTTGTCTGCCCTGTCTCTCCTGTCGGTCCTGTCTGTCCTGTCTGTCCTGTCTGCCCTGTCTCTCCTGTCGGTCCTGTCTGCCTTACTCGCCCTGTCTGCCTTACTCTCCCTGTCTGCCTTGTCTGTCCTGCCAGTTCAGTGACACAGAGACATAGGCAGTTACATTCCAACTACATGCCCAGGAGAGCTTAAAAGTGCATTGTCATTCCAATTGTGTGAATGTGACAGGAGAACTCTTCAGTGTTCCACTATGCTATGGTTCCTCTCAGCCATATATGACGATCAGGGGCCCAAGTTATTCCTGACCATGTGAACTCACAGTCAAGCCCTACACGGGCATGCATTTTAAGCCTGAACCCTACCCTCTTGACCCTAGTACATGATTATCATCATGATCGGGTACATGTACATGCTTATTTGATGTTCAGTAAAATCACAAAAATTAGACAAGTCTGTTAAGAATGAAGTGATAGAGTAAAGAGATACCAGCTGTTATGAGGGTTTAACCATGTCTGGGGTCCTGAACTGTTATTTAGCCCATTTAGCTTCCATATAAACCAGTCACTCTGGTACTAATGTGGCTGCCCCTGGTGTTTCCTATCTACACTGAACAAAAATAGAAACACAACATGTAAAATGTTGGTCCCATGTTTCATGAGCTGAAATAAAAAATCCCATACATTGTCTCTACGCACAAAAATAGTATTTCTCTCAAATGTTGTGCACAAATTTGTATACATCCCTGTTGGTGAGCATTTCTCCTTTGCAAAGATAATCCATCCATCTGACAGGTGTGGCACATCAAGAAGCTGGGGCGGCAGGGTAGCCTAGTGGTAGAGCATTGGACTAATAACCGGAAGGTTGCAAGTTCAAATCCCCAAGCTGACAAGGTCTGTTGTTCTGCCCCTGAACAGGCAGTTAACCCACTGTTCCTAGGCCATCATTGAAAATAATAATTTGTGCAGTTTATTCACACAACACAATGAGGGACAATCAATCAGTTTACAACGTTGACATTAGAAAATCAACGCCCACACAACGCCGAACCGGCCACACAACCACAGACCACATGTATGGCGTTGTGTGGGCGATGATTTTCTAATGTCAACGTTGTGAACTGATTGCCCTATGTTGGTGTTGGTATGGACAGGCATTAGCCAATAGGCAATTTGAATGCACAGAGATACTGTACTATGACAAGTTTCTGAGGCCCAAGGATCTGTACACAATTCCTGGAAGCTGAAAATGTCCCAATTCTTCTATGGCCCGCATCACCAGACATGTCAGACACCAGACATGTCACCCATTGAACATGGCTGGGATGCTCTGGATTGACGTATACAACAGTGTATTCCAGTTCCCGCCAATATCCAGCAACATCGCACAGTCATTGAAGAGCAAAGGGACAACATTCCACAGGCCACAATCAACAGCCTGATCAATTATATGCAAAGCAGACGTGTGACGCTGCATGAGGCAAATGGTGGTCACACCAGATACTGACTGGTTTTCTGATTCATGCCCCTACCTTTATTGTAAGGTAACTTTGACCAACATATGCATATCTGTATTCCCAGTCATGTGAAGTCCATAGATTAGAATTTATTTCAATTTTCTGTAACTCAGTAAAATCTTTGAAATTGTTGCATGTTGCGTTTATATTTTTGATCAGTATAATTATGCATATGTCAAATTTGTAGCACACAGCATGAAAGCTTAATCACACTATGTTGTGCGTCATAGTTCAAAACCACCTGTGCAGTTGGGACTGTGTCAGTGATGTTTAAACAACCATTCTGTGCTACAGGTATGAATGCTGCTGTGAGGGCCACAGTCAGAATGGGCATCTACACTGGGGCCAAGGTCTACTTCGTTCATGAGGTTAGTACCTGACTTGTATCCACCCCATCTCATCTACTATTTCATGTTACCCATACTCTATTATTGTCTATAACTGTTAAAGGTCCAATGCAACCTCACTGTGACTGTTTTCAATTAAAATGGTGAAAATAAACAAAAATAACTTTTTTAGCAAAGAGCAATTTCTCAAGCAAGAATTTTGCTGGGACTGTCTGGGAGTGGTCTGAGTGGGGAGGGGAAAACTGAAAACTAGCTGTTATTGGCAGGAAGTTTTGGACCTCTCTTTCTTATTGGTCTATCACCAGGCAGGCCAAAACTCCATCCCACCACAACAGGCTGAAATTTCAGGCAGTCTTCACAAAAAGCTCATACAATAAAAGTACATTATCATAATTTTCACAATTTCACATTATTATTGCAACCTCATAGTGTGGAAAATGAAATATAGAGTACCAGTCAAAAGTTTGGACACACATACTCATTCAAAGGTTTTTCTTTATTTGTACTATTTTCTACATTGTATAATAATAGTGAAGACATCAACACTATGAAATACCACATATGGAATCATGTAGTAACCAAAAAAGTGTTAAATCAAAATATATTTTATATTTGAGATTCTTCAAAGTAGCCACCCTTTGCCTTGATGACAGCTTTGCACACTCTTGGCATTCTCTCAACCAGCTTCATGAGTCACCTGGAATGTCATCTGGAATGCATTTCAATTAACTGGCTCTTATGAGGACCGCCACAGGAAAGGAAGACCCAGGAAGACCTGCTGCAGAGGATAAGTTCATTAGAATAAGGATAAGTTCATTAGAGGTAACAGCCTCAGAAATCGTCAATTAACTGCACCTCAGATTGCAGCCCAAATAAATGCTTCACAGAGTTAAATTAACAAACACATCTCAACATCAACTGTTCAGAGGAGACTGTGTGAATCAGGCCTCCATGGTCAAATTGCTGCAAAGAAACCCCTACTAAAGGACACCAAGAAGAAGAACAGACCTGCTTGGGACAAGAAACATGAGCAATGGACATTAGACAGGTGGAAATCTGTCCTTTGGTCTCATGAGTCCAGATTTGAGATGTTTGCATCCAACCACCATGTCTTTGTGAGACGCAGAGTAGGTGACCGGATGATCTCCGCATGTGTGGTTCCCACCGTGAAGCATAAAGGAGGACGTGTGATGGTGTACGGATGCTTTGCTGGGGACACTGTCAATGATTTATTTAGAATTCAAGGCACACTTAACCAGCATGGCTACCACAGCATTCTGCAGCAATACACCATCCCATCTGGTTTGCGCTTAGTGGGACGATGACCCAACACACATCCAGACTGTGTAAGGGCTGTTTGACCAAGAAGGAGAGTGATGGAGTGCTGCATCAGATGACCTGACCTCCACAATCACTCGACCTCAACCCAATTGAGATGTTTTCGGATGAGTCGGACCACAGAGTGAAGGGAAAGCAGCCAATAAGTGCTCAGCATATGTGGGAACTCCTTCAAGACTGTTGGAAAAGCATTCCAGGTGACTACCTCATGAAGCTGCTTAAGAGAATGCCAAGAGTATGCAATCATCAAGGCAAAAGGTGGCTACTTTGAAGAATCTATAATATAAAATATATGTTGATTTGTTTAACACTTTTTTGGCTACTACATGATTCATTGTGTGCTATTTCATATTTTTGATGTAGAAAATTGTAGAAAAATTTTAAAAATAAAGAAAGATCCTTGAATGAATAGGTGTGTCCAAACCTTTGACTGGTACTGTATATAAAACACTGGAAAATCCCATTTTGACTGCACTGGGCCTTTAAATAATACAGATTACAATGGGGGTACTTCAACCTGCGCCTCAAACTCCACAGCACTGCAGGATTTACTACTCCATGGTACTTATTTGACTGAGTAATGTTATTGCCCAGAGATTCCACCTACCTGGTGTCTCAAGTTTCAATCAATCTCTGATTAGAGGGAATAGGATGTAAACCAGCAGTGCTAAGGCCCCCAAGAACTGGATTTGAGAAAGGGCGATGTTACTTTCAATTTTCCATGCCCGTTACCTTAACGTAAAGGACTGTCAGATAAGCCACCTCAGTTACCCTGGGTTTCACCTTAGATACTCCCACGACTGCGAGTGACAGGTTTGTGTCTTCGTCTCCAGGGTTACCAGGGTCTGGTGGATGGAGGTGACAACATCAAACTTGCCACCTGGGAGAGTGTGTCTATGATGCTGCATCTGGTGAGCACACATATTGTATACAGTATACACACACACTTACCCACACAAAATCACATGCATAGACAAAAAGCATGCTTGCACACACTCACACACATTCACCACATGCATTCATAGACATGTATATGTATATAGACACACAGACACTCCCAAAAACACGCAAGCACATGCATGACACATACATACGCATGTGCACACACACACACATAGACACACACTCACTCACTCACTCACTCACTCTCCAATTACCTCCACCCTCACACTGTCTTGAGCTCTCCTTAGTTCCTGACCAAATGTAACCTTTCAGTGAAGGACGTGGAATCTGTCCTCTGTAACTTAAGCTGGTCCTAGACCAGTGACCCTCTGGCCAGGAGGAACTAATCAAATGTCAGAGTTCACTGGATTTAATGGGCTTCAGACGGAGAGGTTGGGGTTTCATCTTCCTCCTTTCCTTTCTCTCTCTCCATTCTCTCGCTCTCTCTCTATTTCACTCTCTCCTTCCTTCTCTCTCATTCCCCCTCTCTCTCTCTCTCTCTCTCGCTCTCTCTCTCTCTCTCTCTCTCTCGCTCTCTCTCTCTATCGCTCTCTCCCTCTCTTTTTGTGGTGTTTTTAGTGTAGAGGATGGCTCATTAAAGTAAGACAAAAAGTATCTCCCTCTCTCTCACACATACACACACACACTATATTCATAACCACAATCTCTCTCATCCCCCTCTATAACCCACATGCTTTCCTTATCTACTTATCCATCTCTCCCTCTTTTTTTAGCCCAACTGAATGTGTTCTGTTGGCAGACTTTGTGGGTTCTGTTTGTGTCATTCACTGATCCCGCCCCGCCTACTGTCTCTTCTCAGGGTGGAACTGTGATTGGCAGTGCCCGCTGTATGGACTTCAAAGAGAAGTGGGGGCGTCTGAAGGCCGCCTGCAACTTGGTCAAACTGGGTATCACCAATCTGTGTGTGATCGGTGGTGATGGTAGCTTGACTGGTGCTAACCAGTTCCGTACAGAGTGGAGCGAGCTGCTGGCTGACCTGACAAAAGGGGGTGAGATACCTGGGCCACCAAAAAGACTACATTACCCAGCAACCTTCACTCAAAAGCACCCAACTACTATAAAACATCATGTAACCCACTACTACAACCAGTCACGTTTTAGATTATCAAATCAAATTTCAAATCAAATCAATTTATATAGCCCTTCTTAGATCAGCTGATATCTCAGTGCTGTACAGAAACCCAGCCTAAAACCCCAAACAGCAAGCAATGCAGGTGTAGATGCACGGTGGCTAGGAAAAACTCCCTAGAAAGGCCAAAACCTAGGAAGAAATCTAGAGAGGAACCAGGCTATGAGGGGTGGCCAGTCCTCTTCTGGCTGTGCCGGGTGGAGATTATAACAGAACATGTCCAAGATGTTCAAATGATCATAAATGACCAGCATGGTCAAGTAATAATAATCACAGTCGAGACCTGTCGAGGGTGCAACAGGTCAGCACCTCAGGAGTAAATTCCATAGCCGCAGGCAGAACAGTTGAAACTGGAGCAGCAGCACGGCCAGGTGGATTGGGGACAGCAAGGAGTTATCGTGCCAGGTAGTCCTGAGGCATGGTCCTAGGGCTCAGACTACACTCAATCATAGGACCTACTGAAGACATGAGTCTTCAATAAAGACTTAAAGGTTGAGACCGAGTCTGCGTCTCTCACATGGGTAGGCAGACCATTCCATAAAAATGGAGCTCTATAGGAAAAAGCCCTGCCTCCAGCTGTTTGCTTAGACATTCTAGGGACAATTAGGAGGCCTGCATTTGTGACCGTAGTGTACGTGTAGGTATGTACGGCAGGACCAAATCGGAAAGATAAGTTGGAGCAAGCCCATGTAATGCTTTGTAGGTTAGCAATAAAATCTTGAAATCAGCCCTTGCCTTAACAGGAAGCCAGTGTAGGGAGGCTAGCACTGGAGTAATATGATCAAATTGTTTGGTTCTAGTCAGGATTCTAGCAGCCGTATTTAACACTAACTGAAGTTTATTTAGTGCTTTATCCGGGTAACCAGAAAGTAGAGCATTGCAGTAGTTTAACCTAGAAGTAACAAATGCATGGATTAATTGTCCTGCGTCATTTTTGGACAGAACATTTCTGATTTTTGCACTGTTACGTAGATGGAAAAAAGCTGTCCTTGAAACTGTCTTGATATGTTCATCAAAAGAGAGATCAGGGTCCAGAGTAACGCCGAGTCCACAGTTTTATTTGAGACAACTGTACAACCATCAAGATTAATTTTCAGATCCAACAGAAGATCTCTTTGTTTCTTGGGACCTAGAACAAGCATCTCTGTTTTGTCCGAGTTTAAAAGTAAAAGGTTTGCAGCCATCCACTTCCTTATGTCTGAAACACAGGCTTCCAGCGAGGGCAATTTTGGGGCTTCACCATGTTTCATTGAAATGTACAGCTGTGTGTCATCCGCATAGCAGTGAAAGTTAACATTATGTTTTCGAATGACATCCCCAAGAGGTAAAATATATAGTGAAAACAATAGTGGTCCTAAAACAGAACCTTGGGGAACACCGAAATTTACAGTTGATTTGTCAGAGGACAAACCATCCACAGAGACAAACTGATATCTTTCCGACAGATAAGATCTAAACCAGGTCAGAACTTGTCAATTTGGGTTTTCAATCTCTCCAAAAGAATGTGGTGATCGATGGTATCAAAAGCAGCACTAAGGTCTAGGAGCATGAGGACAGATGCAGAGCCTTGGTCTGACACCATTAATATGTCATTTACCACCTTCAAAAGTGCCGTCTCAGTGCTATGATGGGGTCTAAAACCAGACTGAAGCATTTTGTATACATTGTTTGTCTTCAGGAAGGCAGTGAGTTGCTGCGCGACAACTTTTCCTAACATTTTTGAGAGGAATGGGAGATTCGATATAGGCCGATAGTTCTTTATATTTTCTGGGTCAAGGTTTGGCTTTTTCAAGAGAGGCTTTATTACTGCCACTTTTAGTGAGTTTGGTACACATCCGGTGGATAATTCTAAAAGGAGGGGATTAGGTTATCATTTCTTATGATCTAAAAGCCTAAACTGATCCATATGTGTCTCCTTATAGTGTACTTAGTGTAATGCCTCCTTGTGGACCCAAGTAATTTATCCAAAGTGACTTACAGTAGTGCTTGCATTTATTTTCAAATGGGTGGCCCCAGCTGGCATCAAGCCCACGACCTGGGTGTTGCAAGGGCTAAGTTCTACCAACTGAGCCACACAGGCTGTAGTGTATTAAATGTGAGAGTTGTCTTCTAGTTTGTGTGTCTACCACCAGGAAAGATCTCAGCGGAGGAGGCTAATCGTTCTTCTCATCTCAACATCGTGGGCATGGTGGGCTCTATCGACAACGACTTCTGTGGCACTGACATGACCATCGGCACCGACTCCGCCCTGCACCGCATCATAGAGGTGGTGGACGCCATCACGACTACTGCACAGAGGTACACACATAACACACACACACACACCAATATTAAGGCATTTGTGAACATGAGTAAATCTCTTTCATTTTTTTCTGTTGACAGTCACCAGAGGACCTTTATCCTGGAGGTGATGGGCAGACACTGCGGGTGCGTGTGTGTGTGTGTGTGTGTGTGTGTGTGTGTGTGTGTGTGTGTGTGTGTGTGTGTGTGTGTGTGTGTGTGTGTGTGTGTGTGTGTGTGTGTGTGTGTGTGCCTACGTACGTGCCTGTGCGTGCCTGTATGTGCGTGCATTCCTGTGTGCATCTGTGCGTGCCTGTGTGTGTATTAACATTGCTCTCTGTCTCCACAGCTACCTGGCCCTGGTGACTGCTCTGGCCTGTGGTGCTGACTGGGTGTTCATCCCAGAAATGCCCCCAGAGGAAAACTGGGAGGAACATTTGTGCAAAAGATTGATTGCGGTACCACACCTCCTGTCCTTCTCCCTCTATCCCTCTATTCTTCTATCCCTCAATCCTTTCTCCACCTCTTCTGATTGAGCATCTCTTTATCTCTTTGACCCTCTCTCTTCCTCATATACTAACACACAAAACAACGCTCTCTCTCCGTCTCTCTCTCAGCAAAGGGGGCGTGGTTCTCGTCTGAACGTCATCATTCTGGCAGAGGGAGCCCAGGACCGTAACCAGAAACCAATCACCTGTGACCAAGTCAAAAATGTGCGATATGACATCCCCCAGTCAGTAGAAGCTGGCCCTAACCTCTGAAACAGGCTGAGATGGCAGTGATGAAGAGGGCTCGTGTATTGCTAGTACCTGCACTACTGTCCTTTTTCATGAACCAATTTTTTTATTATTACTTTGCTTGCTATACTTATGCAAAAACATTAATTCTATTCTACCGAGCCATTTACTTTATGTTTGTAATCTTTTATTATTTATTATTGTTGTTGCATTGTCCAGAAGGAACCTGCAAGTAAGCATTTCGTTGGATACCATATTCATTCCGTATATACAGTATGACTAATAAAACTTGAAACGTGGCCCAAATGGCATTTTATTCCCAATATAGAGAATGGGATGCAGGCACAGATCCCCTAATGGTTAAGGTTATAACGGGCTAGCGTAATGTGATCTGACAGAGGACTGATGCTGTAATCTCTCTGTGTCACTCTATACAGCTGGTATCCAAGAAACTTGGCTTCGACACCCGTTCCACAATCCTGGGACACGTACAGAGAGGTGGCACCCCCTCTGCTTTTGACAGAATCCTGGTAATCCATCTGTCTGTCACCACTTTGTGTCTGTCAATCAGTCTGTCTCTGCCTGTATTATTTTCACTCTGTTGTCTAATCTTTCTTGACCTTCAGGGTCATTATATAGTGCATGTAATGTTCCTGTAATGATAATCAATCCTTTATTCATGAATTAATTAATTAATTATCTCTCTCTCTCTCTTTCTGTCCCCCAGGGTAGCAGGATGGGTGTGGAGGCTGTGATGGCTCTGTTGGAGGCCACCCCAGAAACCCCAGCCTGTGTTGTCAGTCTTTCTGGGAACATGGCCGTCAGGCTGCCTCTCATGGAGTGTGTCCAAGTGGTGAGCTATACACCTACGCCACATCTAACTGTTATATTTCCTCTCTTATTGTTGATAAATCACCTTTATTATCTACAGAGAGTTCTATTTCCTATCTAACATTTTCATTCTCTCCTCGCTCCATTACCCCCTTCCTGCCTCTCTCTCTTTCTCTCAGACTAAAGATGTGACCGTAGCCATGACTGAGGGGAGATTTGAAGATGCTGTAAAGCTCAGGGGAAAGTGAGCCTTTTACTTGGCTTCTTTTATTCCTTCTTTATTTGCGCTTTGAGATAAAAACCGTTGGTCATTTTCTTTTCACTGTCTGTTTGTAGGAGCTTTCAGAATAACTGGGACACATACAAAATGCTGGCTCACGTGACCCCCCCAGAAATGAAGGTGAGCAGCATTTTCTTTTTCTTGCTGTCTTGGTCACCTGTTTGGGCAACTGGTTGCACATTTGAAGGCGTTATAGGACGTTTTTCCCACAGTGTAGTTCTTATAATCATGTTGCGCCCAAAATACATCCTCTCTCTCCTGTTCTCCCACTCTCAGAGCAACATCAACATTGCCATTATAAATGTTGGCGCCCCCTGTGCTGGGATGAATGCAGCAGTGCGTGCAGCTGTCAGGGTCGGTATCATCCAGGGACATCAGATGCTAGCTGTACATGACGGCTTTGACGGCCTGGCTAACGGACAGGTGGGTCATTCCACCTGAGGATTTCCTGTAGTGGACATCTTTATGAATCATAAAAATCATGAATCATAAAAAACAGTTTTGGAGAGCTTTTACGCATAAAATAATAGTGTACAATATTAGTGTCACGGCCTTCAAAAGAAGTGGACCAAAGTGCAGCGTGGTGAGCGTACATTTTCCTTTTTATTTAAAATGTCGCCAACAAAACAACAAACGAAGAAACAACCGTGAAGCTTACAGGGCTATAGTGCCACTAACAAAGATAACTTCCCACAAATAACAAAGGGAAAAAGGCTGCCTAAGTATGATTCCCAATCAGAGACAACGAATGACAGCTGTCCCTGATTGAGAACCATACCCGGCCAAAAAAAAGAAATACAAAAACATAGAAAATAGAACATAGAATGCCCACCCAAATCACACCATGACCAAACCAAAATAGAGACATAAAAAGATCACTAAGGTCAGGGCGTGACAATTAGGCTATACTCTCGTTTGTTGCCTGCGCTAACTAAGGAACTGTGTGATGACACCGGCAAGTTTTGCGCCATGTGTCAGGTTCAAACTGTTACGGCTTGGTCTGTGCTCCGAACGAGTTAATTAGCCTACATGTCATGTTTATATTATCAACTGTTACTAATGATCCTCAGCAACAACCACACGGCAGTGACGGCGTTTACAGAGGAAGCAAATGAAGGTCAACGAAACAATGGAATTAAATGGAATGATAATGTAGTTTATACCAACTGAAGAGAACTAACAGTAAATTAGCAGTGTAATATGTGTTGTTATTAGGCCTACTGACAGTCGATACTGATACTGTCTAATATTCAACATGATAGGAATCGGAAGCAGAGAATGTCAGGGGAGTCTATAATTAAGACAATCCAGAGTGCCCATTCCTCCAACTTAAAAGGCCGTACAATTAAAATTGTGCGTAATGGCACATCATTTCAACTTTACTGGGGGAAAGTTGGTATGTTGATATGCTTTAGTTTGCTGCCATATGACTGGTTTCACATTTGTCTCCAGCCATTAGAAGGTCAAATATATCTATAACAAGTGTCATTTATATTTAGAATTCCCTTATCCAAACAGATTACTCATTTACCCATCGAAAAAGCCTTGGTTTCATGCATGTCAACATCAGAAGCCTCCTCCCTAAGTTTGTTTTACTCACTGCTTTAGCACACTCTGCTAACCCTGATGTCCTTGCTGTGTCTGAATCCTGGCTCAGGAAGGCCACCAAAAATTTGTGAATTGTGAATTGATCGCCCCCCATCTAGCTTCAGAGTTTGTTCTGTTAGGTGACCTAAACTGGGATATGCTTAACACCCCGCCAGTCCTACAATCTAAGCTAGATGCCCTCAATCTCACACAAATCATCAAGGAACCCACCAGGTACAACCCTAACTCTGTAAACAAGGGCACCCTCATAGACGTCATCCTGACCAACTGGCCCTCCAAATACACCTCCGCTGTCTTCAACCAGGATCTCAGCGATCACTGCCTCATTGCCTGTATCCGCTACGGAGCCGCAGTCAAACGACCACCCCTCATCACTGTCAAACGCTCCCTAAAACACTTCTGTGAGCAGGCCTTTCTAATCGACCTGGCCCGGGTATCCTGGAAGGACATTGACCTCATCCCGTCAGTTGAGGATGCCTGGTCATTCTTTAAAAGTAACTTCCTCACCATTTTAGATAAGCATGCTCCGTTCAAAAAATGCAGAACTAAGAACAGATACAGCCCTTGGTTCACCCCAGACCTGACTGCCCTCGACCAGCACAAAAACATCCTGTGGCGGACTGCAATAGCATCAAATAGTCCCCGTGATATGCAACTGTTCAGGGAAGTCCGGAACCAATACACGCAGTCAGTCAGGAAAGCAAAGGCCAGCTTCTTCAGGCAGAAGTTTGCATCCTGTAGCTCCAACTCCAAAAAGTTCTGGGACACCGTGAAGTCCATGGAGAACAAGAGCACCTCCTCCCAGCTGCCCACTGCACTGAGGCTAGGTAACACGGTCACCACTGATAAATCCATGATTATCGAAAACTTCAATAAGCATTTCTCAACGGCTGGCCATGCCTTCCGCCTGGCTACTTCAACCTCGGCCAACAGCTCCGCCCCCCCCGCAGCTCCTCGCCCAAGCCTCTCCAGGTTCTCCTTTAACCAAATCCAGATAGCAGATGTTCTGAAAGAGCTGCAAAACCTGGACCCGTACAAATCAGCTGGGCTTGACAATCTGGACCCTCTATTTCTGAAACTATCTGCCACCATTGTCGCAACCCCTATTACCAGCCTGTTCAACCTCTCTTTCATATCGTCTGAGATCCCCAAGGATTGGAAAGCTGCCGCAGTCATCCCCCTCTTCAAAGGGGGAGACACCCTGGACCCAAACTGTTACAGACCTATATCCATCCTGCCCTGCCTATCTAAGGTCTTCGAAAGCCAAGTCAACAAACAGGTCACTGACCATCTCGAATCCCACCGTACCTTCTCCGCTGTGCAATCTGGTTTCCGAGCCGGTCATGGGTGCACCTCAGCCACACTCAAGGTACTCAACGATATCATAACCGCCATCGATAAAAGACAGTACTGTGCAGCCGTCTTCATCGACCTTGCCAAGGCTTTCGACTCTGTCAATCACCATATTCTTATCGGCAGACTCAGGAGCCTCGGTTTTTCGGATGACTGTCTTGCCTGGTTCACCAATTACTTTGCAGACAGAGTTCAGTGCGTCAAATCGGAGGGCATGCTGTCTGGTCCTCTGGCAGTCTCTATGGGGGTGCCACAGGGTTCAATTCTCGGGCCGACTCTTTTCTCTGTGTATATCAATGATGTTGCTCTTGCTGCGGGCGATTCCCTGATCCACCTCTACGCAGACGACACCATTCTATATACTTTCGGCCCGTCTTTGGACACTGTGCTATCTAACCTCCAAACAAGCTTCAATGCCATACAACACTCCTTCCGTGGCCTCCAACTGCTCTTAAACGCTAGTAAAACCAAATGCATGCTTTTCAACCGGTCGCTGCCTGCACCCGCATGCCCGACTAGCATCACCACCCTGGATGGTTCCGACCTAGAATATGTGGACGTCTATAAGTACCTAGGTGTCTGGCTAGACTGCAAACTCTCCTTCCAGACTCATATCAAACATCTCCAATCGAAAATCAAATCAAGAGTCGGCTTTCTATTCCGCAACAAAGCCTCCTTCACTCACGTCGCCAAGCTTACCCTAGTAAAACTGACTATCCTACCGATCATCGACTTCGGCGATGTCATCTACAAAATGGCTTCCAACACTCTACTCAGCAAACTGGATGCAGTTTATCACAGTGCCATCCGTTTTGTCACTAAAGCACCTTATACCACCCACCACTGCGACTTGTATGCTCTAGTCGGCTGGCCCTCGCTACATATTCGTCGCCAGACCCACTGGCTCCAGGTCATCTACAAGTCCATGCTAGGTAAAGCTCCGCCTTATCTCAGCTCACTGGTCACGATGGCAACACCCATCCGTAGCACGCGCTCCAGCAGGTGTATCTCACTGATCATCCCTAAAGCCAACACCTCATTCGGCCGCCTTTCGTTCCAGTACTCTGCTGCCTGTGACTGGAACGAATTGCAAAAATCGCTGAAGTTGGAGAATTTTATCTCCCTCACCAACTTCAAACATCAGCTATCTGAGCAGCTAACCGATCGCTGCAGCTGTACATAGTCTATTGGTAAATAGCCCACCCTTCTTCACCTACCTCATCCCCATACTGTTTTTATTTATTTACTTTTCTGCTCTTTTGCACACCAATATCTCTACCTGTACATGACCATCTGATCATTCATCACTCCAGTGTTAATCTGCAAAATTTTAATTATTTGCCTACCTCCTCATGCCTTTTGCACACATTGTATATAGACTCCCCCTTTGTTTTCTACTGTGTTATTGACTTGTTAATTGTTTACTCCATGTGTAACTCTTTGTTGTCTGCTCACACTGCTATGCTTTATCTTGGCCAGGTCGCAGTTGCAAATGAGAACTTGTTCTCAACTAGCCTACCTGGTTAAATAAAGGTTAAATAAAAAAATAAATAAAAAATAAAAAAAATATTTTCAACAGCTCTTATCAAGTTGTAAATGACAGAGCATGGAGAATGGTGGTGTTATTTATATTGTAAAAAATGAAGTAGATGCTTTTTCCACTTGGAACCCGTAGGTTCACTAGACCTTATTCATGGTTTTCTGGTACATAAAGGGGGTGGAATTATTAGGGAATTAAGTCAAGGTCAGAATATGGTGTGTCTGTACACACACCTCCATCACATCTTCATTTATTTGATCCCAACCAAAATGAATAGCAGGTGAATAGCACACTATTCTCATGCTTAAGTTCAAGGTCAGCAAAGGCATAGAGAGAAAAGTGAATGACGCACTCTAAACTCGGGTCAGAATCGGGGCCTTAAAGCATTGGATTGGTGGAGGCCTGGGCTAGTGGAGGTTTCCACCATTTTCTTATACTAATCATTTCCTTTAAATTCAGCAAAGGGAAGTGAACAAGTGACATCCTCAGGAACATCAGTTCATTGCCAAGTTGTTGGACAGCTCAACACAAATGACACACACGCATGTGCACACGCACGCACAAACATATCATACTCATCTCTCTTTCCTCTTCTCCAGATTGAGCCTATCATCTGGGCTCAAGTGGGTGGATGGACTGGGAAGGGAGGGTCCAATCTCGGTACCAAGAGGTGAGACATCTCCACAGAGCACACACACCACTATGTAGTGCCTCAAGGTCTTCCTGACCATGTGACCTGTCCAGGAAAAGCTCAAAGTCACATGTTTAGGATGAACACAAGGCCCTAATTATAGGAATAGAAGCTTCTGTTGACAGATTAACCAGATGGTCACATTTAACTCTCTGTTTCTCCTCTCTGGTGTGAAGACACCTGCCAGGTAAAAACATTGAGCAAATCAGCCTGAACATTACCAAGTTCAACATCCATTCTCTGATCATCATCGGAGGCTTTGAGGTGAGGATCAAGGGGTTGGATTAGAGAGAGTGTTATGATGGTTCACTGGCCCACCATCATGACACTTCATAGAATCGGTCCTTAATATAAGTGTACAAATATTCTTGATTGAACATAGTCATTAAGCATAAGCACTATAGTTGACAAACTATTAGTATCATGAATATTGTTATGTCTGTTGATGCCTAATCCAGATGTTGATGCCGTTGTCTCCTTGTCAGGCGTATCTGGGTGGTCTGGAGCTGGTGACAGCCAGGGAGATGTACGAGGAGCTGTGTATCCCCATGGTGGTCATTCCCGCCACCGTCTCTAACAATGTTCCTGGATCGGACTTCAGCATCGGAGCTGACACCGCCCTTAACACCATCACCATGGTCAGACATATCCTGATGCTTCGTCACTTTACCCTGCCTTTATGTGCATGTCTAACTCAAATACTTCATACCTCTGCACATTGATCTGGTACTTATACTCCCTGTATATAGATTAATTCTGTGTATTTTATTTATCTTGTGTTACAATGTATTTTATTTACTCTGCACCGTTGGGAAGGACTCCCAACAAGCATTTCAATGCTAATTCAGCGCATCTGACAAATAACATTTGATTTGACACACACACACTGTACCCCAGATACACACAAGCAGACAAACACACACTCTCACACACACACACACTGTACCCCAAATACACACATGCAGGCAAACACACACACACACACACTGTACCCCAGATACTCACATGCAGACAAACTCACACAAACACACTGTACCCCATACACACAAAGGTTTAAATACACATATGACAATACCCAGACACACATCCCTCCTCATACTTGCCCCTCTCTTTCTTTCTCTTCTTTCCTCTGTCAGACTTGCGACAGGATAAAGCAGTCTGCTGCTGGCACTAAGAGGAGAGTGTTCATCATTGAGACCATGGGGGGATACTGCGGTTACTTAGCAACCATGGCTGGCTTGTCATCTGGGGCTGATGATGCCTACATCTATGAAGAGCCTTTCCATATCCGTGACCTAGAGGTCAGAGGCCATATTCAGAATAACACAGATGGATGGATAGATTATGTGGTATATTTCAGACATATCCCAAAAAACGGGGACCTTGGGCTGTTGAATCATGGTTTTACTGTTGTATTGTTTTATTGTAGCTGAACGTGGAGCATCTGATAGAAAAGATGAAGACCTCAGTGAAGAGAGGCCTCATTCTCAGGTGGGTGTGCTCTCCTCAAAAACACATCCTTGCCTGATATCCCTCAGACATTATCATTCTCTTGTTTCTTTTGTTACTACAACTAACAAATTATGGATTGTCTTATAATAATACCGCCCTCCTCCTGCCCACAGGAACTCTAATGCCAATGAGAACTACACCACACAGTTCCTCTACAACCTGTACTCAGAGGAGGGAAAGGGCACGTTCGACTGCAGGATGAATGTCTTAGGACACATGCAGCAGGTCTGATGGATGCTTCTTCTAGCTGTTTCATGGACTCAACTCTAAACCTGTAGATAATATTTCTGAAGTAATATAAGGATTCCAGGGTTTTTTTGGATTATAAAGGGGCTTAGGTGGTGGGTGTGACAGGGAGTCTGGCAGGGGGCGAGGCAGGGAGTGTGGCAGGGGGCGAGGCAGGGGGTGTGGCAGGGAGTGAGGCAGAGGGCGTGGCAGGGAGTGAGGCAGAGGGCGTGGCAGGGGGTGAGGCAGGGGGTGTGGCAGGGAGTGAGGCAGAGGGCGTGGCAGGGGGCGTGGCAGGGGGTGTGGCAGGGTGTACTGTTGACCCTTGGTTGCATTTTAGAGATCAAAATATATACTGTTAAATGTATTTTTTAAATTTTTTAATTATATTTTACCTGACTGTCAAATTTTTATTTGGTGATTGTTAGTTCTTAAAGATAAATATATATGTATAGGTCCATTATCTTTTCCACATACTTTATATCTGGTTTTAGTTGTTTTAGTTAATACCGAAAGCGTTTTTCTCATCCCTAAAATGTTTTGTACACTGAGTTCCTAATATTGAGTTGCCTTTTGCCCTCAGAACAGCTTCCTTTCGTCTGGCATAGACTACACAAGGTGTCGAAAGCCTTCCACAGGGATGCTGGCCCATGTTGATTCCAGTGCTTCCCACAGTTATGTCAAGTTGGCTGGATGTCCTTTGTTTGGTGGACTATTCTTGATACACACATAAACTGTTGAGTGTGAAATCCCAGGCAATGTTGTAGTTCTTGACACACTCAAACTGGTGTGCCTGGCCCCTACTACCATACCCTGTTCAAAGGCACTTAAATCTCTTGTCTTGCCCATTCACTCTTTGGTGCTCTTTGGTGCATTCAACTGTGTCAAGGCTTACAAAATCTTCTTTAACCTTTCTCCTCCCCTTCATCTACACTGATTGAAATGACATCAATAAGGGATCATAACTTTCACCTGGATTCACCTGGTCAGTCTATGTCATGGAAAGAGCAGGTGTTCTTGTGTTTTGTACACTCAGTGTATATATATATATATATATATATTATTTTTTCCCTGGAATCAATTTATGTATATGCTTATATGGGAATACCTCTCTCTCTCTCTCACAATCTATCTATCTTTCTCTCTCCCCCTCTATCTCTATCTCTCTTGCTTTCTTGCTCTCTCTCTCTCTCAATGTCTCTCTCTCTTTCTCTGTGTCTCACCACCAGGGTGGAACCCCCAGCCCCTTTGACAGGAATTTTGGTACCAAGATGGGATCCAAGTCTGTCCTGTGGCTGACTAACAAGCTGAAGGAGTGCTACAGACACGGTGAGGATCATTGACACGCTGGACCAAAGGTCTTCAAGCATATGGAATTGACTTAATTTCTTCGATCACCTCAATACTTTTTCCATCAAGAAGCACAATGTCTTCATAACTTGCTCCTCTGACTACTATTGTCCTGCCATGAGAGAGGAGCTGTATAAATCCCATACAAACAGGTCTGGGATCAGCCAGGCTACTGCCCTCCTATACTGATGCTGGCCCTCTTTGTGTCCCCAGGTCGTATCTTTGCCAACATGCCAGACTCAGCCTGTGTGCTGGGCATGAAGAAGAGATCTCTGGTCTTCCAGCCCCTGGCTTCCCTCAAGGACGACACTGACTTTGAGTAAGTACTAGTCATCCCTCAGTTTCCACACTTCCTTTCTCTCCTCCTTCTCCCTCCTGTTTGTGACTATTCTTTATGCGTTCCACATTGAGTTCAATTGGGTTTTACTAACGACCAATGGTAGTTAAGTTGAAAGTGCTGTTGTCTGGAAGTCTATGCCAATCCATTTAGAACCATCAAATGTTTCTTTGAACAGATTGCTCACAGAAAGCCAGCCCAGGTTCCTTCTAGCATTTCCCTTGTTTTCTTCCTCTGATCCCTTTGTCCTCCTCCTCACTCCCCTCTTCCACCACCCTGTCTTCTATCTCCTCCCCCTCTTCTCCCTCACTCCACCCTTCCCTCCTCCCTCCATAGGCACCGTATCCCAAAGACAGAGTGGTGGCTGAGGCTAAGGCCCATCCTGAAAATCCTGGCCAAATATGACACTGTGGAAATGGACACCTCTGAGGTGGCTGCCATGGAGCACGTCATCAAAAAGACAGGCCTAGTCAAGAGGGACAAAATGTAAACAATCAAATAAACACACACATATAAACACAACCTCACATAAACACATACATACCGACCCTTGGTATTGCATCTCGGCCCACCCACTCCTATGAAGAGAAAGGGATGGTACAGTCAACCATTCAGTCAACAGATGTGTGTAGCATCTCAGTGTAGTCCTAGTGGTTATGAGGAAGAGACTGTACATACAGTTTGTTGTGTGGAGCTTTGAACTGTTCTACATCACAGAAGTCATTCTACACCATTCTGCAGAAACCCTGCAACAATACTGTGCAGATCTCTCAGTGGAGTCAGTCTAACACTTTTATCTCAAAGCCACAAAAACACTCTCGGTGTGCTGTTTCCTGTGTCTGGCTCACTGCTTTCTCCCCTATTTGTATGGCAGAACAGTTTACAAAATGAAGACTTCTTTCTTGCATTGAAACTGAACTAATTAATTAAACTCTGCTTCATTTCTGGAGGTTTTACTTGTTTTTTTGCTACACACATGACATGATAAAAGATTATGTCAAATTTACTATGTTTAATGAATATCGAATATTTAGTGATAAAATGGTAACAATGTATTGCATAGAAAATGTGACCAATTTTGTGGGGCTTTTTATCACAATAGTCTTTTATTAAATTATGCCTAATAGGCTGACTAAGTACAGCCAACCCAAATAATAAAATAGTTATGAATTTAGTAATTGAACAAATAAAAAATGTAAGGTATGGGTTCAAAAATGCTGAAAAGGCTAAATGTTCTTAGGCTGATTGGTAACAATGATGATGATGATGACTGACAGAAGAGATGAAGACCGTGGCACCTGCTAGTGCAAGGTCTCCTGGTTTCTATGAGTCATGAAGCTTAACCATTACCATTTCCCTCTTTACTCTTTCTCCTTCAGTTACAAATGTTATAAAGTATACCAAACGTGTGTGTATACAATATGATGACCTCTATCTAACTACAGGTAGTCTCCCAGCCAGTCAGAAAGGTTGCACTAAGTAATCTGTAGTCTGTGGTTTGTGCTAGTCAACGTCTGCTCCATTTCCGAGCCAGACAGGTCAACTTCCTTCCCAGAACATCTGCTGTGTGTGTATGTATGAGAGAGAGAGAGAGAGAGAGAGAGAGAGAGAGAGAGAGAGAGAGAAAGAGAGAGAGAGAGAGAGAGAGAGAGAGAGAGAGAGAAAGAGAGAGAGAGAGAGAGAGAGAGAGAGAGAAAGAGAAAGAGAGAGAGCATATCTTGGATGAGGCCCATAGATATGGGTCTGTAATGCCCAAAAGCCAAGTTCAAAGCAGGCCTTGAAATGTATGAGTGTAATGTATGTAAAGTAGGTGGATGAGCAGCTTTTTTTTAAACGTTGGGCATAGTTGTGGATGAGTAAGAACACTGAACAAAAATATAAATGCAACATGCAACAATTGAGTTATATAAGGAAATCAGTCAATTAAAATAAATTAATTAGACCCTAATCTATGGATTTCACATGACTGGGAATACAGATATGCAATTGTTTGGTCAAAGATACCTTACAAAAAAAATGCAAGGGGGCCTCCCGAGTGGCACAGCATTCTAAGGCACTGCATCTCAGTGCTAGAGGTGTCACTACAGGCCTGGGTTTGATCCCAGGCTGTATCACAATTGGCCCAGGGTTGTCTGGATTAGGGGATGGTTTGGCTGTGGGGTTTTACTTGACTCATTGCGCACTAGCGACTCCTTGTGGCGGGCTGGGCGCCTGTAGGCTGACCTCGGTTGTCAGTTAAACAATGTTTCCTCCGACACATTGGTGCGGCTGGCTTCCGGGTTAAACGGGCGGATGTGAAGAAATGCGGTTTGGCGGGTCATGTTTCAGAGGATGGATGATTCAACCTTCACCTCCCGAGCCCGTTGAGGATTTGCAGCGATGATACAAGATCGACATTGGGGAGAATATACAACAACAACAAAAATATAATAAATACAAATAAGTAGGGGTGTGGATCAGAAAACCAGTCAGTGTCTGGTGTGACCACCATTTGCCTCATGCAACGCGACACTTCAAATCAAATCAAAGTTTATTTGTCACGTGCGCTGAGACCTTACAGTGAAATGCTTACTTACAGGCTCTAACCAATAGTGCAAAAAAGGTATTAGGTGAACAGTAGGTAGGTAAAGAAATAAAACAACAGTAACAGCTATAAAAGTAGTGAGGCTACATACAGACACTGGTTAGTCAGGCTGATTGAGGTAGTATGTACATGTAGATATGGTTAAAGTGACAATGCATATACGATGAACAGAGAGTAGCAGTAGCGTAAAAGAGGGGTTGGCGGGTGGTGGGTGGGACACAATGCAGATAGCCCGGTTAGCCAATGTGCAGGAGCACTGGTTGGTCGGCCCAATTGAGGTAGTATGCACATTAATGTATAGTTAAAGTGACTCTGCATATATGATAAACAGAGAGTAGCAGCAGCGTAAAAAGAGGGGTTGGGGGAGGCACACAATGCAAATAGTCCGGGTAGCCATTTGATTACCTGTTCAGGAGTCTTATGGCTTGGGGGTAAAAACAGTTGAGAAGCCTTTTTGTCCTAGACTTATCACTCGGTACCGCTTGCCATGCGGTAGTAGAGAGAACAGTCTATGCCTGGGGTGGCTGGGGTCTTTGACAATTTTTAGGGCCTTCCTCTGACACCGCCTGGTGTAGAGGTCCTGGATGGCAGTGATGTACTGGGCCGTAAGCACTACCCTCTGTAGTGCCTTGCAGTCAGAGGCAGAGCATTTGCCGTATCATGCAGTGATGCTCTCGATGTTGCAGCTATAGAACCTTTTGAGGATCTCAGAACCCATGCCCAATCTTTTTAGTTTCCTGGGGGAGAATAGACTTTGTCGTGCCCTCTTCACGACTGTCTTGGTGTGTTTGGACCATTCTAGTTTGTTGTTGATGTGGACACCAAGGAACTTGGAGCTCTCAACCTGCTCCACTACATCCCCGTCGATGAGAATGGGGGCGTGCTTGGTCCTCCTTTTCTTGTAGTCCACAATAATCTCCTTAGTCTTGGATACGTTGAGGGATAGGTTGTTATTCTGGCACCACCTGGCCAGGTCTCTGACTTCCTCACTATAGGCTGTCTCGTCGTTGTTGGTAATCAGGCATACCACTGTTGTGTCATCTGCAAACTTAATGATGGTGTTGGTGTCATGCCTGGCCATGCAGTCGTGGGTGAACAGGTTGTACAGGAGGGGACTGAGCACGCACCCCTGGGGAGCTCCAGTGTTGAGGATCAGCGTGGCAGATGTGTTGCTGCCTACCCTCAAGCACCTGGGTGTGGCCTGTCAGGAAGTCCAGGATCCAGTTGCAGAAGGAGTCCCATGATCCTTAGCTTAGTGATGAGCTGTGAAGGCACTATGGTGTTGAACGCTGAGCTGTAGTCAATGAATAGCATTCTCACGTAAGTGTTCCTTTTGTCCAGGTCGGAAAGGGCAGTGGGGAGTGCAATAGAGATTGCATCATCTGTGGATCTGTTTGGGCGGTATGCAAATTGGAGTGGGTCTAGGGTTTCTGGGATAATGGTGTTGATGTGAGCCATTACCAACCTTTCAAAGCACTTCATGGCTACGGACGTGAGTGCTACGGGTCTGTAGTCATTTAGGCAGGTTGCATGTCCTTTGCATAGAGTTGATCAGGCTGTTGATTGTGGCCTGTGGAATGTTGTCCCACTCCTCTTCAAAGGCTGTGCGAAGTTCCTGGATATTTGTGGGAACTGAAACACGCTGTCATACACGTCAATCTAGAGAATCCCAAACATGTTCAATGGGTGACATGTCTGGTGAGTATGCAGGCTATGGAAGAAATGGGACATTTCCAGGAATTGTGTACAGATCTTTTTGACATGGGGCCATGCATTATCATGCTGAAATATGACATGATGGCGGTGGATGAATGGCACAACAATGGGCCTCAGGATCTCATTACGGTATCTCTGTGCATTCAAATTTCCATCAATAAATATAATTGTGTTCGTTGTCCGTAGCTTATGCCTGCCCCTACCATAACCCCACCCCCACTATGGGGCACTCTGTTCCCAACGTTGACATCAGAAAACCGCTCGCCCACACGCCATACCTGCTGCCTGCCATTTGCCCAGTACAGTTGAAACTGGGATTCATCCACGAAGAGCACAGTTCTCCAGCGTGCCAGTTGCCATCTAGGGTGAGCATTTTCCCCGTGAAGTTGTTTCCGATGTCGAACTGCAGTCAGGTCAAAACCCTGGGGAGGACAATGGGCATGCAGATGAGCTTCCCTGAGACGGTTTCTGACAGTTTGTGCAGAAGTTCTTTGGTTGTGCAAACCCACAGTTTCATCAGCTGTCCGGGTCGCTGGTCTCAGACGATCCCACAGGTGAAGAAGATGGATGTAGAGGTCCTGGGTTGGCATGGTTACACGTGGTCTGCGGTTGTGAGACCAGTTGAACGTACTGCCAAATTCTCTAAAATGACGTTGGAGGCGTTTTATGGTAGAGAAATGAACATTATTTATCTGGCAATAGCTTTGGCGGACATTCCTGCAGTCAGCATGGCAATTGCATGCTCCCTTAAAACTTGAGACATCTGTGGCATTGTGTTGTGTGACAAAACTGTACATTTTAGAGTGGCCTTTTATTGCCCCCAGCACAAGGTGCACCTGTGTAATGATCATGCTGTTTAATCAGCTTCTTGATATGCCACCCCTGTCAGGTGGATGGATTATCTTGGAAAAGGAGAAATGCTCACTAACAGGAATGTAAACACATTTGTGCAACAAATTTGAGATAAATAAGCTTTTTGTGCATATGGAAAATATCTGCAGACTTTTATTTCAGCTCATGAAACATGAGACTAACACTTTACATGTTGCATTTATATTTTTGTTCAGTATGTGTTTGTAAATGTAAGAGTGATATTCAAATCACTATAATTCTTTGATCCTATCATGTGTGATCATACCAAAATAGGAACTTCAGGGGAACGTTTCTGAAGTAGAAATAAGGTTTGGTTTAGCTTTGAGTTTCATTTCTCACATGAAGGAGATTGGAGAAAGCCTCTGGTGTCAAACTAGTGACTCAGAATTGGTTGTGTGTTATTTTTCTTATTTCCAACAGCACCGACTACAGAAACTTCCGAAAATGAAGTATGTAGGTGGTAGGTGGTTGACAATTTGTGAGAACTCAAGGGGAAATGGCTTGTCTGCTGAGTTCTGTCTGCCTCCTGCTTCCGTCTTCTCACAACTCACTTGATTTTTTCTATCCAGGAGAAGTCCCTAATCCTCTCTGTCTGTCTATTTCTCATTCCATCGCTATCCTCAGGCAATGGTTGGCTTCTTTTTATTAGGAACCTTTATTTTGTACTGTGTGGGACAGATCCAAATTCAAGGTAAGTCTCATCTACAACTACTAGTCAGGGTTGGGGGTATCCCATTTAAATTGAATTGAAGTGTCATTTAATTCCAAATTAGAATTTTCGCAATTGTTGAATTAGAATTCACTTTCTGAATTGACAAGGCAGACATGGGTAATAGCAGCTCCGTTATGAGAGCAAACACAATCTCCTCAATCTCTGCTGTGTGTCTGAAAGAGTCAGGGGTAATTACATATTTCACTGTTTTGTTTGGTGTGTCAGGGATCCCCCAAATATGTGTGTCCCAGCCCTCATGTTCAGCCTGCCTGAGGAGCCCTGGATGTGCTTGGTGCAAACACAAGGTCAGCCTTATCATGTATCAACTAGCTTGCTGCTGCTGCCTGTATTTGTTTAAAACTGTATCATGTTTTATCCTTGAGTTTTGCTATACTTTCTCTACTCTTAATTCTTGAACTCAATGGCCTTTGAATGCTTTGTGAGTTGACTTGTAGGGACAACGACATTAGGGCCACTGTAGGAGCTACTTACAATAGGAGCCGACATTCTATAGGTCTTCATTGCGGTCTGAATGGTAATATCCTTGTGAATTTTTGGTGAGATCTTAGACAATGATGTCCCATCAAGCTCATGTAAGATAATATATATATATAATATTTGGGGCGGCAGGGTAGCCTAGTGGTTAGAGCGTTGGACTAGTAACTGAAAGGTTGCAAGTTCAAATCCCCGAGCTGACAAGGTACAAATCTGTCGTTCTGCCCCTGAACCATGCAGTTAACCCACTGTTCCTAGGCCGTCATTGAAAATAAGAATTTGTTCTTAACTGACTTGCATAGTAAAATAAAGGTAAAAAATATATATCTTATTTTTTCTACAGTTTGGCAGACATTTTGCTAACAGTTCTGGGTTGAATTATACAGGACCTTTTATATTTAGCGGTGGAAGAGGTCCCGTGACGTGCCAAAATAACAACTCTTTACCTCCTGATGATAAGAGGTGTGAGAGATTGACTGAAAGACAGGTCAAGTGAATGTTTCAATTCCTCCTTCACATTGTTATACATTTAAAGAAAAAGGTTATAGGTATCCTCAGCCATTTATACTAGTATCAAATGACTCAAGTATTTATTTTTATTTTATTTTTTATTTCACCTTTATTTAACCAGGTAGGCTAGTTGAGAACAAGTTCTCATTTGCAACTGCGACCTGGCCAAGATAAAGCATAGCAGTGTGAACAGACAACACAAAGTTACACATGGAATAAACAATTAACAAGTCAATAACACAGTAGAAAAAAAGAGAGTCTATATATACATTGTGTGCAAAAGGCATGAGGAGGTAGGCGAATAATTACAATTTTGCAGATTAACACTGGAGTGATAAATGATCAGATGGTCATGTACAGGTAGAGATATTGGTGTGCAAAAGAGCAGAAAAGTAAATAAATATAAACAGTATTGGGATGAGGTAGGTAAAATTGGGTGGGCTATTTACCGATAGACAATGTACAGCTGCAGCGATCGTTTAGCTGCTCAGATAGCAGATGTTTGAAGTTGGTGAGGGAGATAAAAGTCTCCAACTTCAGCCATTTTTGCAATTCGTTCCAGTCACAGGCAGCAGAGAACTGGAACGAAAGGCGGCCAAATGAGGTGTTGGCTTTAGGGATGATCAGTGAGATACACCTGCTGGAGCACGTGCTACAAGTAGGTGTTGCCATCGTGACCAGTGAACTGAGATAAGGCGGAGCTTTACCTAGCATGGACTTGTAGATGACCTGGAGCCAGTAGGTCTGGCGACGAATATGTAGCGAGGGCCAGCCGACTAGAGCGTACAGGTCGCAGTGGTGGGTGGTATAAGGTGCTTTAGTAACAAAACGGATGGCACTGTGATAAACTGCATTCAGTTTGCTGAGTAGAGGATTGGAAGCTATTTTGTAGATGACATCGCCAAAGTCAAGGATCGGTAGGATAGTCAGTTTTACTAGGGTAAGTTTGGCGGCGTGAGTTTGTTGCGGAATAGAAAGCCGACTCTAGATTTGATTTTAGATTGGAGATGTTTGATATGAGTCTGGAAGGAGAGTTTACAGTCTAGCCAGACACCTAGGTACTTATAGATGTCCACATATTCTAGGTCGGAACCATCCAGGATGGTGATGCTAGTCGGGCGTGCGGGTGCAGGCAGCGAACGGTTGAAAAGCATGCATTTGGTTTTACTAGCGTTTAAGAGCAGTTGGAGGCCACGGAAAGAGTGTTGTATGGCATTGAAGCTCGTTTGGAGGTTAGATAGCACAGTGTCCAAGGACGGGACGGAAGTATACAGAATGGTGTCGTCTGCGTAGAGGTGGATCAGGGAATCGCCCGCAGCAAGAGCAACATCATTGATATATACAGAGAAAAGAGTCGGCCCGAGAATTGAACCCTGTGGCACCCCCATAGAGACTGCCAGAGGACCGGACAGCATGCCCTCCGATTTGACACACTGAACTCTGTCTGCAAAGTAGTTGGTGAACCAGACAAGGCAGTCATCAGAAAAACCGAGGCTACTGAGTCTGCCGATAAGAATATGATGATTGACAGAGTCGAAAGCCTTGGCAAGGTCGATGAAGACGGCTGCACAGACCTGTCTTTTATTGATGGCGGTTATGATATTGTTTAGTACCTTGAGAGTGGCTGAGGTGCACCCGTGACCGGCTCGGAAACCGGATTGCACAGCGGAGAAGGTACGATGGGATTCGAGATGGTCAGTGACCTGTTTGTTGACTTGGCTTTCGAAGACCTTAGATAGGCAGGGCAGGATAGATATAGGTCTGTAACAGTTTGGGTCCAGGGTGTCTCCCCATTTGAAGAGGGGGATGACTGCGGCAGCTTTCCAATCCTTGGGGATCTCAGACGATATGAAAGAGAGGTTGAACAGGCTGGTAATAGGGGTTGCGACAATGGCGGAAAGTTTCAGAAATAGAGGGTCCAGATTGTCAAGCCCAGCTGATTTGTACGGGTCCAGGTTTTGCAGCTCTTTCAGAACATCTGCTATCTGGATTTGGGTAAAGGAGAACCTGGAGAGGCTTGGGCGAGTAGCTGCGGGGGGGGGGCGGAGCTGTTGGCCGAGGTTGGGGTAGCCAGGAGGAAGGCATGGCCAGCCGTTGAGAAATGCTTATTGAAGTTTTCGATAATCATGGATTTATCGGTGGTGACCGTGTTACCTAGCCTCAGTGCAGTGGGCAGCTGGGAGGAGGTGCTCTTGTTCTCCATGGACTTCACAGTGTCCCAGAACTTTTTGGAGTTAGAGCTACAGGGTGCAAATTTCTCCCTGAAGAAGCTGGCCTTTGCTTTCCTGACTGACTGAGTGTATTGGTTCCTGACTTCCCTGAACAGTTGCATATCGCGGGGAATATACTATTCGATGCTATTGCAGTCCGCCACAGGATGTTTTGGTGCTCGTCGAGGGCAGTCAGGTCTGGAGTGAACCAAGGGCTATATCTGTTCTTAGTTCTGCATTTTTTGAACGGAGCATGCTTATCTAAAATGGTGAGGAAGTTACTTTTAAAGAATGACCAGGCATCCTCAACTGACAGGATGAGGTCAATATCCTTCCAGGATACCCGGGCCAGGTTGATTAGAAAGGCCTGCTCACAGAAGTGTTTTAGGGAGCGTTTGACAGTGATGAGGGGTGGTCGTTTGACTGCGGATCCGTAGCGGATACCGTATCCCACTGGGCACAGACGTCAGTTCAACATATTGTTTTGATTTACATTTGGTTGAGTTGTCAGCTAACGTGAATGCAATGTGAAATCAAGGAAACATTTTACCATGACATTGGATTTAGGTTAAAAGTTGGGTGAAAAAAAAGATGAAATGCACTTACGCTGATGACTTTGCAAATCCAACTAGTTTTCCATGTTGATTCAACGTCATCACATAGATTTTTGGGGTTGAAATGACATGGAACAATGTTCATTCAACCAGTTTTTGACAGTGGGATGGGACTGTAGAACCCTTTTGGATCCAGGTAAAAAAAAACTTTGGGTTCTGTTTAGAACTGTTTGCATGTAGGGTTCTACATGGAACACAAAATAGTTTTACCTGGAACCAAAAAGGGTCGATATTTTAATTGTGTATTGTGCTGCTGCAGCTCTCTGTGATTTCTTATGACAGCGTCATGCTACTGGTGTCAGACTCACTTCCGTCTTTCTATTTCTACATTCATCTCCTGCACATTTTACTTTCAATACTTTAAATTATCCGTTTTTTTTTCTCTGTGTCATTTTGGTGTTGACTGCTTTTTTTTTTACATTAATCAAGATATTCAAATGTTTGTTGGCTTTTGACTTCTTCTCTGTCATTTCTCCTTGCAGTCTAACCCTTTCTCGGTCTAATCTATAGGTCCTATGTATCATAATCACATGTCCCATATATGTTTAAAAATAATAACAATGTTTTTGTGTAAGAATTCTAAGCCTAAAACAGAGATGTAACCCCATCTGTTTAACTGACAAGAGGCAGGCCCACATGATAACCTGGCACCCACTGGTATGAGTCAGTGTTTTATTGTCTATATCATTATGAACTAAGACCATAATACCTATCCTCCTGACAGGACTTCCTGAAGTCTGGGGAGTCCACTGAGCGGAGGTGTGACACTGCTGAGTCTCTGAGGACCAGAGGCTGTGAGCAGACAGACATCATCAACCCCCAATCAGAACTGGTCTTCCTAAAGAACAATGAGCTCAGCAGCGACCCAGACAATGTGGTCCAGCTTAAGCCACAAAACCTCCTCTTCAAACTCAGAGTCGGTGAGAATTATATGACTCGTACACAGCAGCTGCTCAGTATTTCCCAGTGAACAAGCAAGGACAGGTCCAAATCTGAAATTCTTTGTGGTGCTTTATTGATCCTTTATTAAGGAGTGTGAAGTACTAGACATAACAGTGCTAGTCTCCTATTGATGCATGCTTTGCCATAACTGTACTAACTGACCCGTCTGGTTTCAGGAGTCCCTCAGACCTTCAGTGTGTCATTCAAGAGAGCCGAGGGCTACCCCATAGACCTGTACTACCTAATGGACCTGTCCTTCTCCATGAGGGACGACCTGGACACCATCAAGAATCTGGGCCAGGAAATCCTCTCTACGCTAAAAAACGTCACCAATAAGGTCCGCATAGGTGAGTGCTGAGGAGACAGACTTTTGCAGAAGTAAGGATTTCAAGTTAGGATTTAATCAACTGTGTGTAGTCATCTGACTATGCCACCTATCCTCATTTTGTCCATCTCTATCCCTCGCCTCTCTCCCTATCAGGCTTTGGCTCGTTTGTGGACAAGGTGGCTCTGCCGTATGTCAGCCAGGTTAAGGACAAGAAGAACAACCCCTGTCCCAGCCGCCTGTACACCTGTCAACCTGCCTTCAGCTTCCAGAACATTCTGGGACTAACCCAAGACGTGGCCGAGTTCAAGACCAGGGTCAGCAACCAGATCATCTCTGGAAACCTGGACTCCCCCGAGTCTGGCTTTGACGCCATCATGCAGGCAGCTGTCTGCCAGGTAGGACTGTCATACATGACCAAACACAGTTACCTCTGTATAGAGGCTAGGATGTCTACAACCAATGCGGTCTCAGAGCATTTAGTAGTAAATCCCGAGACATTCCATTTTGTATGATATGTTACGAATTTGCAATTCATACGATATCTTACGAATTTGCAAAATGTACGATATGCTATGAATTTTCAAAACGTATCATATGTTACAAATTCCATTTTGTTGTGGCTAATGTTAGCTAGGGGTGGCTAGCTAGGTGGCTAACGTTAGCTAGGATGGGGGTTAAGTAACCTTCCATCTTACGAAACCATACCAAACGTTACATATCATATTACTGTGACTGCCCCAGATTTACATTTACTATGTTACGTTTGGTCGAGGAGACCAGTCTGCTACAATGTATGTCTACATTGTCCATTTCTATTTCTCCCCCTCCCTCCCTCCCTCCCTCCCTCCCTCCCTCCCTCCCTCCCTCCCTCCCTCCCTCCCTCCCTCCCTCCCTCCCTCCCTCCCTCCCTCCCTCCCTCCCTCCCTCCCTCCCTCCCTCCCTCCCTCCCTCCCCTCCCCTCCCTCCCTCCAGGGTGTGATTGGTTGGAACAATGTCACCCGGATCCTGGTTTACACGTCAGATGACACCTTCCACATTGCCGGGGACGGCAGGCTGGCTGGGATATTCGAACCTAATGATGGGAAGTGTCATCTCAATGGCAGCGGCTTCTACGATGGCACTAAATATGTGAGTTATCAACAGAGGGGTGGGATGATCAACACTTAGAAGAAGTGAGCTTGTTTCAGTGACATTTGTGGTGGAAGAGCTGGGCAACTACGACGCCTTTCTGTGGTTATTTAATCCACTTCCTATGTGTCTAAGGACTACCCATCGGTTGGCCAGCTCGCCAGGGTCCTGGCAGCCAATAACATCCAGCTCATCTTTGCTGTCACCGAGGACAGTGTTGCTGCCTACAAGGTCAGGACTGATAGGAGAGATAGTTTGTTAAAGCAAATTCCAAAAGTTCACAAAATGTTTAACCTCTGTATTTCTACCTTCACCCCGTCTCTCTCTATTGTGCCCATATCTAAACAAACACACATATACACAAACACTTCTCTAGGCATTGAGTAAACTAATCCCTCAGTCAGTGCTGGGAGTCCTGAAGAACGACTCCAGCAACGTGGTCCAGCTCATCCTAGAGGCCTACAGTGTGAGTATCTCAACGGTCTCAAGCCTAGAACACAGTTGACAATAATTAATGTCAAGCTACTGCAAAATTGTGAAATACTTCAATGGCAAAAGGCTGCAATGACCAATAAAATGCATATTCAAAAGAGGACATAAAATCATGTCTGTGGTTATGGCCATGACTCACACAGCAGACTAAAATAGTAGAACCAGCTCCCATACGTATTTTCACTGGAATCCCTGGCCTCATGGTTAGCTAGTGACGGATATAGTGTGTGCTATGCTCTCACAAGTAGAAAAATATACTGGCAAATTATGTGTCAATCTTCCTAGTGGTAAAGTTAAGGTTTCATACATGATCGACCTACATTTCTCTAGGAATTTAAGACATTTAGGCCTAGAGAAATATAAACTACTTTTGAAATGTATTACTTACAAACAAACGTATCACTGTGGCTTTGCAATGAAATTCCATTTATTGGACACATAGACAAAAATGTAAAATCATCAACTCTCCTATCTATAGTAATGCATATCTATTCACAGAACCTGTCCTCCACTATCTTATTGGAGCACCATGGAGCCCCCTCAGGTCTGGACGTGACCTACAGATCCCACTGCACCCCTGCAGAAGGGGACAACACCCCGTGGCAGAGGAGGGGCGAGTGCATGAACGTCAAGCTCAACCAGCAGGTCTGGCACAAAGCAGGGGTGGAGGGCAAAAACAAGATGTGAACAAGGAAAGCAAGGCTCATGTCTTTAATGGATTTAGTCATGTAATATATGTAGTTATGTAATAGTTGTTCACTTGAAATCAATGGCAGAAAACAACAAAACCAGCATACACTGGGTTTATTTAATGGTATACTGTATAGGACTTGTGTTACAGACCAATTTATTGTGTATTATCCTCTCCATTGCACCCAGGTTGACTTCACAGTGAGTCTGAATATTTCAATGTCTGAAGGAGAATGTCTGAAAGAGAAGAAGCAGTTTTTCCTCAAACTGCAGGGCATCAGCGAGACCCTGAAGGTCTCCGTGGAAACCCTGTGTGACTGTGACTGCCATGACAGAGAACAGCAGTCCACACACTGCAATGAAAAGGGAACGCTCAACTGCGGAATCTGCAGGCAAGTCCTCAAATTATGACGAGAACTCACAGCACCTCCTGGTTGGTGAGATTAGAGAACTGTGCTTACAAATTGCACACAGTAAGGGAAACAGCTGCAGACTGCAGTTTGACTGTTACCACATAGCAGTAAACAAGTTTCTATAGTTAAAGAAATGTATCAAATATAAAAGTTCTCAGAATCAAAACTTGAGGGGATTCAAGTGAATAGTTTTCCATTGTTACAGTGATTAAAGTGTTTTTGAGGTACTGATGAGTAGGGCTAGAAGTCTTCCCTGATTACGTGACCTGACCAGAAAAAAACTCCTAGCCCAAATTAGGTCCCAGAATGTCCTGTTTTTTGTTGTTGTACCCAATTTTTTTCATTGTTTTTGTAAAATGCTGTGCCCTTTAGCTGTGACGAGGATCACCTGGGTCAAATGTGTGAGTGTGAGCAGCCTAAGGACATGATCTCTGCCGACTCTATGGACACAACATGTCGCCAAGACAGCTCCCCGCTGCTATGTAGCGGGCACGGGGGCTGTGAGTGTGGCATATGTGTGTGCCAGGGCACCCACCGTGGTGATTTCTGCCAATGTGATGACAACAGCTGTGACCGCCACAACAACATGCTCTGCAGTGGTGAGTAAACTAAAACAGTTAGTTCAGGCCATGCATTTTGATTGGTTAAGAATGTGTTCCTTATAGCTGCACCTTATTGGAGCCCATTTTTCAGCTGTGTTTGACAACGTTTGCCGCCTGTCTCCTGCAGGTAATGGGCAGTGTGACTGTGGAACATGTAAGTGTCATGCCAACTACACAGGCTCTGCGTGTGACTGTTCCACCCTCACCGACCAGTGCAGGACTGCTGGGAAGCTGTGCAATGGCCAGGGAACATGTCAGTGTAACCAGTGCCAGTGCAACAATGACTTCTTTGGCATGAGCTGCTCAAAGATTGCTAATGCATGCGCAAAATTCCTGTGAGTACAAGAAAATAACTTAGTCATTTTGGATTGAGTTTCCAGGTTGCCAAAGTTTAGTACTTCAATTGTGACCTTACAGGAACACTTTACATTACAATAATGCAGTGTCTGTGTGTGTGCTTGTGTGTGTGCCTGTGTACCTTCAGTATGTCTGTTAACCTGTCTTTGTGTAACATTTCCAGGGCCTGTGTGATGTGTGAATTGGCCAATAAGGAAAGTGACGGACTAAAGAGTAACTGTAGCCGACCATGTGGCTCAGTCAAGCCCACTTGGGTTGAGGGACCCCAGGAGTTCCCCTGCAGAGAAGACACCATCTCCTACAAAGTGGAGCTGTTCCCTGACGGCAACATCCTGGTCCTCTACGCAGATCTGCCCCGTGATTATCCATTATTTTCAAGATTTTAACATGGCTATGTATCCAACTGGCTTACTGTTTTTACCATTTTTAGTCTCACTGCTCATTGGAGCAATTCATAATATTGCTAGCTCTTAGGCACACCTAAAAAAGATCACTCCTATGACATCCTTATTCTGCGTATATGGACCTATTCTGCTATAGTTGTTTGATCAAAGATGCTTTGCGTTAGACAAAAAGTCAGGACTCATGTTCTACTACAAACTCTTCCTCTTCACATCCCTGGCAGGCTCTGTTGACAAGACTTATGTGATCATTGGCAGCTCGGTGTCCAGCATCATCTTCATTGGGATCGCAGTGATCCTCATCAGCTGGCTGATGCTGGAGTTCCACTACCGGAGAGAGTACGCCAGCTTCCTCAAAGCAACGGAGACTGTAGTCTGGAAAAATGTGAGAGAAAGAACAGTATACACATGACAATGAATCACCATGATATGTCAAATAGGCTAGATGTCTCTGCGTTAACTGGTCGTTTCTCATAACCATATATCTGTCCATTGTTCTCAGTCTCATAGTTTATTGTATGAATAGTGGATTTCTTTATTATTTGTGAATGTGTTTGTCCTTCTTATTGTTGTTTTGTCATTTTTTTAAGCAAATAATCAACTTAAGGAGTCTTTAATGCAAGATTTATAATGTTAAGTGTTGGTTGTTGATAACATGATGCTCGCTCTGTACTAAACTTATCTAGTTGGTCCTTTGTGTTTCAGATCGAAAATCCTTTGTTCCAGGATGCCACAACCATAGTTATGAACCCCATACACATTCAAGAGGACTGATCCAAACTCATTCAACTCTGAAGCCAACCAACACTTTACTTCAGGAAAATCTGTTACATACAGTAATAAGCGAAAGCGTGACCATATACTGATCCTAACTTCTAGAAGAGGAACCGCTTGTTCCTTTATCCACTTTAATTGGAAAAATTCAATGAGCCGATTTGTATAATAAATATACATTTGAAGGGCTAAAATTATAAAATATTAGAATATTGAATCTCCCTAAAGGCTTAAGTCATATAAAAGTTATACTTAAATTGGAACTGGTTCTCTAGCAGATTAGTAAGAATGGCTCACCCCTTGTTCAAAAATGGCCTTTTTCCCTTTGTCCAGATTATAACCTCTCACTTTCGGTTATTTTAAAATGAAAACCTCTCCAAAATATCCCTATTTTTGAAACAAGCAATAGAAAGATGGTTACAATTTAAGTTACATTTTTCATACCGAACCACATGACCTTTGGAGGTGTTCAGAACCAGGTTAAGGGCAGAGAAAGCTTGTTGGACACTAAGAAAGCTTTGTTGTAGAGCTTTTAACACATAATCCAAGGAGGGGCCAGTTTAGAATAAAACTGATTCCTACTGCTTGACCTATGTTGTTGATGTAAATTGTATATGGGGAATACAACCATCCCAGCTCTACAGATTTTGCTGCGAAGAGACAGAATCATTAGATAAATTGTTTTGGTACTGCTCATATTTATGTAGCTTGTTTTTGATTACAAGTTCAGGAATGGCTGAAAAATCACACCATTTACCTAGAACTTACTCTGCAAATAGCACTGCTGGCTGACTTGAAAAGCCATAGTCAATCAATCAATAATATAATACAAATTTTAATCTTTAATTTACCATCTGTAGAAACCAATGGCGGTCGGTGCCGTTTAAGATTAGGGAGGACAATATTTTTTTATGAGCATGGTCTTATTTCTATTTAAGCAATAAGGAATGGGGGGGTGTGGTATATGCCTTGCAAGTGTTAATCACTCCTTGAGGTTTTGGTTAAATTTGTAATTTAAATGGATTTTTATTTTTATTTAATGTAATGGACATACACAAAATTGTCCAAATTTGTTGAAGTGAAATGAAAAAAATTACTTGTTTCAAAAAACTTTAAACTGAAAAGTGTTGCGTGCAAAAGCATTCACCCCCTTTACTATGAAGCCCCTACATAAGATCTGCTGCAACCGATTACCTTCAGAATTCACATAATTTGTTAAATAGTGTCCATCTGTGTGCAATCTAAGTGTCACATGATCTGTCACATGATCTCAGTGTATATATATATATACACCTGTTCTGAAAGGCCCCTTAGTCTGCAACACCACTGCGCAAGGGGCACCACCAAGCAAGCGGCACCATGAAGACCAAGGAGCTCTCCAAACAGGTCAGGGACAAAGTTGTGGAGAAGTACAGATCAGGGTTGGGTTATAAAATAATATACGTAACTTTGAACATCCTATGGAGCACCATTAAATCCATTAGTAAAAAATGGAAAGAATATGGCATCACAACAAACCTGCCAAGAAAGGTCCGCCCACCAAAATTCACGGCCCAGGCAAGGAGGGGATTAATCAGAGAAGCAACAAAGAGACCAAAGATAACCCTGAAGGAGCTGCAAAGCTCCACAGCGGACATTGGAGTATCTGTCCACAGGACCACTTTAAGCCGTACACTCCACAGAGCTGGGCTTTACGGAAGAGTGGCCAGAAAAAAAACATTGCTTAAAGAAAGAAATGAGCAAAGATGTTTGGTGTTCGCTAAAAGGCGTGTGGGTGACTCCCCAAACATATGGAAGAAGGTACCCTGGTCAGATGAGACTAAAATGTAGCTTTTTGGTCAACAAGAAAAACGCTATGTCTGGTGCAAACCTAACATCTCTCATCACCCCGAGAACAACATCCCCACAGGGAAGCATGGTGGTGGCAGCATCATGCTGTGGGGATGTTTTTCATCTGCAGGGACTGGGAAACTGGTCAGAATTGGAGGAATGATGGATGACGCTAAATACAGGGAAATTCTTGAGGGAAACCTGTTTGTCTTCCAAAGATTTGAGACTGGGACAGAGGTTCACCTTCCAGCAGGAAAGGGACTCTAAGCATACTGCTAAAGCAACACTCGAGTGGTTTAAGGGGAAACATTTAAATGTCTTGGAATGGCCTTGTCAAAGCCGTACACTCCACAGAGCTGGGCAATTAAGAATCTGTGGTATGACTTAAATATTGCTGTACACCAGCAGAACCCATCCAACTTGAAGGAGCTGGAGCAGTTTTGCCTTGAAGAATGGGCAAAAGTCCCAGTGGCTAGATGTGCCAAGCTTATAGAGACATACCCCAAGAGACTTGCAGCTGTAATTGCTGCAAAAGGTGGCTCTACAAAGTATTGAATTTGGGGGGTGAATAGTTAAGCATACTCAAGTTTTCTGTTTTGTTGTCTTTCTTCTATACAAAGTGGTAAGCATGTTGTGTAAATCAAATGATACAAACCCCCCAAAAATCTATTTTAATTCCAGGTTGTAAGGCAATAAAATAGGAAAAATGCCAAGGGGGGGTGAATACTTACGCAAATCACTGTACCATGCCAAAGGCTGTTATTTCGTACGACGCAACTAGGAGTGCCTGGATACAGCCCTTAGCCATGGTATATTGGCCATATACCACATCCCCCCGAGGTGCCGTGCTTCTACACCTGCATTGCTTGCTGTTTGGGGTTTTAGGCTGGGTTTCTGTACAGCACTTTGAGATGTCAGCTGATGTACGAAGGGCTATATAAATAAATTTGATTTGATTTGATGATTTGATTATAAACTGGTTACCAACGTATTTAGAGCAGTAAAAATAAATGTTTCAACATACCCCTGGTATACTGTCTGATATACCACGGCTTTCAGCCAATCAGCATTCAGGGCTCGAACCACCCAGTTTATAATACATCTTATACCGTGGCATTGTTGCATAGTCGTTTCTGATTGGCTTGAAGGGCATTCTAGAGCGTGCATTATTTCCCTGTAACTCGCACGGTATATCTGCATTGTTTAATTCGATTTTCAGAATAGCAAACTAGGACTGATGGTTTGTTTAGCTAACTAGCAAGTATGTGTGTTTGGTTACCAAGGCAACTACTGTAGTTATCTAATAAACTTGCTAGCTACTTCAGTGGATGTTGACCAGATTTCTAGCGGCAAATGTTTTAAGTTATAGCCATGGTATAAAATGGATAAACAACTTGTGGCTCAATGCGTTCTCTGGAAAATATGTAGCTCTGTGGAAAGTAAGTTCCACTCCGTGCTACACCTTCCACATGTTCATTATTTCCCATGCATAGCCCCTCGTTGATTATACCTTGCATATTGATGACTGTCATTCATATTACATTCACCCAGCTCAATGTAACATCAATAAGTTTAGGCTACTACGTGATCCTCGAATTGTCCCTATACCTATCATGGCATTGCTACAACCTAGCCTACGAATGAAAGTTTACAACAGGTCAAGAGAAAAATGTGAGTAATCAAGGTGACAGACAGTGACATAATCAATACCGCCTTGCACACTCTTGCCTGCCTCAGTGTAATTATTAGTCCAAAAAGTTGCAAACAAAAATTTCTATTGGACAAATCCAAGTATGTTTATCCCCAGGTGAAAAAAACCTTTCCAAGCCAAACCTTCATATCATAACTGCTAACCGCTACACACATCCTACACCATATTAGCTAATGTCATAGTCAACATGGCTACTAGAACTAATGATTTAGTAAACACGCTACAATCATGCAGTGCAGTGTACAGCAAGCAGTTTAGTAGTTACACTGGGGGGGGCCCAGTGGCAATAAATTCATAAAACCGAAAACGTACCTTGCGTTGGAAGAGTTCCCGTGTTGGATATCCTGAACCAGCTAGCTAACATAGCATCCGTCTCTGTTTGAGCCAGGTGTTTGAATAGGCTAAATTAGCTAGCTGCCTTAGCTAACTAAGTATGTGAAAGTGAATAAAATACAACTAAATATAATTATCTCTCTCTCTCTCTCTCTTGCTTCTCCTTCATTTTTTGAGAACTGAATTTGTTCAAAACTGTTCAGGCTTTGTATTGAATTCAATGTACCCAGAGGAGGACGGACACTAGCTATAAAATGTACCATGTCCGTAAAATGTTTATAGTATGTTTAAGCTGGAAGTAGAAGTCTAAGTATTGTTATCCATTAGTTTATTCCAATTAGGGGTGTGGTGGTAGGGTTAGGGGAGAATAATACATAAGGGATTTTTATTTATTTATTATTATGCAGCAAACATCAGATACAGCTCTTTGCATTCCGGCAGAAGTAATTCATTGTCAATGGAGCAGTCCGCAACGCTATGTTGGGGGTGCTGCACTAAGCTGCGGTGAGTTCGGTGTACCGTATGCTTTCAGTATTTTAAACTCGTGCATTGCTTTACTGTATGGTGATATAAACAGAAGTAGGTCTAAACACACAGACTCCAACTAGCAAGCTTTTAGCTAGTTGAAAAGCGAATCACTTGGGTCAAGTACGGAAAAACAAAACGAATATGCCTCTGGTGGACATCAGGCTTAGAGGAACAAATGACATTGTCATGAGACTATTACAAAATGCTTAGATAGATAAAATGTTCTGAAGCTTGGTATGAAATCTTGTGAAGTGTCATTCCTTTCCAGTTTGTGCACATGGTATTGCATTTCATTCAGTTTTTTCTTAATGAATTATTTTTGTGTTTTGGTCTGAATTAAGAAATATAGCTGTGATGTAGGATAATGTTCTTGTAAGTATGTTTCTCAATATTATTACATAAAGTATTCTCTGTACAGTGTATTCATTATATAGGCCTATGTGACCATTGTCTGTGTCATTGAAATCATATAGTACCGTTTTTAATAATAAATGCCTGGATTGTACCGTATTTGTCCATTATTCTTATCAAAATTCTTCAAGCTCCATCAAATTGCTTGTTGAGTATTGCTAGACAAACATTTTCAAGTTTTCCCACAGATTTTCAAGCAGGTTTAAGTCAAAACTGTAACTCGGCCTCTCAGAAACATTCATGGTCTTCTTGGTAAGCAAGTCCAGTGTAGATTTGGCCTTGTGTTTTCCAATCAGATTAAATGAAATGATCATCAAATGTATTTATAAAGCCCTATTTACATCAGCAGATGTTGCAAAGTGCTTATTGTCCTGCTGAAAGGTGACTTCATATCCCAGTGTCTGGTGGAAAGCAGACTGGTTTAGCTCTAGGATTTTGCCTGTGCTTAACTACATTACACTTATTTTTTATCCTGAAAATCTCCCCAGTCCTTAACAATTACAAGCATACCCATAACATACCCACTATGCTTGAAAATATGGAGAGTGGTACTCAGTAACGTATTGCATTTGCCCAAAACACAACTTTTTGTATTCAGGACAAAATGTTAATTGCTTTGCCAATTTTCTTTGCAGCATTACTTTGGTGGAACTTTGCAAACTGTTGGAATATTTTTTCTGTCCTTCTTTTCACTCTGTCAATTAGGTTAGTATTGTGGGGTAACTACAATGTTGTTGATCCATTCTGTAGGCAGGCCATTCTGTAGGCAGGTCCTACAGGCCCTAATTTTGTCGCACCTTGACTACTGTGGTCAGGTGACACAAAAAAGGACTTAGGAAAATTGCAATTGGCTCAGAACAGGGCAGCACGGCTGGCCCTTGGATGTACACAGAGAGCTAATATTAATAATATGCATGTTAATCTCTCCTGGCTAAATGTGGAGGAGAGATTGACTTCATCACTACATGTATTTATGAGTGGTATTGACATGTTGAATGCACCGAGCTGTCTGTCTGAACTACTGGCACACAACTCTAGGATTTTGCCTAGACATGTCACAAGAGGTCTCTTCACAGTCCCCAAGTCCAGAACAGACTATGGGAGGCGCACAGTACTACATAGAGCCATGACTACATGGAACTCTATTCCACATCAAGTAACTGATGCAAGCAGTAAAATTTGAAAAATAAAAAAAAAAACTTATGGAACAGCGGGGACTGTGAAGCAACACAAACATAGGCACAGACACATGCATACACACACACGATAACATACGCACTATACACACATACACATGGATTCAGTACTGTAGATATGTGGTAGTGGTGGAGTCGGGTCCTTACAATACATCTGTGAATGTTTTGTAAAATTTTATAAACTGCCTTAATTTTGTTGGACCCCAGGAAGAGTAGCTGAGCTAATGGGGATCCATAATAAATACAAATACCCACAAAGCCCTGAGACTGCTGGAGGAGGAGCCAGAGACTCCATCTCCAGGTAGTTTCTGCCATTCTCTGTAACATTACCAATCCTGTTCTGGTTCTCCTATGGACTACTAATGGGTAGCAGAAGGTAGAGGTGAAGTTCAAACCAAGGAAAGGCCGTCCGACACCGAAGCCAATGTCTCCCCTCCCCAATGGTGAGGAAGACTGTCAGGCCTTCCTGAGCACCCGCTGGTTCCCCAAGGAGCCCATCGAGACGGACCGTTCCAGCTCCCCACCCCTCAAAGCCCGGCCCCAGCATTGGCTCTCTCCTCCCTGGGCCATGAGGAAGACTGCCACTGTCCCTGCTGCTCCGAGCCCAGCCTGACTGCTCGCTGGGCCACCACACAGGCTCCAGCTAAGCCCCACTGACGACTGAGCCAGCTGTTCCAAATGGCCGCCCTGGCTCGCTGCAAGAGCATTATTGCCAAGATGGCTGCCAAACTGGCTAGCTCGTCCCCCTCAAGACCCTCTCGCCCAAACCCTGTAGCTCCAGGACCTGATGGCACTGGTGCTCCTGCGCATGGTCCTGTCAGGTTTGGAGCTAAGGCTAGGGAAGGCTGCAGGTACCTGGAAAGTCCTGGAAGCTGGTTTGGCGTTCGTGGCCTCCAAGTCCTCTCTGGATCTGGGGTCCTTGAGGGCCAGGTTTCTGGGGGCTAAAGCGCTGGCCTCCTGTCTGGCCTCCTCTGCGTCCTCCTCCTCCCAGTCTGCAACGGCCAGGAGAGGCAGGCCAGAAGACAGCAGCCTGGACAGGGACAGGACACAGTGAGGAGCCAGAGTGGATGAAGATCATTCAAGAGGAGATGGATGCTGTTGGACGGCCCAGACATATACTTTGAGGTCCTGAGGAGGGACCTGTGTGGTGATAGAGAGCAAAACTGTCTGTCTAAGCTGAGGAGTGGGGGGCACACAGGGAGGGTCCTGCAAGCCCAAGCCCACCTCTCACGCTCTAACACTGACCAGGTAAGGCTGACGGCAGCACCCTGCTACAGCGCTAATGCACATGGTTTTAGGGTGAATAGCAGTCCTCAGTTTAAACCGAACACTTTTCCCCTCCTGCCCCTTTCTCTGTTCTCTCCATATAGATGGTTTCTCTGTGGAGGCAGTGCAGTCTCTGCTTCACTCCGCCTGGTTGGCTCTGCAGCATTTCCCCCCACCCAACCTCTACCCCCGCCTCTGTGGTCTACTGGCCCTGTCACTGGGGCAAAGGGATCCCGTCCCCATGGCAAACCTCCATGCCTAATCCCTGGGCATAACCACCCGCCCACACATGACATGATACCTGGCCAATCGCCTCATGTAAGTGGGTGCTGAGTGGATGCTGAGAGAATTTCTCCCCGTGCTGCTGATGGTCATTTTTTTGTCCACTCATCACTGGTGGAAAAAGTACCCAATTTTCATACTTGAGTAAAAAATAAATATACCTTAATAGTAAAAGTCACCTAGTAAAATCCTACTTGAGTAAAAGTTTTAAAGTATTTGGTTTTAAATATACTTAAGTATCAAAAGTAAATGTAATTGCTACAATATACTTAAGTATCAAAAGTAAAAGTATAAATAATTTCAAATTCCTTATATTAAGCAAACCAGTCGGCAGGATTTTCTTGTTTTTATTTTATTTACGGATAGCCATGGGCACACTGCCACACTCAGACATCATTTACAAACAAAGCATTTGTGTTTTGTAAGTCCACCAGATCAGATTCAGTAGGGATGACCAGGAATTTTCTCCTTTAAGTGAGTAAAGTAGACAATTTTCAGGTCCTGCTAAGTATTCAGAACGTAGTGAGTACTTTTGGGTGTCAGGGAAAATGTATGGAGTAGAAAGTACATTATTTTCTTTAGGAGTAAAAGTAGTCAAAATATAAATAGTTAAGGACAGATCCTCCAAAAAACTACTTAAGTAGTACTTTAAAGTATTTTTACTTGTACTTTACACCACTGCCCTTCATACAGGAGTAATAAATCCTAGTGTACTACTTTTGTGAGAGAAAAAATATATATATTCTATTCTGATTTATCAGGGGATGCTGCAGCGCCCTCAGCACCCCTACTTCCTGTGGCTATGTGGGGGACACCATCCTGCTGTTCCGGCTGGAAAGAGGCTCAGTGTAAAGATTTCCGTCCTCCTCTTCTGAGGAGGAGTAGGAAGGATCGGAGGACCAAAATGCAGCGTGGCAAGTTTTCGTCGTGTTTTAATTGAACAAACTGAACACTACACAAAATAATAATGACGAGAAAATGAAACAGTTCTGCCAGGTGAACAGACACTAAACAGAAATTAAACACCCACAACCAAAATGGGGAAAACAGGCTACCTAAGTATGATTCTCAATCAGAGACAACCAACGACACCTGCCTCTGATTGAGAACCATACTAGGCCAAATAGATAGAAATATAACAACCTAGAAAAAAGAACATAGACTACCCACCCCAACTCACACCCTGACCAACCTAACACAAAGACATAAAAAAGGAACTAAGGTCAGAACGTGACACTCAGCTCCCATCATTCCTTCGACATCCCTATGGCCCAACGTGAGGTAGGGGATTCTCCCCAGAGGTACACGCCAGAGGTGGGACCAAGTCACTATTATTTGAGTCACAAGCAAGTCTCAAGTCGCAAGGTCAGAGTCTGAAGTCGAAAAAATAAAAAATAATTGTGAAAAAATCTGCATAAACCCACTTGACTTGAGCCTACATGTCGCCTGCATTAACTTTACAAAAGATATTGTGATCAAAGGTCATGAAGTTTTGGCTACAGTCAACTCCAAGTTTCTGCAGATGCTCTTCACCAACTTCATCCTGCAGCCATCGCCTGCTTGTGGGAGTCTCTATTGTCAATTAGGGTGTTTTTGTTTGAAACAGGAACCAACTTAGACGCAATTCATGTATACAGTTGCTATGTACGAATTAATGTGATATTTGAGGCTTTCTCTCCCACCAATTGATTGTACAATGTATACACGTATATTTGCAGTTTGTGAGTGTGTGATATGGGAGTTGGAGACATGTTTATTTCAACATTACAAAGAACAACTTTTATAAACAATGGCAACACTGCCATGTTCCACTGAGCATTGCTGTTGGAAAACCACATCAGTGTCTGAGTTGTGGCTGTCACAGATATACCACCCCCGACTTCACCCCTCAGCTTTTGTCTAGTCAGTTGCTTTTGCCTTACCACTCAAACGAGCACCTTCTCACCACGCTAACTCACTCAACCTGTGTTGATTGACAGTTTGCTGGTCCAATCAGAGGGAGGAGTGTACGTTTTACTTGCAAAACATTTTCCCAACTTCTGTTTGTAGCGTTCGGACCGTTTGGGTTACAAACTAATATGACCCCACTATGGAAAGGGGAGAATCTCACAAAAATGATGGTGTTCTCCGTCTTGCTCTACAATCCCCACAACTATTACGGGGCTTGTCTGAAGGTACATTAAAAAAATGAATGGACATGTGGAAGTAGTTTTTTGTGCCAACAAAAAAGGGGGTTCAATGTGTCCAAAAACATAAATATTTTCAGAGCTTTCTTATATCGCCTAGACATAGGACAGACATTTCAAAACCTTATTCCTTATGGGGACTGTTTTTCCATTTATGAATGTGTTATTCAATGCGTTTCTTTGGGCTATAGTATTAAAGGCCAAATTCAATATTTTATCAAATATTTGTTTATGTACCTACAGGGGTCCTAGAATTCTAAATCAAATAGCTAAATCATCCATGGTATGATCATCTTAAAACAATTCCATATGTTAGCTTAGTAGAGCCCACCCCCCAAAGGCTTAGACTTTGAGATTAATTATCTCTCTTCTCTGTCTCTCTCTCTAAACCTTTAATAGTTTTCTCAGCCTTGGATGCTACTTGTGAGTGACCTCTGTCTTTCCTTTGTATCAGCAGTATCAGCTGGCTGGTGCAGGAGATGGCTAATATTCAGAAGGAGCAGAAGGCTGTGAGCTGTGTGTCAGAGAAGGCCAAGTGGTGGGACAGGAGGAGGGCCCTGAACACACAGATGGAGGTAAGACTCACTCAGACTGGTGTGAAGGGAAGTACATCTGGGGTTGGTTGAAAAGGGATAAAGTAAAATGAGAGGGGTTATGTTGCTGATAAAGTAAAATGAGAGGGGTTCTGTTCAAAAACGCATGTTGAAGGAATGCTTATACTCTCGGTAAGATTGGTGGGTGGGTGGGTAAGAGAAATAATGTACAGTAGACGCAAAAAGGTGTGGCATAGATTACTACATATCTCTTTGTGGTTTATGGTGATGATGAGATAATTTTGGTATGTCCCTAAATATCCTTTTAGACTCTCTCACTCTCCTCAGAGGCTGCTGGAGGAGATGGAGGGGTTGCTGGGCTGCTGGCGGGGGCACCTCCTACCCCTGACCTGTGACCCTGAGCTGTCTGTCCAGGTCAAACGCCTTCAGAAGACCCTCACTGCCTGGGGGGCACTGGCCTCAATGTTCAAGGTGCTTCTACATGCCTTATAGTGTACTGTATATCATAGATATCACATTTATCTCTAAACACCGTTTTTACATATGCGGTTGTTACAAAGTGCTTTCACAGTAATCAAGACAAGACAAGCAAAACCAGAGGCACATTGGCTAGGAAAAACTTAAATAACTGTTATTTCAATCCTGTGTGTTCCAGGCTGTGCTGTCTGCCTCTCCCCTGCCCTCCCAGTCCCAGCTGCAGTGGTTAGCCCAGGGAGTATTTGGACCTTCTGCAGACAACTGCGGCTGTACTGGCAGAGAGGCCCGACCCTACAATGACACGTGGTGCTCATCTAGGACAGGATGGGAGTCTCTCACACTTGCACCCTACACTCAAATCGACTCTAATGTGCAAGATCAACGTACATTGCGGAACAATGCACTTTCTTTGTGTAGAGGAGAGTTGAGGAAAGTCTACCGTGACATGAACACATTGCCTATGAGTGTGACTGCTGTGATAACGCCCAGTGAAATGTTTGTCTTGTCCTATATTGCAGTACCTCCAGAAGCTGCCATGGGAGAGCATCTCCTGCCTCATGAAACTGGAAACACTTATCTCCCTCACTAGCTTTAAGCACCAACTGTCAGAGCAGCTCACAGATTACTGCACCTGTACATAGCCCACCTATAATTTAGCCCAAACAACTACCTCTTTCCCAACTGTATTTAATTTTAATTTATTTATTTATTTTGCTCCTTTGCACCCCATTATTTTTTATTTCTACTTTGCACATTCTTCCATTGCAAAACTACCATTCCAGTATTTTACTTGCTATATTGTATTTACTTTGCCATCATGGCCTTTTTTGCCTTTACCTCCCTTCTCACCTCACATTGTATATAGACTTGTTTATACTGCATTATTGACTGTATGTTTGTTTTTACTCCATGTGTAACTCTGTGTCGTTTTATCTGTCGAACTGCTTTGCTTTATCTTGGCCAGGTCGCAATTGTAAATGAGAACTTGTTCTCAACTTGCCTACCTGGTTAAATAAAGGTAAAATAAAAATAAATACAAAAAATGCCTCGCTCTGTCACCCACATGCCCTCTCTACACTCACTGCTTGGCCACAGTGCTCTAAGAGAGGTCAAACCACACACACACACACATTTGCCAATTAAAACGTTAATACAGAAAACGCTATTTTATTTCATAAAGATGAGTTGTTGACTACTTATGCATGCACGTCTCTCTCTTTCTCTTCTGGCCCTCAGTCAGACCGGGAATCTCCTGAATGGAGGTGTGGACCCCAAGCAGGTGTTCTACGTGCTCAACCTTGATGACAACTTGTGGTTCACCAGGTGAGTACAGTACCAACAGCACTGTATCAGGGGGCTTTATTTGTCTGCCTTATCTCTGTGTCCTTTAGAATTTGATGAATCTCTCTCTCTCTCTCGCTCTCTCTGTGGGTGTGGGGTGGCTCCTGACCCAGATCTACTGCAGGAGGCTGTGACTGCCAAAGACCTCTACATGCTAAGGAGAAGTGTATGACAGCAGAGATGTCAATAGTTTGCCTTACTACACACACACACTGTCAAATGTTTTTTAACATGAAGCTTGACTTTCTCTCATGACATGTATCATGCTAGATGTTAGATGCTTTGAATTGGTGTCAGAATTCAACCGTTCTTACTTAAAGCTGGAATCCTTAATGGTGAAACTGCTATAAAACAACAACAAAGAAGTTACTGCAAACAACAAACACAGTTTTTTCCCCCTCGGACATCATTGCACACACGATAGAAGAGCAGAATATGTAGTGATTAAGGCAGCCCCCCGCACCTCTCTGATTCAGAGGTGTTTGGTTAAATGTGAAAGACACATTTCAGTTGAATACATTCAGTTGGACAACTGACTAGGTTCCCTTTTTTATTTCTCATAGATTAACTTGCCTGTTTGTGTGTGATTTTGCCTGTCTGTGTGTGATTTTGACATGTAGCCCATTGGTTCTGGGGAGCCTGTGGGATGTGATGGACTGAGACATTTAGAGCTTCAACAAGGCTCTGCTGGAGTCCTGGCTGTCTGCAGGTCCCAGGGCTCCACTCCTGGACCACATTTGGTGGCAAGTAGCCTAGTGGTTAGAGTGTTGGACCAGTGACCGAAAGATTGCTAGATCGAATCCCTGACCTGACAAGGTAAAAATCTGTTGTTCTGCCCCGAACAAGGCAGTTAACCCACTGTTCCTAGGCCATCATTGTAAATAAGAATTTGTTCTTCACTGATTTGCCTAGTTAAATAAAAACATGGCCCTGTCCCGCCAGGCCTCAAGCACCCATGGTCTACGGACTCCCCATCTACCTGTGAAAGGACATCCCCAAACACACAAACTTGAATGAATTTAGTAACACCACTGATCCGAAGACACTGATCCCCAAAACACGAATTGGAGGATGTGATTTTAGACTTGCTTGTGTGTATTATCTGCTAAGGCTGCCTTCTTAAATATAAACAATGTTTTATCCTTTGATTTTCCTTTTTGAATGCTAGTGAAATGTATAAATAAATGCTTGACAATAAAAATGCAGTATATTTGCCAAACATTCCTTGCACTTTGGTCTAGAAAGGAATATCCCTCAGTAGGGGTCAGTATATCACTACTTCTGCACCTTCGCAATGAAAAGGGCGTTTTCTCAAACTGGAAATACGTTAATCAGAAGGGTCAATCTGATTAGTCTCACATTTTCAACATGGCGGTAAATCTGACAGAGCTTTCCCTTCCTCAATTGGAGGGACTAAAGACTAAATTTGAGCAGGTAACAGAGGGATCTTGAATCTCGGTTGAAGTCATTCTGGGGCCATTATTTTCTACTGTTTGCTTGTGCCAGCCCAGCTGATTAGCTAGTCATGCCGTCTGAGTAACTAACGTTAGCTAATTACATTACCGGTTGGCAGAAGATTCAGATCCTACCACTGTGTTTGTTTACACCGAGCTGTTTTGGGTTTGGAATGTAATTATGGTTGCGAGGCAGTGTCTACACTTGGCAGTTTATGCAGCTTTTGTATTCTGATAATGGAGTTCTAAACATGGAATTCCGAACAGGTCATGCGTCTACAGAACACCTACATTTTAAATGTTTACTCTGTCCGGATTCCCTTTTTCACGCGCTAGCTTATATTCAAATACCTGTATGCATTCTGCAAACGGGAACAGGCTATCTGATAAAACAACAACTTGGCAGTAGCCAACCACTGTAGTTAACAAACCAACTAACCTCTAAATTGCTAGTTCACGTTACCCTCCGCTTGTACTGTAAAATAAATTGAACGTCCATAAATAACTAATGACCCTGTGTTTATAAACGTGGATATAGACTTTGACACTTAAGCATGATATTGCGGCTCATTCGATGCTACGCAGGGCGAATATTGTTGCTTTAAATCAGTGCGCACGGGAGCACTCTGCCATAGTCTTTCTCTCCCCATGAATTCCATTAACATTGCATCCAAAATAGATAATCCTGTTCAAAATGTAGATATACACTACCTGTCAAGTTTTAGAACTCCTACTCAATCAAGTGTTTTTCTTTATTTGGACTATTTTCTACATTGTAGAATAATAGTGATAGACATCAACACTATGAAATAACACATGGAATCATGTGGTAACCAAAAAAGTGTTAACCAAATCAAAATATATTTTATATTTCAGATTCTTCAAATAGCCACCCTTTGGTTTGATGACATATTTGCACACGCTTGACATTCTCTCAACCAAAAGTCTTAAAGGAGTACTCACATATGCTGAGCACTTGTTTGGCTGCTTTTCCTCCACTCTGTGGTCCAACTCATCTCAATCTAAGATTGATGCCCTCAAATTATCAATGAACCTACCAGGTACAACCCCAAATCCGTAAACACGGGCACCCTCATAGATATCATCCTAACTAACTCGCCCTACAAATACACCTCTGCTGTTTTCAGCCAAGATCTCAGCGGTCACTGCCTCATTGCCTGCATCCGTAATGGTCTGCGGTAAAACGACCACCCCTCATCAGTGTCAAACGCTCCCTAAAACACTTCAGTGAACCAGCCTTTCTAATCAACCTGGCCAGGGTATCCTGGAATGACATTGACCTCATCCCGTCAGTAGAGGATGCCTGGTTATTATTTAAAAGTGCCTTCCTCACCATCTTAAATAAGCATGCTCCATTAAAAAAAACAGGAATAGATATATCCCTTGGTTCACTCCAGACTTGTCTGCCCTTGACCAGCACAAAAACATCCTGTGGCGTTCTGCATTAGCATCGAATAGCCCCCGTGATATGCAACTTTTTAGGAAGTTAGGAACCAATATACACAGACCGTTAGGAAAGCTAAAGCTAGCTTTTTCAAACAGAAATTTGCATCCTGTAGTACAAACTCAAAGTTCTGGGACACTAAAGTCCATGGAGAATAAGAGCACCTCCTCCCAGCTTCCCACTGCACTGAGGCTAGGAAACACTGTCACCACTGATAAATCCACTATAACTGAGAATTTCAAGAAGCATTTCTCTACGGCTGGCCATGCTTTCCACCTGGCTACCCTTACCCCGGTCAACTGCCCAGCACCCTCCACAGCAACCTGCCCAAGCCCCCACCATTTCTCGTTCACCCAAATCCAGATAGCTGATGTTCTGTCCAGCAAAATCTGGACCCCTACAAATCAGCCGGGCGAGACAATTTGGGCCCTCTCTTTCTAAAATTATCTGCCGAAATTGTTGCAACCCCTATCACTAGCCTGTTCAACCTCACTTTGGTATCGTCTGAGATTCCCAAAGATTGGAAAGCTGCCGCGGTCATCCCCCTGTTCAAAGGGGGAGACACTCTAGACCCAAACTGACCTATATCTATCCTACCCTGCCTTTCTAAAGTCTTCGAAAGCCAAGTTAACAAACAGATTACCGACCATTTAGAATCCCACCGTACCTTCTCCGATATGCAATTTGGTTTCAGAGCTGGTCATGGGTGCACCTCAGCCACTCTCAAGGTCCTAAACGTTATCATAACTGCCATTGATAAAAGACAGTAAAGTGCAGCCGTTTTCATCGACCTGGCCAAGGCTTTCGACTCTGTCAATCACCACATTCTTATCGGCAGACTAAACAGCCTTGGTTTCTCCAATGACTGCCTCACCTGGTTCACCAACTACTTCTCTGACAGAGTTCAGTGTGTCAAATCGGAGGGCCTGTTGTCCGGACCTCTGGCAGTCTCTATGGGGGTGCCACAGGCTTCTATTCTCGGGGCAACTCTCTTCTCTGTATACATCAATGATGTCGCTCTTGCTGCTGGTGATTCCTTGATCCACCTCTACGTAGACGACACCATTCTGTACCTAGGTGTCTGGTTAGACTGTAAACTCTCCTTCCAGACTCATATTAAGCATCTCCAATCCAAAATTAAATCTAGAATCGGCTTCCTATTTCGCAACAAAGCATCCTTCACTCATGCTGCCATACATACTCTGGTAAAACTGACCATCCTACCGATCCTCGACTTTGGCGATGTCATTTACAAAATAGCCCCCAACACTCTACTCAACAAATTTGATGCAGTCTATCACAGTGCCATCCGCTTTGTCACCAAAGCCCCATATACTACCCACCACTGCGACCTGTACGCGCTCGTTGGCTGGCCCTCGCTTCATATTCGTCGCCAAACCCACTGGCTTCAGGTCATCTACAAGTCTCTGATAGGTAAGGCCCTGCCTTATCTCAGCTCACTGGTCACCATAGCAGCACCCACCCGTAGCACGTGCTCCAGCAGGTATATCTCTCTAGTCACCCCCAAAGCCAATTCCTCCTTTGGCTGCCTTTCCTTCCAGTTCTCTGCTGCCAATCACTGGAATGAATTGCAAAAATCACTGAAGCTGGAGACTTATATCTCCCTTACTAGCTTTAAGCACCAGCTGTCTGAGCAGCTCACAGATCACTGCACCTGTACATAGCCCATCTGTAAATTGCCCAACCAACTACCTCATCCCCATACTGTATTTATTTATTTATCTTGCTCCTTTGCACCCCTGTATCTCTACTTGCACATTCATCTTCTGCACATCAATCATTCTAGTGTCTAATTGGTATATCGTAATTACTTTGCCACCATGGACTATTTATTGCCTTACCTCCCTTTTCTTACCTCATTTGCACACACTGTATATAGATGTATTATTGACTATATGTTTTGTTTATTCCATGTGTAACTCTGTTGTAGTATGTGTCGTACTGCTTTGCTTTATTCTTGGCCAGGTCGCAGTTGTAAATGAGAACTTGTTCTCAACATCCCTACCTGGCTAAATAGAGGTGAAATAAATAACATTTTTTTAAAAATTGGTTGCGGTCGGGGGATTGTGGGGGCCAGGTCATCTGATGCAGCACTCCATCACTCTCCTCCTTGGTCAAATAGCCCTTACACAGCCTGGAGGTGTTTTTGGTCATTGTCCTGTTGAAAAACAAATGATAGTCCCACTAAGCCCAAACCAGATGGGATGGCGTTTCACTGCAAAATGTTGTGGTAGCCATGCTGGTTAAGTGTGCCTTGAATTCTAAATAAATCACAGACAGTGTCACCAGCAGAGCACCCCCACACCATAACACTTCCTCCATTCTTTACGATGGGAAATACACATGCAGAGATCATCCATTCACCAACATGGCGTCTCACAAAGACAGGTCGCAACCAAAAATCTCAAATTTGGACGATTGACCAAAGGACAGATTTCCACTGGTCTAATGTCCATTGCTTGTGTTTCTTGGCCCAAACAAGTCTCTTCTTCTTATTGGTGTCCTTCAGTAGTGGTTCTTTGCAGCAATTTGACCACGAAGGCCTAATTCACAGTCTCCTCTGGACAGTTGATGTTGAGATGTATCTGTTCCTTGAACTCTGTGAAGCATTTATTTGGGCTGCAATTTGTGAGGCTGGTTACTCTAATGAACTTATCCTCTGCAGCAGACGTAACTCTGGGACTTCCTTTCATGAGAGCCAGTTTCTTCATAGCGCTTGATAGTTTTTGCAACTGCACTTTCAAAGTTCTTGAAATGTTCCTTATTAACCTCCATGTCTTAAAGTAATGATGGACTGTTGCTTACTCTTTGCTTACGTTCTTGCCAAGATATGGACTTGGTCTTTGACCAAATAGGGCTGTCTTCTGTATACCCCCCTACCTTGTCACAACACAACTGATTGGCTCAAACACATTAAGGAAAGAAATTCCACAAATTAACTTTTAACAAGGCACACATGTTAATTGAAATACATTCCAAATGACTCATGATGCTGGTGGAGAGAATGCCAAGTGTGTGCAAAGCTGTCATCAAGGCAAAGGGTGGCTACTTTGAAGTATGTAACCTTTATTTTTGGTTACTACATGATTCCATGTTTTTTCATAGTTTTGATGTCTTCACTATTATTCTACAATGTAGAAAATACTAAAAATAAATAAATAACCCTTGAATGAGTTGGTGTCCAAACTTTTGACTAGTACTCATATATACACTGCTCAAAAAAATAAAGGGAACACTAAAATAACACATCCTAGATCTGAATGAATGAAATATTTTTATTAAATACTTTTTTCTTTACACAGTTGAATGTGCTGACAACAAAATCACACAAAAATGATCAATGGAAATCAAATTGATCAACCCATGGAGGTCTGGATTTGGAGTCACACTCAAAATTAAAGTGGAAAACCACACTACAGGCTGATCCAACTTTGATGTAATGTCCTTAAAACAAGTCAAAACGAGGCTCAGTAGTGTTTGTGGCCTCCACGTGCCTGTGTGGCCTCCACGTGCCTGTATGACCTTGCGGATGGTCTCCTGAGGGATCTCCTCCCAGACCTGGACTAAAGCATCCGCCAATTCCTGGACAGTCTGTGGTGCAACGTGACGTTGGTGGATGGAGCGAGACATGATGTCCCAGATGTGCTCAATTGGATTCAGGTCTGGGGAACGGGCGGGCCAGTCCATAGCATCAATGCCTTCCTCTTGCAGGAACTGCTGACACACTCCAGCCACATGAGGTCTAGCATTGTCTTGCATTAGGAGGAACCCAGGGCCAACCGCACCAGCATATGGTCTCACAAGGGGTCTGAGGATCTCATCTCGGTACCTAATGCCAGTCAGGCTACCTCTGGCGAGCACATGGAGGGCTGTGCGGCCCCCCAAAGAAATGCCACCCCACACCATGACTGACCCACCGCCACACCGGTCATGCTGGAGGATGTTGCAGGCAGCAGAACGTTCTCCACGGTGTCTCCAGACTGTCACGTCTGTCACATGTGCTCAGTGTGAACCTGCTTTCATCTGTGAAGAGGACAGGGCGCCAGTGGCGAATTTGCCAATCTTGGTGTTCTCTGGCAAATGCCAAAAGTCCTGCACGGTGTTGGGCTGTAAGGACAACCCCCACCTGTGGACGTCGGGCCCTCATACCACCCTCATGGAGTCTGTTTCTGACCATTTGAGCAGACACATGCACACTTGTGGCCTGCTGGAGGTCATTTTGCAGGGCTCTGGCAGTGCTCCTCCTGCTCCTCCTTGCACAAATGCGGAGGTAGCGGTCCTGCTGCTGGGTTGTTGCCCTCCTACGGCCTCCTCCACGTCTCCTGATGTACTGGCCTGTCTCCTGGTAGCGCCTCCATGCTCTGGACACTACGCTGACAGACACAGCAAACCTTCTTGCCATAGCTCGCATTGATGTGCCACCCTGGATGAGCTGCACTACCTGAGCCACTTGTGTGGGTTGTAGACTCCGTCTCATGCTACCACTTGAGTGAAAGCACCGCCAGCATTCAAAAGTGACCAAAACATCAGCCAGGAAGGATAGGAACTGAGAAGTGGTCTGTAGTCACCACCTGCAGAACCACTCCTTTATTGGGGGTGTCTTGCTAATTGCCTATAATTTCCACCTGTTGTCTATTCCATTTGCACAACAGCATGTGAAATTTATTGTCAATCAGTGTTGCTTCCGAAGTGGACAGTTTGATTTCACAGAAGTGTGATTGACTTAGAGTTACATTGTGTTGTTTAAGTGTTCCCTTTATTTTTTGGAGCAGTGTATATTATACACAGTGGGGAGAAGAAGTATTTGATACACTGCTGATTTAGCAGGTTTTCCTACTTACAAAGCATGTAGATGTCTGTAATTTGTATCATAGGTGCACTTCAACTGTGAGAGACGGAATCTAAAACAAAAATCCAGAAAATCACATTGTATGATTTTTAAGTAATTCATTTGCATTTTATTGCATGACATAAGTATTTGATACATCAGAAAAGCAGAACTTAATATTTGGTACAGAAACCTTTGTTTGCAATTACAGATATCATACATTTCCTGTAGTTCTTGACCAGGTTTGCACACACTGCAGCAGGGATTTTGGCCCACTCCTCCATACAGACCTTCTCCAGATCCTTCAGGTTTCGGGGCTGGGCAATACGTCGCTGGGCAATACGGACTTTCAGCTCCCTCCAAAGATTTTCTATTGGGTTCAGGTCTGGAGACTGGCTAGGCCACTCCAGGACCTTGAGATGCTTCTCACGGAGCCACTCCTTAGTTGCCCTGGCTGTGTGTTCCGGGTCGTTGTCATGCTGGAAGACCCAGCCACGACCCATCTTCAATGCTCTTACTGAGGGAAGGAGGTTGTTGGCCAAGATCCTTCTTCTTCTTCTTCTTCCAAACACGGCGAGTGGAGTTTAGACCAAAAAGCTCTATTTTTGTCTCATCAGACCATATGACCTTCTCCCATTCCTCCTCTGGATCATCCAGATGGTCATTGGCAAACTTCAGATGGGCCTGGACATGCGCTGGCTTGAGCAGGGGGACCTTGTGTGCGCTGCAGGATTTTAATCCATGACGGCTTAGTGTGTTACTAATGGTTTTCTTTGAGACTGTGGTCCCAGCTCTCAGAGCCCCAGACCGAGGGTGATTGACCGTCATCTTGAACTTCTTCCATTTTCTAATAACTGCGCCAACAGTTGTTGCCTTATCACCAAGCTGCTTGCCTATTGTCCTGTAGCCCATCCCAGCCTTGTGCAAGTCTACAATTTTATCTCTGATGTCCTTACACAGCTCTCTGGTCTTGGCCATTGTGGAGAGGTTGGAGTCTATTTGATTGTGTGGAAAGGTGTCTTTTATACAGGTAACGAGTTCAAACAGGTGCAGTTAATACAGGTAATGAGTGGAGAACAGGAGGGCTTCTTAAAGAAAAACTAACAGGTCTGTGAGAGCCAGAATTCCTATTGGTTGGTAGGTGATTAAATACTTATGTCATGCAATAAAATGCAAGTTAATTACTTAATCATACAATGTGATTTTCTGGATTTTTGTTTTAGATTCCATCTCCCACAGTTGAAGTGTACCTATGATACAAATTACAGACCTCTACATGCTTTGTAAGTAGTAAAATCGGCAAAATCGGCAGTGTATCAAATACTTGTTCTCCCCACTGTATATATATATATATATATATATATTAGTATTTTCCCCACTCCCCCCCCCCCCCCCCCCTTGTCTCATCGCTGCAACTACCCAACGGGAGAGGCGAAGGTCGAGTCATGTGTCCTCCAAAACATGACCCGCCAAACCGCGCTTCTTAACACCTGCCCGCTTATCCGGAAGCCAGCTGCACCAATGTGTTGGAGGAAACACTTTTCAACTGATGACCGAAGCCTGCGGGCGCCTGGCCCGCCACAAGGAGTCGCTAGAGCGCGATTAGTCAAGTAAAGCTACAATTTCGTAGCTAAATGCTAAGATATTTTTGAATGCTGTCTAGTGTCCAATCATGCTCAGTGTATTTCTTACATGATCTCATGTAGCTAGCTTCTCCATTTTCAAGTTTTATTAGTCGTATGTACGGAATACGCATGTTATACTGTACATCGTCCAACAAAATGCTTGTTATTTGTAGGTTACTTCTCGACACTGCATCAACAATAACAAAATATAATTACGAACATAAAGTAAATGTCAGTAGACTATAATAATGTTGCTCCTTTATTTCAGGCCAATATTGATATAAGCAATCAATGCAATATATTTGGGCCAGGTAAACTTAGTTCTTTACCTCATGAATGAAAATACTGCAGCTAATGTGTCTGGTATCTGTCTAAGTTACATCACCTGATTCTTTCTTTAATTTTTTTGCAGGAGGCAGAGTTTTTGACCTCCTCTATAGGTCAGCTCAAAGTTGTCCAGATGAAATATGTAGAAGCTAAGGACAGTTTGAGTGTCCTCAACAAAAACAATGCAGGTGAGCTGCTCAAACTACACTGTTAATGCATCCTATGTTTTGTTCAGTTTTTTTTGTATGGAAGCTTTTACAGATACTGAAATAAATTGATTGAAATGATAGTTTATGAAGATCTCACCCCACATTGGTGTTTGTAAGTATGACACTTCAATTGATAATTTACATTTGACCTTTTTCTTTTAGGAAAAGAATTGCTGGTGCCGCTCACAAGCTCTGTATCCTTATGTTAATGATCGGAGATGCCTATATATGTATTTTTTTTGTACTTGCCTACTGAAAGCCTCTTAGTTTTCAAACATACAAGCAAACTCATTTTTCTCACATTCAACACACTTGATTACTCTAATTTGAGATTGATTGAAGGTGCATTGTTAAATACAGTATTTAAAACATGAAAATGAGTCCACAGCACCTTCTCTGCCATTTTATATTGTAGCAACCTTAACCCAATACCTAACGACCTCGTCAAAAGGTTCAGAAGTGTGTATAAGTGAAGGACTTAGTATAGAGAATAGTGGGGACATAATCTCTCGTAAGAAAGGAGGTAGTGTAGCGACCTTAACCCAACTATAATACCTCGTCAAGCGGTTCGGACCTCTTGGCGTAACGGTTAAGGTGTTGGCTTGACAGTCACTGGACCCGAGTTCGCTACAATATCTTCAGTATGCATTTCTTAATAGTGTAGTTGGAAGTTTTCTGTTGTCCTTTTAACATCACTTGCTATTAGATGTACATCCCTGGAACACTTAATGACGTGGAACATGTCTTAGTGGATGTGGGGACAGGATACTACGTTGAAAAGGTGGGCAGAAAAGTAATTGATAACAAATTGCTAATACCCTTCATTGTACAGCTGACGCATAAGTTCACTTTAGGTAAGTAATCTGTTTTCCAGTACCAAATAGATTATTTTTATTTTAACCTTGCCTAGCTGGAGCAATAATATCTTCTAATTTCGTGTACGCTGACATGACCCAATCCTTTGCATTTATCAGGGTTGTGTTCATGAAGGCACACTGTAGCAATGGAAAAAGGAAAACAAGACCCATTCTGAAAGATCGTTCCTACAAGTTTCACTTGTTTTTTAAACTTTTTGTTTTGTTCAGAGAACCCAGGAGTCATTTGACTATATTTTGTTAAACTCTGCTGTTCCATATACATTTATTTGCTTGTTAGTACAATTATTTGGAAATCTGTCTGTATAATATGAGTTTGTAAGCCTCATTTGAAATATCTCTGCAGAATGTTGATGGCACAAAAGAGTTTTTCAAGCGCAAAATAGAGTTCCTCACCAAGCAGATAGAGAAGGTTCAACCGGCTCTGCAGGAGAAACATGGAATGAAACAAGGTAACACACACAAATACAAACGTTTGTCATATTTGTAATACAAGTATTTCACTTAAATGCAATATTAAGTATAACTTGTGTTTTATTTTGCTCATCCCTTCCTATCTGTGTTTTTTGTTCTTTCTTCTAGCTGTAATTGAGGTGATGAATATTAAGATCCAACAGCTTCAGAGTCAACAGGCTTCACAGTTGGGGACTGCTGAAGCCTAACCAGGTGAAGATGGGGCTTACACCAGTCTGCTTGGGTTCTTTATGATGGGGATTTAGAGTTACTGAAAACAAATTCTGCATGAACTGTTAGTTGGATGATCTAAGGTAAAAGTGAACGAAAGACAAGAATGTACTACAAATGTGTGCCAACAGTACATTGGTGAAGAGCAGCCAAGTTAGTGTTTTAACAAACACTCTTAGAAAATTTGAGTCTTACCTGGATTCAGTGTACGTTCAGTAGCCAGATTGCTATATCAATGTTGAATTTGACTAAATAGGCTTCTCTTATCACCCTCAGATTAGCATTTGTGATGACATGAAATCTGCAACAGATGTTTTGATTGGAGAACATGTTAGTGCCCTCATATTACACTGTTTGTCTTTCAGATTTTGCTCAATGACTGTTTTACTGAAACATGAAACATTGTATATTTTCCATTTTGTTCAAATCCACAGATCAAAAAGAATACAATTTTAAAACTACCATAAAACAGTCCCAACGTAGTGGCGTCACTAGTTACCACAGCCACAAAGTCATAATTATGGCTAAACCCGCCTATTTCTATTATTTCTTAAAATATGATTTTAAAAGGTCCAATGCAGCTGTTTTTATCTTGATATCAAATAATTTGGGAGGAACAATTAAGTACCTTACTGTGATTGTTTTTCAATTAAAATGGTCAAGCAGAAACAAAAATACCTTAGCAAATAGCAATTTCGCAAGCAAGAATTTAGCTAAGACTGTCAGGGAGTGGTCTTTGTGGGGATAGGAAAACTGAAAACTAGCTGTTATTGGCAGAGATGTTTGGAACTCTTTCTTATTGGTCTAAACTAATTTACCTCCTGGTGCCAAAACGCCATCCCACCACAACCGGCTGAAATTTCAGGCGGCCTTTTCATACAGCTCTTACGCTAAAAGGGCATTATATTGTGAAAAAGATATTACAATTTCCAACGTCCATAGTGTGGAAGTGTGTGTGTGTGTGTGTGTGTGTATACACACACAGTGAAATCATGTTTGACTGCACTGAGCCTTAAACCTAACTATAACCACACACTGCTAACCTTATGCCTAACCTTTTTAAATTAAGACCAAAAAGCTATTTGGACTTTGTGGCTGTGATAACCAAAACCTCCAGCTGTGTGGAGCCAGGAAGTGGAAGTATGCAGTTCACTATTGGGTTTCTGTTTCAAAAGTGCAGTATATGTAAACCTTGGCAACAGTCCAAACTCAAAGTAGACATCCCTCGGCCCCAAACCCTCAGCTCTTGAATTACGTTTTACATCGTCACATCCGAGTGTACCTTAAATGTCCCTTGCCCAAGCGAGGGAGAGTGATGATCGGAGATGCAACGTCCTTGGTGGAAATCTTGAAATTGAGCTTAAAAACAACCAACCTACAGCTATTAAGTCCCTAGCAAGCTAATGTAACTAGCTACCACTCCTGTCAGGTAGCTAGCTAGCTACAGTTATAACTGGCTAGTTTGGACATTTATACCAATACATTTCAAAATTCCAAAAAACATGTTTGATAGGCTCCTCGCTACGAGACTAAGCCAATTTGCCAACGGAAATCAATTTCGTCTATCTATCTATACACACACACACAGTACCAGTCAAAAGTTTGGACACACCTACTCATTCCAGAGTTTTTCTTTATTTGACTATTTTTTACATTGTAGAATAATAGTGAAGACAACACATATGGAATCATGTAGTAACCAAAAAAGTGTTAAACAAATCTAAATATATTTGAGATTCTTCAAATAGGCATTTGCCTTGACAGCTTTGCACACTCTTGACATTATCTCAACCAGCTTCATGAGGTAGTCACCTGGAATCCATTTCAATTAACAGGTGTGCCTTAAGTTAATTGGTGGAATTTCTTTCTTTAATGCGTCTGAGACAATCAGTGGCGTTGTGACAAGGTAGGGGTGGTATACAGAAGATAGCCCTATTTGGTAAAAGACCAAGTCCATATTATAGCAAGAACAGCTCAAATAAGCAAAGAGAAATGACAGTCCATCATCATGAAGGTCAGTCAATCCAGAAAATTCTCAAGAACTTTGAAAGTTTCTTCAAGCGGTATGATGAAACTGGCTCTCATGAGGACCGCCACAGGAAGGGAAGACCCAGAGTTTCCTCTGCTGCAGAGGATAAGTTCATTAGTTACCAGCCTAAGAAATCGTCAATGAACTGCACCTCAAATTGCAGCCCAAATAAATACTTCAGAGTTCAAGTAACAGACACATCTCAACATCAACTGTTCAGAGGAGACTGCGTGAATCAGGCCTTCATGGTCAAATTGCTGCAAAGAAATCACATCTAAAGGTCACCAATAAGAAGAAGACTTGCTTGGGCCAAGAAACACAAGCAATGGACATTAGACCCCGGTGGAAATCTGTCCTTTGGTCTGATGAGTCCAAATGTTTCATTTTTGGTTCCAACCGCCGTGTCTTTGTGAGACGCAGAGTAGGTGAATGGATGATCTTGAAATGTTTGATTCCCACCGTGAAGCATGGATGTGGGGGTGTTTTGCTGGTGACACTGTGATATATTTAGAATTCAAGGCACACATAACCAGCATTAACCCAAATGAGATGGTGAAGGAAAAGCAGCCAACAATTGCTCAGCATATGTGGGAACTCCTTCAAGATTGTTGGAAAAGCATTCCAGGTGACTACCTCATGAAGCTGGTTGAGAGAATGCCAAGACTGTGCAAAGCTGTCATCAAGGCAAAGGGTGGTTACTTTGAATCTCAAACATAAAATATACTTTGAAGTGTTGAACACCATTTTTGGTTACTACATGATTCCATATATGTTGTTTCATAGTTGATGTCTTCACTAGTATTCTAAAATGTAGAAAATAGTAAAACATTTATAAATAACCCTTGAATGAGTAGGTGTGTTCAATCTTTTGACTGGTACTGTATATTTTTAAGCAAGCTAGCGTCATAATTTTGACAGACATGTCGAAATGTTGATTTAAATTTGACACTTCGTGGCCTCCAGAGTAGGAGAAGGCTTCCTGAGTGGTGCAGCGGTCTAAGGCACTGAATCGCAGTGCTAGAGGTGTCACTGCAGACCCTGGTTCAATTCTGGGCTGTAACACAACTGGCTGTGATTGTGAGTACCATAGGGCAGCGAACAATTGGCCCAGTGTCGTCTGGGTTAGGGAAGCGTTTGGCCGGGGTAGGCTGTCATTGTAAATAAGAATTTAACTCAGTTGCGTAGTTAAATAAATGTCAAACATAAAATAGAATAACACACGACTACAGTTTGCATTGAATTGTAGGTCATATCAACCCCACAAGTGATCAAAGTTCTTCACTCACTCCCTCAAATGAAATCGGGGGCCAAGGGGGCAACAGTAGTGAATTGGACTGGCACTTAAGATGGCAATCAAATGGCATCTGGTTGCAACAGGGATTCCCCGAAAGTGGCTAGTGTAAGGGCTGAGGAGATTCAAATAGTGCTTGGACTGCAGCCCTTGTACCTCAGTTGTATAAACAGAGGAAGAGAAGTGAGAGGGATAACCCCACAGAATGTTCACCGGATATATAAATGTGAAGCATCCGTTTGGTGTTTCCACTCACTACCAAATATGATGATGAGAGGAAGCACAGTGGCTGGCAGTGTGAGAAGCGAGGTGGATTTTGGCCGACATTCTGCACATTTTCTCATCGATTAAACTTTTGATCGCCATAGTTTTCTGTATTCCAAAACTAGAATCTGTAAAGACTGCCAAAGTTTAGGAGTGCAAGGGCTAATTTAGTTGTTGCACACGTGCACTTCAGAAGTAAGCGTTCCCCAACGGAAATGTGCAAAAAAATTATAGAACGTGCCAATAGGATGTCATTAGCTCATCCTAGCCTCTGCCCAACTCCTTGCTTATTCTGCCCACTATGATTAATTTGCTCCCATTGGAAACGTCTATCTTGGGTTAGTTATACAAATATTGTACAACCCTGGCTAAAATATTTTAAAAAATTGTCAAAATAACCATTTTAATTTTGGGGGATTTTGGCTAATCCTAACTAATTTCCTAACCTTAACCAAAAAAAAAGCATGATCAATCCTAGCCATGACGGTGTAACTGCGCCCCAAACGCTCTTCTCCAGCAGGTGGAGTTTTGTATTTTTTTCGCTCACCGAGCGAGGAGTATAGCAGTCAATGAGTTTCGAATTTGGTTAACATTAAATGGAATATTTGATCGAATAGAAGTTTCGTAATGCTTCGGTTGTTACAAGTGTACTGATGTAAAGTAGAACACGTGACATCCCGGCAGCTTTGGAGAAAAAAAGCACTTTACAGCTGAGTTGTGCCTTTTGTCCACACACCTTCTCATTGGCTAGAATGGTCCCACTTGATCTTGCCTCCTTCCGACTGCCTTCCATTTTAAAACTTTTCTTCTCATTGCTAGAGCTGCCACTAAAGTATCTGGTAAATATAATGGATAATCTGTGGTATGCATGTAGGAGTCTACAATCTCACTATGTCAGTATTAGAAAACACCCGATTCGACTACAATCACCCCATTAAAAGGTATAAAAGGATGGGATAAGAATCCGAGCTGGAAATGAATGGGAGAGACGTATGCTCTGCCCAGCAGACTGTCGACCACTTGAGTTCATGTTGTCATGTTGCGTCACGCGGTTGCTAAACTAGCAAATTGTCACGCAATCCCTTCTTAATAAAAATCAGGGTATGAGTCGAGAAACCAGACTATTTTCTTGAAGTACGGTATGTCACGAGTTGAAAGCTATACGATACTATAGAGAACAAGTTAATTATCTCACATCTCTGAAAATAACTCTAATGTTGTACTTGATGCTAATGTTGGGTTTTTGAGCTATCGACTTCTTGAGGGAGTGTTCTTTGTCCAGAATCGCCCAGAATGCATCGCGCGGCCCATTGACGATAATTGGGGAACGTACACGATGGAGTTCTTTGGCTGTTTGAAAGTTCATTCATTTCTGGCGTGCACGATGCAGTACTAGAACGGAAACCTAAATCAAGTAGTTTCTTAGTCCGTGGTTTCTCGAATAGCTAGCTAAGTTAGTACATTTATCGTACAAATAATTATTTGTATTGCAAACACTAGCTTGAGTGAATCAGAGTTGCCTGGATGAAAAGTACAGTAAATGCCAATATGATAAAGGAAAACGGATGGAACATACCCCCAAATGCCCCCGCGTGTATGGAGAAGCATTTGGAGTCGGCGCAGTACAGGGGAGGTAAGCAAAGTCACACAGCTGGTGTTTGATGCAGCCTTGTGTGATAGTTAGCTTCCAGACACATGGCTATTAGAAAGGGCTAGCTAATTACCGGCACATCACGTTGTTGTCGCAAAATAAAGTGACCCAAGTCATAACCTATCGAACTTACATAATTAACAGCAAAAACACACAGTAAAGTAATGTTTGTTCTATGGTAAAATTTACTGTACCACACTTTAGCAAGCTACTGTAGCTAGCAAGCTACAGCTAACTTGTATTTTCGAAGAGAATGATAATTGATATTTCTATAGTGCTTTTCATAACAATCTCATAGCGCTTCAATGGTGCGTTACGAGTTCCTCTAACGTTATCATATTGCAAGCTAGCTAGTTAACGTTGGACATAATCTAACAATTATAGTTTGCTAGCTATGCTAAATAACCTGCCACCCTATCCTATGGCACTTCAGCACAGGCACAAGACACCATATGATTCAACTATTGACATTTTTCTATTTTCTTCCCATAGATGGCACCCTGTTGTTGGTGGCCTCCAGTCTGACAGGCAGGTGCTGGCAGGGATCCATCTGGGTCTACTGTGATCCCAAGCAGTCTCCCAACGAGGGCTTCTGTAAGGCTGGTGTCCAGACAGAGGCAGGAATCACAGAGGCAAAGTGGGTTTCAGAGAGGGGTGTCCTAGTTGCATCTGACTCTGGTAAGTAGGAATGACAGTAATCATTACTAAATGCATATCATATTCTGCTGTAAATAAGGCTGGTCTAAAGTGAGGGAAATATAGTTAAAAGTACAATGATTACATTTAATTCAGGCCGATGTCATCTAGATTATTTGCGAGCTATACAAAAGTGTGGATGCAATGTGGTTTGACTGGTGTTGTAGGTGCTGTTGAGCTGTGGGAGCTATCAGAGGATGAGAGTCTGCTGGAGAAACGGTTCGCCAAACTCGAGCATGATCACATCGTTACCAGCGTGAGCCCTGCTGGGTCAAGCCATGCCATCAGCGGCAGTATGGACAACCGGTCAGTAGGGGGCAGTCTCAATTTGTGTTTCTCATTCAGAGTATGTGTGCGAGGAGCAGAGTGTGACCAATTTGACTGAAGCGTTATGCGATATTCCCAAAGGCTGGAGCGTTGGCCTTCTCGCCCACTTGTAATTTCAATCCAGTAAGCGCTCACTTCACAAGCTCAGGGCTTTCCTTGCCAAGCATGCATTTGTGTGCTGCGGTACCCTCTTGCTTTAGCTACTAACATGGAGTTCACCTAATATTTTCATAAAGAAACTGGTAAAACGTGGTTGCAAAATCAAGGTGAGTTACAAAGATGAGGACCAAGCGCAAGAGGGAGTGCAGTGATAGTGTCCAACTATTAAATCAAATTTGAATGGTCACATGTATATTTAGCAGAGGTTATTGCGGGTGTAGGGAAATACTTGTTCCTAGTTCCAACAATGCAGTAATATCATAACAATACACACATCTAAAGTAAAATGTATATAAATATTAGGACAAGCAATGTCGGAGTGGCACTGACTAAACTACAGTAGAATATAATACAGTATATATATTTTGAAATTAGTAAAGCGGTTTGTAAACATTTAGTAACCTCTCTGGGATATGTGGGACGGTAAGCGCCCAACTTGGCCAAAAGCCAGAGGAAATGCAGAGCGCCAAATTCAAATCAATTCCTATAAAAATCTAACTTTCATGAAATCACACATGTAAGATACCAAATTAAAGCTACAAGTGTTGTGAATCTAGCCAACATGTCAGATTTCTTAAAGGCGAAAGCAAACAATGCTGTTATCTGAGGATAGCACCTCCATAAACAAGAGAACATTTCAACCCTGCAGGCGCGACACAAAACACAGAAATAAACCTTTGACGAGCTTCTTCTGTTGGCACTCCAATATTTCCCATAAACATCACAAATGGTCCTTTTGTCCAAATAATTCCGTCCATATATATCCAAAATGTCCATTTATTTGGCGCTTTTGATCCAGAAAAACACCGGTTCCAACTTGTGCAGAGTGACTACAAAATATCTCAAAAGTTACCTTTAAACTTTGCCAAAACATTTAAAACTAGTTTTGTAATACAACTTACGGTACTTTTAAAATCAAAATATACTAATAATATACTAATAATATGCATATCTTATCTTCTGGGGATGAGTAGCAGGCAGTTGAATTTGGGCATGCTTTTCATCCAAAATTCCAAATGCTGCCCCCTATCCTAGAGAGGTTAAAGTGACCAGTGATTCCATGTCTATGTATATAGGGCAGCAGCCTATAATATAAGGTGCAGGGTTGAGTAACTGGGTGGTAGCTGTCTAGTGATGACTAAGTCTGCTGGCCTTGCGATAGCTGTTTTTCAGTCTCTTGTCCCAGCTTTGATGCAGCTGTACTGACCTCACCTTCTAGGTGGTAGCGGGGTGAACAAGCCGAGGCTCAGTGGTTGATGTCCTTGATGATCCTTTTGGCCTTTCTATGACATCAGGTGCTGTAGGTGTACTGGCGGGCAAGCAGTGTTCCCCCTGGTGATGCGTTGTGCAGACTGCACCACCCTCTGGAGAGCCCTGCGATTGAGGCAGCCCGACAGGATGCTCTCAATTGTGCATCTGTAAGAGTTTGTGGTTCTTAGTGGCCAAGACAAATTTCTTCAGCCTCCTGAGGTTGAAGAGACTGTTGCGCCTTCACCACACTGTCTGTGTGTGGGTGGACCATTTCAGATTGTCGATGTGTACGCTGATGAACTTGAAGCTTTTCACCTTCTCCAATGTGGTCCTGACGGTGGATATGGGCGTGCTCTCTCTGCTGTTTCCTGAAGTCCACAATCAGCTCCTTTGTTTTGTTGATGTTGAGTGAGAGGTTATTTAACTGGCACTACTCTCCCAGGGCCCTCACCTCCTTCATGTAGGCTCTCATCATTGTAGCTAATAACGCCTATAACTATTGTCATCTGCGAACTTGATGATTGCATTGGAGGCATGTGTGGCCACAGTCATGGGTGAACAGGGAGTACAGGAGAGGGCTGTGCACACACCCTTGTGGGGCCCCTTTGTTGAGGATCAGCGAAGTGATGTTGTATCCTACTTTGACCACCTGGGGGTGACCCGTCAGGAAGTCCATGACCCAGTTGCACAGGGCGGTGTTCAGACCCAGGGCCCTGAGCTTAATGATGAGCTTGGAGGGTACTATGCTGTTGAAGGCTGAGCTAAAGTCAATGAACAGCATTCTTACATGGGTATTCCTCTTGTCCAGATGGGATAGGGCAGTGTTCAGTGCGACGGCGATTGCATCGTCTGGATCTATTGGGGCGGTATGCAAATTGAAGTGGGTCTAAGATGTAAGGTAGAGGTGATATGATCCTTAACTAGCCTCTCAAAGCACTTCATGATGTCAAGTGAGTGCTACGGAGCAATAGTCATTTAGTTCAGTTACCTTCGTTCCTGTACACAAGAAAGCAATGGTGGACATCTTGAAGCATGTGGGGACAGCAGACTGGGATAGGGAGATTGAAAGTGCATGCTCTGAGGAGGCGGCTAGGGATGCCGCATGGGCCTGCAGCCTTGCGAGGGTTAGCATGTTTAAATGTCTTACTCACGTCGGCCATGGAGAACCAGAGCAGTCCTTGGGAGTGGGCCGTGTCAGTTGCAATATGTCCTCAAAGCGGGCGGCGGTGTTTAGCTTGTCCTGGAGCAAGACGTTGGTGTCCGACGTAGCTGGTTTTCCCTTTGTAATCTGTGATTGTCTGTAGACCCTGCCACATATGAGCCATTTGAATTGTGACCCCACTCTCTCTACTGACATTTTGCCTATTTGATTACCTTACGGAGGGAATAACTAGGCTGTTTGTATTCAACCATATTCCCAGTCACCTTGCCATGGTTAAATGCAGTGGTTTTGTGCTTTCAGTTTTGCACAAATGCTGCTATCTATCCCATGCTTCTGATTTGGGTTTTAATAGTCAGTGGGAACAACATCCGCTATACACTTACTGATGAACTCAGTGACTTGTCGGTGTATACATCAATGTTTTTCTAAGAGGCTACCCAGAACACATCCCAGTCCGCGTGATCAAAACAATCTTGAAGCGTGGATTCCGATTGGTCAGACCAGCTTTGAGTAGTCCTTAGCACGGGTACTTCCTGTTTGAGTTTCTGCCTATAGGAAGGGAAAAGCAAAATGGAGTCGCTCTGATTTACCGAAAGGAGGGTGAATGCTAGTCCGGCGTGCGGGTGCAGGCAGCAAACGGTTGAAAAGCATGCATTTGGTTTTACTAGCGTTTAAGAGCAGTTGAATGGTATTGAAGCTCATTTGGAGGTTAGATAGCACAGTGTCCAAGGAAGGGCCAGAGGTATACAGAATGGTGTCGTCTGCGTAGAGGTGAATCAGGGAATCGCCCGCAGCAAGAGCAACATCAGTGATATTTACAGAGAAAAGTGTTGGCCCGAGAATTGAACCCTGTGGCACCCCCATAGAAACTGCAAGAGGACCGGACAACATGCCCTCCGATTTGACACACTGAACTCTGTCTGCAAAGTAGTTGGTGAACCAGGCAATGAGGTCATTAGAAAAACCGAGGCTGCTGAGTCTGCCGATAAGAATATGATGATTGACAGATTCTAAAGCCTTGGCAAGGTCGATGAAGACTGCTGCACAGTACTGTCTTTTATCGATGCCGGTTATGATATCGTTTAGTACCTTGAGCGTGGCTGAGGTGCACCCGTGACTGGCTCGGAAACAAGATTGAACAGCGGAGAAGGTACGGTGGGATTCGAGATGGTCGGTAATCTGTTTGTTGACTTGGCTTTCGAAGACCTTAGATAGGCAGGGCCGAGGCTGTTGGCCGAGGTTGGAGTAGCCAGGAGGAAGGCATGGCCAGCCGTTGAGAAATGCTTGTTGAAGTTTTCGATTATCATGGATTTATCGGTGGTAGCCTCAGTGCAGTGGGCAGCTGGGAGGAGGTGCTCTTGTTCTCTATGGACTTTAGTGTCCCAAAACTTTTTGGTGTTAGAGCTACAGGTTGTACATTTCTGTTTGAAAAAGCTAGCATTTGCTTTCATAACCTCCCTGAACAGTTGCATATCGCGGGGACTATTCGATGCGATTGCAGTCCGCCACAGGATGTTTTTGTGCTGGTCAAGGGCAGTCAGGTCTGGAGTGAACCAAGGGCTATATCTGTTCGTAGTTCTGCAATTTTTGTACGGGGCATGCTTATCTAAGATGGTGAGGAAATTACTTTTAAAGAACGACCAGGCATCCTCGATGTCCTTCCAAGATACCTGGGCCAGGTCGATTAGAAAGCCCTGCTCGCAGAAGTGTTTTAGGGAGCATTTGACCGTGATGAGGGGTGGTCGTTTGACCACGGACTCATTACGGATGCAGGCAATGAGGCAGTGATCGCTGAGCTCCTGATTGAAAACAGCAGATGTGTATTTGGAGGGCAAATTGGTCAGGATAATATCTGAGGGTGCCTGTGTTTATGGATTTAGGGTTGTACCTGGTGGTTTCCTTGATAATTTGTGAGATTGAGGGCATCTAGCTTAGATTGTAGGACTGCTGGGGTGTTAAGCATATCCCAGTTTAGGTCACCTAACAGAATGAACTCTGAAGATAGATGGGGAGCAATCAATTCACATATTGTGTCCAGAGCACAGCTGGGAGCTGAGGGGGGTCTATAACATGCGGCAACAGTGAGAGACTTATTTCTGCAGAGATTCATTTTTTAAATTAGAAGCTCGACCTGTTTGGGCATAGACCTGGAAAGTATGACAGAACTTTGCAAGCTATCTCTGCAGTAGATTGCAACTCCTCCCCCTTTGGCAAAATGTTGTAGTTGGGTATGGAAGTCCCAGAATTTTTGGTGGCCTTCTTAAATCAGGATTCAGACACGGCAAGGACATCGGGGTTGGCGGAGTGTGCTAAAGCAATGAGTAAAACAAACCTAGGGAGGAGGCAGAATACAGAAGTCGAATACAGAAGTCAACAAATGAGTGCCTGGGGACACGCAGGGCCTGGATATTTTTTTATTTTTTTTATATTTTTAAAATCTTTTTTTTTTTTTTTTTTACCTTTATTTAACCAGGCAAGTCAGTTAAGAACACATTCTTATTTTCAATGACGGCCTGGGAACAGTGGGTTAACTGCCTGTTCAGGGGCAGAACGACAGATTTGTACCTTGTCAGCTCGGGGATTTGAACTTGCAACCTTCCGGTTACTAGTCCAACGCTCTAACCACTAGGCTACCCTGCCTCCACATCACCAGAGGAACAGAGGAGGAGTCGGATGAGGGTACGGCTAAAGGCTAGCAAAACTGGTCGTCTGGTGCGTTGGTCAGAGAATAAAAGAAGCAGATTTCTGGGTGTGGTAGTATAGATTCAGTGCATAATGTGCAGACAAGTATGGTGGGGTGCGGGTACAGTGGAGGTAAGCCGAGGCACTGAGTGATGAGGTTGCATCTCTGGACATGCTGTTTATACTGGGTGAGGTTACCGCATGTGTGGGAGGTGGGACAAAGGAGGTATCTAAGGCATGTACAGTGAGACTAGGGGCACCACAGTAAACTAAAACAATGATAATTATCCTAAACAGTATACAAGGCATATTGACATTTGAGGCATAAAGCAATCACGTGTTGATTGGGAGAGCGAGCTAAGTCAACAATGGGTAAGACAACAGCTAATCAGCTAAGTCAACCACAACAGGTAAAATGGCGATGAACAAAGTGGAGTACCGTGATAAATGAACAGTCCAGCAGGCATCAGATATGTAGCCAAGTGATCATGGGCTCCAGTGTACAGTAATAGATGAAACAGGGAAGCCGCTAGGTAGTTACTACGCTAGCACGTGGGAGACAGCGTTTAAAGTTAGCAGTCTGCAAGTAAGTAGAAGCGTCTGCTCCGTCTTCCAGCAAAGGCCGGTTGAAGGCTCAGCTGATGTAATTACGTCTGCGGACCAGTCGTGGTGGTACGGCGGGGCGCTGTGTCGACTAAAAGACCGGCCAGATGGCGAAAGAGGTACTGTAGTTGTGGGAATTTCGTTATGGGAATAGCTGGCTACTTTTTGATGAAAGTTTTGGCTATAGGGTCTTAAAAAAATGCGGATTCGTGTCACAATGAGTGAGGCGGATTACCGGAAGGTATATTTAATTAAAAAATGGAAGAGATTGAATAATAAATTGGAATATATATATATATATACACACACACACACACACACACACACACAAAGTAAACAAGAGGACAACAAACCATGTCTGCACTACTACGTCATCTTGGTGTCTAGTTTGAGAAACCGATGCCTCAAGTCCTCAACTGGCAGCTTCATTAAATAGTACCTGCAAAACACCCGTCTCAATGTCAACAGTGAAGAGGCGACTCAGATGCTGGTTTTCTAGGCAGAAAAGGTAATGTATGCAAACAATAGGCTATAATTGATTTTGGCCCAATAGACCTGGCATATTCCCACTTCCAAAGACCTTTTCTGTTTTGATTGGGTAATTTTGCCTAAAAAACCTTTTAGGGCTACCTATAGAACAATGAAACTTGCCTGGCAAGAGTGGCTTAAAGGGTGTTTAGTGTCCCCAGTGGCTCTGCAAGTGTGGAGTCTTTTCTCCGGTGCTGGCCGGCTCTCCAGTCACCATCACGTGAGCCTGAAGCGCCAGACTGGCCAAACTCGTGTTTCTAAAAATGAGACATTTTTTAGTTTGACTTAAAAGGAAATGCGAATTAGTCACAGCCTATGTGCTGTTTATAGACTAATGATTTAATTCAACAAAATGTTTAAATGCTGAGAACTTTGTCCCTACCAGCCTATTGTGTTACACTCAAATGCTTCACAATTTATTCCTTTGTAGGCTATAGCCTTGAAATAATGAAAATATAGCCTAAATTAATTTTCATTCTTTGGGCTCCCTGTCTGGCTCCTGACATATTTAGTATTTTCTGTTTAATGACATGTATCCTATTTGAAATGAGTTCTTCTTACATTCACCTTTTCATGTTTATTAAAATACTTTTCATGAATCATATGGTTTGGGTTCTATACTTCAAAACCAAATGGTAGGTCCAAGTAAATTGGTGTTGGTTCAATTGTGATTTTAATGAATGGAGCGAATTTGGGGCAGCAGTTTGTTTTCCTGTGAGCGAGAGTTGGAAAGGTGGAGCGCCTGAGCGGTGTGCAAGCAACGCTCCTTGAGTGATGAGTGGGATTTCAGACCGCTCAACTCCGCTCACATACTCTGGTCTCATGCACATTTTGGATTACTGGCATGACAGACCTAGGCCCTCAGTGTAACTGGCCTGGCTGTGAGTCTCCTTTGACAGCTGCAGGTAATGGGAGTGTTGTAGCTTGGTTTGCATTCATTTTAAAGCTGTCATAGCCTTAAGTCTTGCTCAGTTCTTTCTCTTTTCTGCCTGCTGCAGAATCAAAGTCTGGGACCTTATTCAGGGTGAAGTGGTCAGCACATATAATGGTAAGGAAACTATACCTCATCTCTGTATTTTGAGCTGCACTATGGTGAACATGTCAGTGGCAGTTTCTCACGTTTCTATAGCTTGTCTATTTAACTGGATCGGTCACCTGTTCCACAGCTCACTCGAAGCCAGTCACTTGTGTGTCCTGCAATCCATCCAATGACTCCCTCTTCCTCTCATGTGGCCAGGTAAGAGCCAATACTAATTAGAGGGTTGTCTGTTTTAATCTGTTCAGTTTGGAATATGGCTTTTGTATTGTGTGCTATGAAATATGAAGCTAGAGACAGTAGGTTGTAACTTACTGAAAGGAGAACATTGTTCTTGTATGCACTTGTTAATGCACGGTCTCTTCTCATTGATGTCTCTCTCCATTCCCCTTCCCTCAGGATGGTCGTTTGTTGCTTTGGGACAGGAGGAAACCCACCAAACCAGCCTCTAGATTAGGTGAATAGAACCACTCTGAACTGCAGTCAGCTAGGCAGCAGGATTTTCACGGGGCCGAGATGCATAGTCTTCTGTTGCCAATGGATTGACAGTGACAATTTATCTTGGCTTGTCAGTGGTTTGTGGTTTTTAGGTAGCCTTGGATTCTGTTGTCGAAGTGTATATCCTTGAGTAACCCAATCTTATGAATTCTGATAAATGCAGGGTGGGTCACTGCAGTAGGAACTCAGAACAACATGTTGGAAAACAGGGTTATTTGGAAAATGTGGTTTAATTTTCCTCATGTATAAAACTTTACCAGTGACCCTAGTAATTTCAATAATTGTGTGTTGGGACAATTCTGTGTTTTGTAAATATCCACTTCAAAAGTATCTAGACATCTACAGCACACCAATTACACATTGTTGTGTTCAAAGTGCACATGCAATACATGTAAAGTGTGGAAATCCAAAACATGTACATGGTCAGGTGTGCCCAACCATGTTGTCCAGTGCATGTTGGTGATTTCCCAGCTGACTTTGGAGATTTTATATTGTCTCAGACGTAGAGCCCAGCTGTTGTCCTACATCAGTAGCCTGGCATCCCCACCACAGGACCACAATCGCCTACGGTAAGGACCAGTGCTACATTTCCCATGATGCATAGTGGTCCAAGCACATTGTTTTCAATGATTGATCTGCCAGGCTTTAATGATATGTTTGTTGAGAATGGCATTTGTGTTGATTTAGGTGACGAGCTGGGACGAGTGACACTGAAGGACTTTCAGGGAACAGAGCCTGGCCAGACACAGAGCACCCACAGCCGCAGGGTCTCCGGCCTAGCCTTCTCATCACACAGGTAAACACCAACTCGCACATCTACTGCAGTCAATGGTTTGTCAGACTAAACTAACACAATGATCTCTTACCTTCCAACACAGTGCCCCCTTGCTTGCCTCAATCAGTGATGACTGCACTGTTGCTGTGATGAACTCTGAGCTTAAGGAAACGTAAGTGTCGATGTATGGGCTGTTTACAATTGCTCCCTAGTTCATCCTTTTGGCTTGTTAACTCAAGCTATGAAATAAAATTGTGAAAATAATGTATTTGTACCCAGTCTCTTAAACATGTGGCTCTACTGCTCCACTCCAGGTTGAGAGACAAGAGGCACCAGGACTTTGTTCGGGGTGTCTGCTGGGCCCCTGGCGGTTCTGACACACTGACCACTGTGGGCTGGGACCACCAGGTCCTCCACCACGTCATGGGACAGGATGGACCCGCCACTGGATACTCCACGTCCCCACTGTAGACCCACCACCCAGCCTGGGTCAGGAGATGGGGGGGGGGGGGGAGTTGTAAAAGTATGGTTTTGTGGGGGAGAATTTGAAGGGTTGGCATGAGGGTAGAAATGGTCAACACCGGAACGTAGCAGAGCAGTATGAAGATGGTTTTCCTAGTCTAAGTACCCCTTGCCATGGTGGGTTATCTTTTCAACTGATTTGTTAAATCATGTGTGAAGGTAGCCAGTGATAAACAAAGTAAATTGGGATGTTTTTCGCAACAACAGTGATTTGAGAGGCTACACATTTCTGCTGTTTTGGTCCAGCAGTGATCAAGTTGTAGCAGTGTGAAGCGCACATGTGCCTACATTCTTGGGGAGTGCAGTCTTGCGTTGCATATTTTCTGTTCGTGGCAACGTCATATGCTGAGTCTGTTTTAAGGTGTATGTTAACAACATTTTGGACATCACCTTTGTTTTCCAGTTTGTAGGGACATGAACAGATGGCTTGGTGTCCAGTTATCATGAGGGGTACTTTAGACTTGGATTTCGGAATGCTGGCAATGGTAATCTTTAATCTAATGAACCCATCTGATCACGCTTATTCTCCAGTGAGTCCAACCCCTTTGTTTACCCACCCTGGGGGTGCTGTATTACGTGGCATGTAAGCCAGTCTGAGAAGTGGGAGCCACTGGCTCATTGGATAGCAGGATTGTGGGTTAATTGGACTCAATTAAACCATGGCTCATCCAAGCATTCTGAAATCACACTAGACTAGAATGACATGGTTCAAGTTGTAACCATAATCAATACCATGGGCAATTTGTTTTCTAAATTAATTAATCATTTCTGTAAATGTGTAAAGTCCTTAACTTCACTACATGGCTTATTTGTCCCAATGTGATTCCATATTCTTCCCCCCTTGGCACTTTCTTTTGTTTAGATGGTCTCGTCTCATGTGTGCCAGAAACAGAATGTACAGTACATGTCTGGTGTTGCTTTTTGGAAGTCCGAGCAGTGTTACTTAACTGAATCTACTTGTTTTTCCATCCTTGAATAAAGTATGTCTGAATACTGTATAGTCATGAGTTGCTGTTGGTTTTCCGAGCACTTGAATTTTACTGAACTTTAGACCTCTGTAGGAAATTATTCTCAGACAATTTGGTAGAAACTAATTAGTAACTTTACTACATTTTTATTATCACATGTAAATAATAATACAAAGGACTTGGAACATGCCAAAGTTGCCAAAAATCAGATCAGGTCATGTGAACTTACACTCCTGTCAGGAGATATCAACAGCCTTGATACATGGTTTAACTACATTAAAAACTATATTTTTGTATAAATGAGCAGCTTTAGTAATGACAGACACAATGGCCAAAGTAGCGTGCCGGGGCATACCTCTCCGTATTTATTTGAACTGTTTAAGTCACTCCTGGTGACTTAAGAACGTTCTACTCCAAAATGAATCAATTAAATTGACACCATCTGAAATATAATTTTCAGGCAATGTTTTTCCACTCAATTGTCCTGTGTTTGATCGCGTGCCCACTGGACCTGCTTTAGCTGATAGGAGTGGAACCCGGTGTGGTCGTCTGCTACTATAAGGACAGACTAGTTGTGCGTCCTGAGATGCTGTTCTTCACACCACTGTTGTACTGTGCCCGTTATTTGCGTGTTTGTGTCCTGCCTGTTAACTTGCACGATTCTTGCCACTCTCCTCCGACCTCTCAACGACCGGTCTTCGCCCACAGGACTGCTGCTGACTGGATCTGTTTTTGTTTGTCGCACTATTCTCAGTAAACCATCGACACTGCCGTGTATGAAATGCCCAGGAGGCTGGCTGTTTCTGATATAGTGGAACCGGTGCACCTGTCACCGACAATCATACCTCGCTCATAGTTGCTTAGGTCACTCATTCTGCCCATTTCTAATGTTCAGTTATATAACAAACCACAGCCGCTTGACTCTGTAGGAGCAAACTATTTTTGTGAATGGGGCTTGTGTACCTAATAAACTGACCACGGTGGGTTCTACAGACCATGAAGACCATATTACTTCTCCTGTCCTTATGTGGTAAATGGCAGCCATCTGTTTTGCTTCTATTTAGTCCTCCATTGTATGCAACATATCTTGCTCACCTGACTGAAGTAGAAGATCGAAAGATAAACAGTTTACATAGTTGTTGCACCCTTAAGTATAATATAGTGAACAATATACATTTGTTCTTAATGTATTGTAGTAGACTAGTTAAATTCCCTACATTGCTCTAAAAATATACAGAATGTACAGTTACTGTGACACAATGGAAACGTAAGCAAAAACAATCTGTAAACATCCGTATAGTAATTCTTCAAGACATTTATAAAAATATCCTTATGATGCATGACATTCAGTGTATATTAAGGCTGGCAAATTACATATCCTATTTTTAAAAACAGCCTCACAATCTGCTTTGAATCTATTAGGTAAAAAATAAGGCAATGTGTACTAGCACTGATTAAACCGTAGCAGTCAAATATACTGTTGAAAGCTGTTCCAACAGTCCACTCACTCTAGACTTTGGCACCTAGACAAGAAGCTATTTGACACCACCTCTGGGGGGGCAGGTTTATGTGCTGTGGTACAGCAAAACCTTTTCTAGACAAATGCTTAGCACCTTGTATTCTCTCCAGGGGCTTGGTGAAAACATCCTTGGCATACATGCTTAGTGTTTTATTGGATATATCCATTTTTAGCAGTATTTAAGGTGCTCTCTTTCTATTGTCCTTGCTCTTGACAGGGGCTGTATGGTACAGTATGTGGTATAATTGAGTTGGATCCTCATTTGCTGACAACAGTGATTGGTTGTTTGGTTCCGGGTTGTACCATGAAAGTCATGCCATACGCCTGCTTTGACCGTGGCCCATTGCTAAAAAGTAGAGGAATAAATAATTAACATTTAAACACATCAGGTTGATCTAGTTGCATTTAGCAATATTTTTTAATACATCTAGCTAACATTATTTACTATGAGTCAAAACATGCAATTAGGGACACTACTAGACAAACAGGAAAAAAAGTCCAACTAGTCACAACACCCTAATCTTGAACCATAATGAAGTTTTTTCCCCCACATTTTGTCAAAAAGCCAAGCGGACAGAGAGCAAGTCCTACCTTGTGGGAACTCTTGATGGCTCTGACAAACCCTGAACTTTCATGGCCATTTTTGTCTCCAGCTCCTTCATGTCAACTCCTTGTGTTGTGGCTGGCACAGTGGCACTCTTGCTCTTTGTAGTGATAACAGGGTTTTTCGGGATGACTCTGGGGACAACCGGGAACTTGGTCTCATCAGACAAGGGAGACCCCCAGTCATCAGAGTCTGTTTCCTTCATGGCCAGCATTTTGTTGTCCATTTTGCAGTCCATCTCTAGCATCTTCTTCTGCAGGATGCTCTGGAGTGTGGCCTGGCTGGCTGAGAGGGCCTGGGTAGGAGGCGGCTTGGGTTTGATCTGAACAGGCAGTTTGGGTTTGATCTCCATGACAGGAGGTGGGAATTTGGGAGGGCTTGGAGATTTAGGTTTTGGAGGGGGAGGCGAGGGAGTTTTGACAGGAAGGACAGGGTTGGCAGTAGAGGACAGGACTGGAAGGACAGGGCTGGGAGTGGGAGGGAGGACCTTCTTCAGTGGAGGGTCAGGTGGAGGTGAGCTGGGAGGAGAGTCCACGACATCATGGTCATCGAATTCGGGAGGGGGAGGGAGTAATGGCATGCATAGGTTCTCGTCATCCCTGACAAGGCTAGAGGGTGAATCAATCCTCTGCTCTCCACTTTGCTTCTCCATGGCTAGACTGCTGGAGGATGAGGATCTAGAGGTGGGCAGAATCCTTTTAACTGCTGGATTTGCAATTGGCCCCTTCACCGCTGACTCAATAATCTGGGGTTTTGCTGGAATCTGGATTACCACTGTGGCCTCCAGTGGGACCACAGACTGTGGTTTATGTTGTGAGGTTACAGAAGTGAATGAGGTGGCCCTAGGGATGACGGTGAAAGAATTGGGATTGAATTCACTGTGCTGGATGCTGGATAATGGCTCATTACTCTTTGTGCTGTTTTCAAGGGAAAGACTGGACCTGTGCCTCTCTCGCTCTTTAGCCGCCATGAGAAAAGCCAGGGGGGAAGCGGCAGGACCGTCCCCCCTCATCCCAGTGACATCACTGGCCTTCAGGTTGCGTAGTTTACTGTCCAGCATAGGACTGAACTTGTTATTCCGGCCTGGAGACGCTTCCTGCTTGACCAGCTTAGCTGTGTTCTGGGGGTTGAAGCTGGAGGGTGTTGGGGTCTGTACTGGGGAAGCTTGGGCTGGAACCTGGGAGGCTTCGTCCATGCTGTGGATGGAGGACAGCCTTGTTGGCTTTGGAGGCGGGGTCTTCAGGGCTTTCAGAGCAGCTTGTCTCATGTCTATAGGGGGCTGTGGAGGGGCAAACTTTGGGGGCTCAGTAAAATCAGGGACTGGTGTTGGTATAGAAATGGACAAAGATGAACTAGAAGCACTGGAGGAAGTTGACGGGGGCTTCGGGGGGCGCATTAGTGGAGGTTTCAGGGAGGTGAAATCCTCGTACTCTTTAGACAGAAGCACTGATGGAGGTTTTGGAGGGGGCATGGAGGGAGGCTGAAGGGAGTCCAAGTCACCCAAGAAATCTGGTGGGGGAGGGATGAACATGGGTGGGGGGGGTGGGGGTGCCATTGTAGGGGGAGGTGGAATAAATATCTCCCCATCCACCAAATCGGGCACAGATATAGCCGATCCATTGGAAAACCGATCGGCATTTACTATAAAGAGAGAACTACCATCAGACAAGTGTTTTATTGATTTAACTTGTCAAAATACATTATTTTACTTTTAGTTCTGTTGGCCTGATTTATGGTGAAACTGATAAAATTACATTTGATCTGTACCCTCCCACTCTGCAAACATGCTTGTGAATGGCTGCTTGGATATTTGTAGTGTTCTTGTGCAAGATCTTAGACAAACATTTACAGTGCTTCCAGAAAGTATTCATACCCCTTCACTTATTCCACATTTAGTTGTGTTACAGCCTGAATTCAAAATTGAAGATTTCTCTCACCATCTACACACAATACCCAATAATTAAAGTGAAAACTTTTTTTTTTTAAATAAATTAAATAACTTATGTACAATACCAGTCAAAAGTTGACACGCCTACTCATTCAAGGGGTTTTCTTTATTTTCTACATTGTAGAATAATAGACATCAACTATGAAATAACACATGGAATCATGTATTAGCCAAAACAGTGTTAAACAAATCAAAATATATTTTATATTCTTCAAAGTAGCCACCCTTTGCCTTGACAGCTTTGCACACTCTTGGCATTTTCTCAACCAGCTTCACCTGGAATGCTTTTACAACAATCTTGAAGGAGTTCCACATATGCTGAGCACTTGTTGGCTGCTTTTCCTTCACTCTGCAGTCCAACTCATCCCAAACCATCTCAATTGGGTTGAGGTTGGGTAATTGTGGAGGCCAGGTCATCTGATGCAGCACTCCATCACTCTCCTTCTTGGTCAAATAGCCATTACACAGCCTGGAGGTGTGTTTTGGGGCATTGTCCTGTTGAAAAACAAATGACAGTCCCACTAACTGCAAACCAGATGGGATGGCGTATTGCTGTGGTAGCCATGCTGGTTAAGTGTGCCTTGAATTCTAAAAAATAAATTTGTGTCACCAACAAAGCACCGTCACACCACCTCTATGCTGTACGGTAGGAACCACACATGTGGAGATCAACCTTTCACCTACTCTGCGTCTCACAAAGACATGGCGGTTGGACTCATCAGACCAAAGGACAGATTTCCACCGGTCTAATGTCCATTCCTCGTGTTTCTTGGCCCAAGCAAGTCTTCTTATTGGTTTCCTTTGGTAGTGTTTTTTTTGCAGCAGCAATTTGACCACAAAGACCTGATTCACACAGTCCCCTCTGAAAAGTTGCTGTTGAGATGTGTCTGTTACTTGAACTCTGTGAAGCATTTATTTGGGCAATCTGAGGTGCAGCTACTCATGCTCCCCCTCTCCGGCATTCGACGTCGCCATCAATACGCACACCTCATGATGAGGCACACCTGGACTCCTCACTCATTAACTTCCCTATATCTGCCACTCACTTAGGGTTATTCCCCAGGCAGTATTGATGTTGTTTAATGTCCGTACGCTCCTCTTTTATTGTTTCGTTTATTATTAAACTCACCACCTGCACTTGCTTCCCGACTCAGTGTCTACGTTGCAATGGACTTGGTCTTTTACCAAATAGGGTAATCTTCTATATACCACCCCTACCTTGTCACAACTTAACTGATTGGCTCCAATGCATTAAGGCAGACCTGGTAATTGAAATGTATTCCAGGTGACTACCTCATGAAGTTGGTTGAGAGAATGCCAAGAGTGTGCAAAGCTGTCATAAAGGCAAAGGGTGGCAACTTTGAAGAATCTTAAATAACATATTTTGATTTAACACTTTTTTGGTTACTACATGATTCCATATGTGTTATTTCATAGTTTTGATGTCTTCACTATTATTCTTCAATTTAGAAAATAGTAAAATAAAAAACAATTTAATGAATAGGTGTCAACTTGTGACTGGTAGTGTATATTTAAGCCCTTTATGAAAACAGAGTTGCTTTGAGTTTGTGCCGAAATTTGATCAATCAACTTAATCTAAAACCAGCACTACGGCTTAAGTTCATAGAAATGTAAATGATTTAGCTGCACAGCTTAACTCTGGTAAACACAGAGACTTGGGAGACCCTCACCTGCCCTGTTGATCTTTGGACTGTTGAAAGGGGGGAGGACAGGAACTTTGGGTGTTGGGACAGCAAACCCTTGCACAACATCAGAGGAGGACTGTGGGAAACAAGGGCAAACGCCATCAGACGGTTGACATTTCACCCTGGTGTCAGTTTAGAGATTCACTGATGAGATTGTAAGAGGAACTGAGTGTGAGAGGGAAGGGAATGGATTGTTTCTAGACTGCACTATGGCTTGCAGTGATCCAACCTGTTATCCAAATGACTACTTGCATCTACTTTAGAACAGGTTATCATGTTTGCTGTGTGATGACAACACTGATGCAAAAACTTTTAATTTACTAAACCTTGCACTCAGAAAACAAGTACATCAGTGTACAAGTAGTGTCAATTACCAAAGACAGAGGAAGGCCAGGCACATTAAATCGGAAAGGGCTTTTCATCCAAAATTCCTTTTAGTCTTCCCAACAGTTGGAGTCATTTTCTATAACAGCAAAGCCTCTTGGTGCAGATTGAGGCTACATAATCTCTGAGACTGAGTATCCCACTTGAAATGATTCAGCAATATATTTTCCACTGGTGTACTGTGTCTAACCCCTTGCTAGACACTAGCTGAAGCTTACAAGCACCATTTTGGGCCCTTTTCAGAACATTACTGCCTTTTATAGCCACGCTGTCATGCCTCGCCCACACCACGCCCTGCCTGTGGATAAGGCACAGGCAACACTCCCATCTCTTCTTGTAAGAAAACGTTAAGTGGGTGTGACTGCCTCAGAGAAAAGGGGATGTGCCATCATGTTGCTGCCTGCCTGTGTGACTGACCGTTCGCATCACAGCCATAAATAAACAGACTGTGTTGACACAACACATGCCCTGCAGACAGAACAGAGATATGCCCTTCCAACGCTGTTAGACTGTGGTCAGAATCACCCTACACCAGGGACTGGAAGTCACTGTTACAGACCAAAAAACACATTGACCAGTGTAACTATGGGCCGGAGGGCCTCTAATCTACCAAAACAATCCAAAGTTAGGTCCACCCCTGTAACTGTAAACTGTAATCAACTTACTGTGGTTGGCCTGATGGTCAGGCCACCATCACTTGCTTTGTTTAGAACTTGGTACACATAATTCTCAAGTTCAGGCAGCAGACACAACTTTCATGCAGCTGTGTAAATATTAAGTTATTAGTGGAAAAAGTTCAGGTGTGGTCCTTTCTCAAGAACCCCGGTTACACTGTATCTTTAAAACATCTAACGTGAACGGAACACCTCCCTTATGCCTTAAATATGTCATGGCAGACTATTCATAGAGGCAGGCAGCTCATTGCAAAGGCATGAACATTTCACAAGGGGCAAAGGGTGCGGCATTAAATGCCGTTTCTAAACCGGCTTATTCCTTATGTTTCTTTTCCATGACTCACAGGTGAAAATCAGAGCAGTCAGTCAGAGCAGTCCAACACCTGTGCTGCTGGGTGTGGCACATCTAACAAATAACAGAGGAGCTATCATATAGGACACTCCCCTTTGAGGTAGGCTTTCATACCTACAACAAAATAACAACGTAGTACAACTTGTTTTTAAAAAAATCAGATATGGCTATGCTTTTCTGGATCGCCTACAGGGACAGCATGTTGAATCGAGCAGAAATTAGCTAGGTGCCATAATTGTGGCAGACTGTACAAGACCCAAGATTGTGTGAACCAAGGTGACATTCTTATAGTTACTGTCCTGCATGAGAATGTCTAAGTCAATAGGGTGAGAATTTCTGACGACAGAAATGACTTGAGAGGACTGGGTCAACATGCAAACAAATTGACCCTTGTCACATGGATAGCCTAGCTGCAAGTAAACTTGGGTTACTCCCTCTTTATATATGTGAAAAGCCTGCGCAGGTGAAACCTGCCGGTTAGAAAAGTATGCTTTCATCAATGATTACAGGAATGCCCTTCATGAGGCAATGCAGTTTCTCTTTCAGAAACTGCAAAGGCCTTGTTGAGAAATAATTCACAATTCCGCAGACTTATGCAAAAGTGGGAAAGTTATGTGGAGCCTAATGCATTGACAAGAACTAAAGACAAGACCTATAACAAATTCCATGTGATTTTTCATATTGAAGTGTTAGAGAACACCACCTAGAAGCTGGACAGCAGTCTCAATAAATGCTGCAACACTGTCTCCAGTGTTGAAATGTACATTTGAAGTAATAGATTTTTTTCCACATCATGCAGAGGAACTTACCATGTAGTGCTTGACTGCGGGTCTGGACCTCACTTTGGCAGTGCCTGATTCAGGAATGGCTGATGAATCCAACACCAGCTCAACATTGTCTAAACGGAAAAAAAAGAACAGCACAACGCACTGCTTAAAAACCAACAAGTCTACCATTCAACCGATCAGCACAGCTCTGTAAGGAGATGCAGTCTAGTGACTGTGCAAAGTTGAGTAATTATGGATGTACATAATAAGTTATGGCATTTTGTCTGCCGTTCTCATAATTCTTGACAAACTACTATGTAATGCTATGCAGTAAACTCTTTCGGGGGGATTTCTCTTGTTGACAGCAAAATAGTAATTGGGTAAAGCAAACAACTATTCAAGCAGTTGAAGGATTAATCAAACCAATATAAAAAGTAATGTCACCCTATTGCTCAAACACTTAAGCCTAAATGTAATGGGGTGCCATAGGGTAGAAAATAGAGTTCTTCACGCATCATCAATGAACCCCTATTTACAAATGGAATTTCAGTAGGGTCATGGAAATGTGGTGCAACATTCATAATTCTGGGGGTCAACTTTCTGTTGGCCTCCCTGTCATGAGTGTTTGCAGTTCATCAATATTGATCTCAGGTTATTCCTGGGCAGAGAAGGGGGAGAGGGACACCCTGATTGTTTTCACAGTAAAATACTTTACCAGAGATGGCTATCTATAATGTTTGCAACAGGCTTTGGCGTTACTGTATAAAGAACCAACTTATCTGGAACTTCACAAAACAGCCATTCCAATGTCAGGCATGTCCCTGCCAAGTAACTAACTGATGAGAGAAATGTCATTGAGAGACAGCAGTTAGTGAGACACAGGTCATGCTCTGCATTCACGTCAAGCACAGAGACCTCAAAGAATTTCAAAGAGGACTCAGATTAACATGCATTACATTACCTGATATAACTATGAGCAAAACTTTGTTAACCGAGTATGGAAACAACAGGCAATGTTTAAAGTATTTTGGCATCTACAGATTCATTTCCCAATGGGGCATGGCAGGCATTTCCCTATTGAGTTCCTGCATAATTGAAATATGCAAATATCCCCATCCTGTGGCATGTTTGCACACAACCACTTGACGATGAGACAGCCTATAGGGAGGATGTCAGTGACCTGGCAGTGTGGTGCCAGGACAACAACCTCTCCCTCAATGTCAGCAAGACAAAGGAGCACTACATGAAACGGAAATCCGAGCACGCCCCCCATCGAAAGCTTCAAGTTCCTCTGTGTCCACAACACTAAGGAATGATCATGGTCCACACACATCACAGTCATGAAGAAGGCACGGCAATGCCTCTTCCCCCTCAGGAAGCTTAAAAGATTCAGCATTGTGCACTCAGATCCTCAAAAATGTCTACAGCTACAACATTGAGAGCATCTTGACTGGCTGCATCACTGCTTGGTATGGCCGCTGCTCGGCATCCGACCGCAAGGCGCTTCAGAGGGTAGTGCGTATGTTCCAGTACATCACTGGGGCTGAGCTCCCTGCCATACAAATCAAATCACATTTTATTGGTCGCGTACACGTTTTGTAGATGTTCTCAGGTGCAGCGAAATGCTTATGTTTCTTGCTTCAACAGTGCAGTAATACCGAACAATACAAAACAATACACACAAATCCCAAAAACTAAGAAATATCAGAACCAGCTATGTTTGAGTCCGTAATATAAATATACTCATTCAGAGCAACACATCTCCTTCGCAAAGGCCGTTGATTGTAGCCTGTGGAATTTTGAATGGCACGACGATGGGCCTCAGAATCTCGTCACGGTATCTCTGCAATCGATAAAAGGCAATTGTGTTCATTGTCCGTAGCTTATGCCTGCCCATACCATAACCCCACCGCCACCATGGTGCAGTCAACAACATTGACATCAGAAAACCGCTACTCCACATGACGACATACACATGATCTGTGGTTCTGCGGTCGGTTACACGTACTGCCAAATTCTCAAAAACAACGTTGGAGGCGGCTTATGGTAGAGAAATTAACATCCACTTCTCTGGCAACAGCTCTGATGGAAATTCCTGCAGTCAGCGTGCCAATTGCACGCTCCCTCAAAACTTGAGACATCGGTGGCATTGTCTTTTATTTTCCCCAGCACAAGGTGCACCTGGGAAATGATCATGCTGTTTAATCAGCTTCTTGATATGCCACGCCTGTCAGGTTGATGGATTATCATGACAAAGGAGAAATGTTCACTAACAGGGATGTAAACAAATTTGTGCACAATATTTGAGAGAAATAAGATTTTTGTGCGTATGGAACATTTCGGGGATATTTTATTTCAGCTCATGAAACATGGGACCAACACTTTACATGTTGAGTTTATATTTTTGTTCAGTATAATATATATATATATACACACACACAAAAGTTTATTTTTACTATTTTGCACATTGTAGAATAATAGTGAAGACGTCAAAACTATGAAATAACACATATGGAATCATGAAAGTAACCAAAAAAGTATTAAACAACTGAAAATGTATTTGAGGTTCTTCAAAGTAGCCACCCCTTGCCATGATGACAGCTTTGCACACTCTTGGCATTCTCTCAACCAGCAAATTTGTGGAGTGGTTAAAAAACAAGTTTTAATGACTCCAACATAAGTGTATGTAAACTTCCAACTTCAACTGTTTACATACACTTACGTTGTCATTAAAACTCATTTTCAACCGCTCCACAAATTTCTTATTGACAAACTATAGTTTTGGCAAGTCAGTTAGGATATCTACTTTGTGCATGACACAAGTCATTTTTCCAACAATTGTTTACAGACAGATTATTTCACTTATCATTCACTGTATCACAATTCCAGTGGGTCAGAAGTTTACATACACTAAGTTGAGTAGTAGTGTGCCTTTAAACAGTTTGGAAAATTCCAGAAAATGATGTCATGGCTTTAGAAGCTTCTGATACGCTAATTGACATAATTTGAGTCAATTGGAGGTGTACCTGTGGATGTATTTCAAGGCCTACCTTCAAACTCAGTGCCTCTTTGCTTGACATCATGGGAAAGTCAAAAGAAATGAGCCAAGACCTCAGAAAATAAATTGTAGACGTCCAGAAGTCTGGTTCATCCTTGGGAGCAATTTCCAAACGCCTGAAGGTACCACGTTCATCTGTACAAACAATAGTACGCAAGTATAAACACCATGGGATCACGCAGCCGTCATACCGCTCAGGAAGGAGACGTGTTCTGTCTCCTAGAGATGAACGTACTTTGGTGCGAAAAGTGCAAATCAATCCCAGAATAACAGCAAAGGACCTTGTGAAGATGCTGGAGGAAACAGGTACAAAAGTATCTATATCCACAGTAAAACAAGTCCTATATCGACATAACCTGAAAGGCCACTCAGCAAGGAAGAAGCCACTGCTCCAAAACCGCCATAAAGAAGCCAGACTAAGGGGACAAAGATTGTACTTTTTGGAGAAATGTCCTCTGGTCTAATGAAACAAAAATAGGACTGTTTGGCCATAATGACCATCGTTATTTTTGGAGGAAAAAGGGGGAGGCTTGCAAGCCGAAGAACACCATCCCAACCGTGAAGCACGGGGGTGGCAGCATCATGTTGTGGGGGTGCTTTGCTGCAGGAGGGACTGGTGCACTTGCACTTCACAAAATAGATGGCTTCATGAGGTAGGAAAATTAGGTGGATATATTGAAGCAAAATCTCAAGACCTCAGTCAGGAAGTTCAAGCTTGGTCGCAAATGGGTCTTCCAAATGGACAATGACCCCAAGCATACTTCCAAAGTTGTAGCAAAAAATGGCTTAAGGACAACAAAGTCAAGGTATTGCAGTGGCCATCACAAAACCCTGACCTCAATCCTATAGAAAATATGTGGTTAGAACTGAAAAAGCGTGTGCGAGCAAGGAGGCCTACAAACCTGACTCAGTTACACCAGCTCTGTCAGGAGGAATGGGCCAAAATTCACCCAACTTATTGTGGGAAGCGTTGTGGAAAGCTACCCAAAACGTTTGACCCAAGTTAAACAATTTAAAGGCAATGCTACCAAATACTAATTGAGTGTATATGTAACCTTCTGACCCACTGGGAATGTGATGAAATAAATCATTCTCTCTACTATTATTCTGACATTTCACATTCTTAAAATAAAGTGGTGATCCTAACTGAACTAAGACAGGGAATTTTTATTCTGAGTAAATGTCAGGAATTGTGAAAAACTGAGTTTAAATGTATTTGGCTAAGGTGTATGTAAACTTCCGACTTCAACTGTATATATGATGGTGTGTATGGACAGTATATGAATAGAAAAGGTGTTTACAGAAATAGTTATATAGAATGAGCCTTGACTAGAATACAGTACAGTGGCTTGCGAAAGTATTCACCCCCTTGGCATTTTTCCTATTTTGTTGCCTTTACAACCTGGAATTAAAATAGATTTGGGGGGGTTGTATGATTTGATATGCCTACCACTTTGAAGATGCAAAATATATTTTATTGTGAAACAAACAAGAAATAAGACATAAAAATGAAAACTTGAGCGTGCATTACTATTCACCCCCCCCAAAATCAATACTTTGTAGAGCCAACTTTTGTAGTAATTACAGCTGCAAGTCTTTTGGGGTATGTCTCTATAAACTTGGCACATTTAGCCACTGGGATTTTTGCCCATTCTTCAAGGCAAAACTGCTCCAGCTCCTTCAAGTTGGATGGGTTCCGCTGGTTTACAGTAATCTTTAAGTCATACCACAGATTCTCAATTGGATTCCAAGACATTGAAATGTTGGTGTCAGGGGGGCAGTATTGAGTAGCTTGGATGAATAAGGTGCCTCGAGTAAACTGCCTGCTACTCTGTCCCAGATGCTTATATATGCATAGTATTAGTAGTATTGGATATAAAACACTCTGAAGTTTCTAAAACTGTTTGAATGATGTCTGAGTATAACAGAACTCATATGGCAGGCGAAAACCTGAGAAAAATCCAACCAGGAAGTGGGAAATCTGAGGCTTGTAGTTTTTTAAAACTCAGCCCCTATTGTAGATACAGTGAGATATTGGTTATGTTGCACTTCCTAAGGCTTCCACTAGATGTCAACAGTCTTTAGAACTTTGTTTGAGGATTCTACTGTGAAGTGGGACCGAAAGAGAGAGGAATGAGCCAGGTGTCTGGCAGATTGCCACAGGCTCTGAGGCATGGTCACAAGAGAGTTAACTCTCGTTCCATTGCTTTTCTACAGACATAGGAATTCTCCGGTTGGAACATTATTGAAGATTTATGATAAAAACATCCTAAAGATTGATTCTATACTTAGTTTGACAAGTTTCTACGGGCTGTAACGGAACGTTTTTAACTTTTCGTCTGATGTTCGGCTGGACCTGAACGCACTTTTGGATTTGTTTACCAAACGCCCTAACAAAATAAGCTATTTGGACATAAATGATGGACAATATCGAACAAAACAAACATTTATTGTGGAACTGCGATTCCTGGGAGTGCATTCTGATGAAGATGATCAAAGTTAAGTGAATATTTATAATGCTATTTCTGACTAATGGCAACCACCCAATATGGCGGATATCTTTTTGGCTGCTTTGTTGTCTGAACGCTGTACTCAGATTATTACATGGTTTGCTTTTTCTGTAAAGTTTTTTTGAAATCTGACACAGCGGTTGTATTAAGGTGAAGTATATCTCTAATTCCATGTATAACACTTGTATTTTCATCAACATTCATAATGTGTATTTCTGTAAATAGATGTGGCTCTCTGCACAATCACTGCATGTTTTAGAACTACTGAACGTAATGCGTCAATGCAATTGTTTTTTTTGTTGATATAAATATGTACTTTATCGAACAAAACATACATGTATTGTATAACATGAAGTCCTATGAGTGTCATCTGATGAAGATCATCAAAGGTTAGTGATGAATTTTATCTCCATTTGTGCTTTTTGTGACTTCTCTCTTTGGCTGGAAAAATGGCTGTGTTTTTCTGTGAGTTGGTGGTGACCTAACATAATCGTTTGTGGTACTTTCGCTGTAAAGCATTTTTGAAATCAGACACTGTGGCTGGATTAACAAGAATTCTATCTTTAAAATGGTGTAAAATACTTGTATGCTTTAAGGAATTTAAATTCTGAGATTTTTGTTGTTTTGAATTTGGCGCCCTGCACTTTCACTGGCTGTTGGCGAGGTGGGACGCTACCGTCCCACATATCCCAGAGAGGTTAAACCACTCAAGTGTTGCTTTAGCAGGATGCGTAGGGTCATTGTCCTGCTGGAAAGTGAACCTCTGTCCCAGTTTAACATCTCTTGAAGACTGAAAGAGGTTTCCCTCAAACATTTCCCTGTATTTAGCAACATCCATCATTCCTTCAATTCTGACCAGTTTCCCAGTCCCTGCCGATGAAAAACATCCCCACAGCACGATGCTGCCACCAGCATGCTTCACTGTGGGGATGATGTTCTCGGGGTGATGTGAGGTGTTGGGTTTGCGCCAGACATAGCATTTTCCTTGATGGTCTCATCTGACCAGGGTACATTCTTCCATATGTTTGGGGAGTCTCCCACATGCCTTTTGGCGAACACCAAACGTTTTCTCTTTACTCTTCCGTAAAGCCCTGCTCTGTGGAGTGTGCGGCTTAAAGTGGTCATATGGACAAATACTCCAATCTCCGCTGTGGAGCTTTGCAGCTCCTTCAGGGTTATCTTTGGTCTCTTTGTTGCTTATCTGATTAATGCCCTCCTTGCCTGGTCCGTGAGTTTTGGTGGGCACTCTTGGCAGGTTTGTTGTGGTGCCATATTCTTTCCATTTTTTAATAATGGATTTAATGGTGCTCCATGGGATGTTCAACGTTTCTGATATTTTTTTATAACCCAACCCTGATCTGTACTTCTCCACAACGTTGTCCCTTGCTTTGGAGAGCTCCTTGGTCTTCATGGTGCCCCTTGCTTAGTGGTGTTGCAGACTCTAGGGCCTTTCAGAACAGGTGTATATATACTGAGATCATGTGACAGATCATGTGTTACTTAGATTGCACGCAGGTAGACTTTATTTAACTAATTATGTGACTTCTGAAGGTAATTGGTTGCACCAGATCTTATTTAGGGGCTTCATAGCAAAGGGGATGTAAACATATGCACACACCACTTTTCTGATTTTATTTTTTAGAATTTTTTGAAACAAGTACATTTTTTCATGTCACTTCACCAATTTGGACAATTTTGTGTATGTCCATTACATAAAATTTAAATTACAGGTTGTAATGCTACAAAATAGGAAAAATGCCAAGGGGGGTGAATACTTTTGTAAGGCACTGTATATACATATGAAGTGGGTAAAACAGTATGTAAACATGATTAAATTGACCAGTGTTCAATAACTATGTACATAGGGCAGCAGTCTCTAGGTGCAGGGTAGAGTACCGGATGGTAGCCGGCTAGTAACAGTGACTAAGTTCAGGGCAGGGTACTGGGCGGAGACTGGCTAGTAGTGACTTTAACAGTCTGATGGCCTGGAGATAAAAGCTGTTTATCAGTTTCTCTGTCCTAGCTTTGATGCACCTGTATTGTCTCCGCCTTCTAGATGGTAGCGGGGTGAAAAGGCCGTGGATCCAGGCCCTCTAAACCAGGCGGTGTCAGAGGAAGGCCCTAAAAATTGTCAGACTCAGCTACCCTAGTCATAGACTGTTGTCTCTGCTACCGCACGACAAGGGGTTTCCGATGCACCAAGTCTGATACCAAAAGGAACCTGAACAGCTTCTACCCCCAAGCCATAAGACTGCTAAATAGTTAGTCAGGATAGCTATTTGGTTAACTATTTAACTGTTTGCATTGACCTTTTTTTGCACTAACTTTTTTGACTCATCACATACGCTGCTGCTACTGTTTATTATCTGTCCTGTTGCCTAGGCACTTTATACCTACCTATATGTACATATCTACCACAATTACCTCATACCCCTGCACATCGACTCGGTACTGGTACCCAGTGTATATAGCCAGTGTATATATTATCATTACTCATTGTGTATTTATTCCTCATGTTATTTTTCTATTATTTCTAAATGTTTCTCTCTGCATTGTTGGAAAGGGCAGTAATTAAGCATTTCACTGTTAGTCCACACCTGTTGTTTAGGAAGCGTGACAAATACTAATTGTATTTGACCTTTCCATTGTTATAGAGGCCTCATCAAATAGAATACCCAGAAATCAGGGCAATGCAAAATATGTCAATTTGTCCCGTTTTTAGTTCTGAGAACCTTTGAACAGTTTTCAGATCTCTAGTGGGTTTATTCATATTAATTTTGAATTAGTCCCCATTTCCCAAAACCTGGACTAAAAAACCCTTTAGGTCTAATAATTATGCTACCATGTTTTCCTTTGACTATAATTATTCTATATAAAAAAAAAATCTAAAAATGTTTTAGGGCGCAGTCTGTTATAAGATCTCAATAACATACCTAGGCCTACTGGTAATAATAGGTAGGCCTACATAATGTTGTAATAAAAAAATGCAGGTTTTCACTCTCAAAGCCACCATGTTTTTGTAGAAAACCGACACAGTATTCATTCAAACTGAATCATGACTGAATTGCGCATTGCAAAGATTCAAACAAGATTTCGGAGCAATCTTTTGGTTCGCATACCCATTGTTGCTTTTTAGTTAGCATTTGCTAGTAGATATCTTACATTACATCGTCTTTCCTCAACACGACCTACCTGCTACGGATGTCGTTCTTCTGTGAGCTGCTCTCTATCCGACAACAAGTGGAGAGCTGCTCGCACTTGCTGCTCTCCACTTGTTGTCGGGCGATATTCCGCTGAAATTAGGCTGTGTGAGGTTTTACATGAATGGAACTCACGTGCTTTGCGTTTGTGTAGGCTGCTTTGAACATGATTTCTTTATTGTACTACATAAGTGATACGGTGTATACCTCCACCACACTACTTTTATTACGCATCAGCGGGCAGTATACGCAATTCTCAAGTGAAAAAATCTGATCTGTATTATTGTTTTGATTGACATGTTCTAAAATAATCGCAACGAAAATTGTTATTTTATTCAATGCTGCAGCTATCTAATACTTAGTTAAAACAGACACCTTGCATTCTACCTGCATCGTCATGAACGCAGAGTCTAGTGACTGTCTCAGGTAAATGTAGGTTTACCACTGTTGGGAGACCTAATGACCCCCCTGGTTACTTTCGATGATTACTAGCATTGTGTAAAACATTGTGTATTAATTTGACTCAACCAGCATTTTTCTTATTCTAGAATGTGAACATTTAGGCCACATTTGCCATTGATCTGTCACTGTAACAAGTGCAAAGGTCGGGACAGTAGTGAGAAAATGCTGATCGATTAAATATTCAATCACTATTATTAGTTAATTGTTAAATATGACAGTAAACACTTACCCATCTCCTTGATTTTAATATTGGTATCGAAGAGAGACTGGTTCTTTCGACCCCAAAAATGCAACGGTCCCTTTTTCATTTTTTTGTCCTATTGGTAGACCTATTGTACAGATGAATCGTTAACACGTGATATTATGCAGGAGCTTCCATAGCCAGTCGTCAAAAACGTATTAATTCATTAATTAGTCTTAACGACAGGTGTATTACTGAATCCTCACTGATTCGGTGAAATCTTCGAGGTAGAGAGAAAATGGCCACCGCCCCTGCCTCCTCCCCTTTCTCTGTGCCTCCCTCTTTTGTAAGCCCACAGAGGAAGCAGAGAAAGAACAAACCATGCTCTTCATTAGAATCAAATTCAAATGAGACTAACAGTGCCTTCAGGAAGTATTCATACCCCTTGACTTATTCCACTTTTGTTGTGCTACAGTCTGAATTCAAAATAGATTAAATTGATTACTTCTCTCACCACCAACACACAATTCCCCATAATGACAACATTAAAACATGTTTTTGGGGAAATGTTAGCAAATTTATTGAAAATGAAATACAGACGCATAGGTAAAAATCTGTTCTTCTGCCCCTGAGCAAGGCAGTTAAACTCTGTAACTGTTTTATTAAAGTCACCATTGGCCTCATGGTGAAATTCCTGAGCAGTTTCCTTCCTCTCCGGCAACTGAATTAGGAAGGATGCCTGTACCTTTGTAGGGACAGGGTGTATTGATACTCCATCCAAAGTGTAATTATTAACTTCACTATGCTCAAAGGGATATTCAGTATCTGCTTCTTTTTTTTTTTACCCATCTACCAATAGGTGCCCTTCTTTGCGATGCATTGGAAAACCTCCCTGGTCTTTGTGGTTGAATCAGTGTTTGAAATCCACTGCTCAACTGAGGGACCTTACAGATCATTGTACTGTATGTGTGGGGTACAGAGATTAGGTAGTCATTAAGAAATAATTTTAACATTATTATTACACACAGTCCATTCAACTTATTATGTGACTTGTTGAGCCTATTTGTACTCCTGAACTTATTTAGGATTGCTGTAACAAAGAGGTAGAATACTTATTGACTCAAGTCATTTCAGCTTTTAATTTGTAAGTAATTTGTAAAAATGTCTAAACACATGGTTCCACTTATGGGATATTGTGTGTAGGCCAGTGACCCAACATCTCAATTTGATCCATTTTAAATTCAGCCTGTAACACAACAAAATGTGGAAAAAGGCACTGTATGCTAGCTGATAGCAACCAAAACACAAGTATTTTACAATGTTGAGATGTGAGTGTGTGAATCGTTTTTTTGTCCATGATTCGATTTACCTCCCTTGGCAGATTGCTGAATCAGAGTAGCACATGGCCATTGGTAAGACATTGGTCATGGTTTGGTATCTTGAAAACAGTCACAACACAAATCAAATCAAATTGTATTTATTACATGCACTGAATACAACTCGTGTAGACTTTACAGTGACAAGCCTGCTCACAAACCTTTCCCAATGATTCAGAGTTTAAAAATAATAAAACAAAATAAAATAGTAACTAACACAAAGAACGGAATAAAATACACAAGAATGGAGCTATATACAGGGAGTACCAGTACCAGATCAATGAGGAGCTATATACAGGGAGTACCAGTACCAGATCAATGAGGAGCTATATACAGGGAGTACCAGTACCAGATCAATGTGCAGAGCTACTAGGTATTTAAGGTACAGTTGAAGTCGGAAGTTTACATATACTTAGGTTGGAGTCATTAAAACCCGTTTTTCTATCACTCCACAAATTTCTTGTAACAAACTATGGTTTTGGCTAGTCAGTTAGGACAGTAATTTTTCCAACAACTGTTTACAGACAGATTGTTTCATTTATAATTCACTGTATCACAATTTCAGTGGGTTAGAAGTTGACTGTGCCTTTAAACAGCTTGGAAAATTCCAGAAAATGTTGTCATGGCTTTAGAAGCTTCTGGTAGGCTAATTGACATCATTTGAGTCAATTGGAGGTGTACCTGTGGATGTATTTCAAGGCCTACCTTCAAACTCAGTGCCTCTTTGCTTGAGATCATGGGAAATACAAAAGAAATCAGCCAAGATCTCAGAAAAAAATTGTGGACCTCCACAAGTCTGGTTCATCCTTGGGAGAAATTTCCACGTTCATTTGTACAAAAAATAGTAAACAAGTATAAACACCATGGGACCACGCAGCCGTCATACCTCTCAGGAAGGAGACATGTTCTGTCTCCTAGAGATGAAGGTACTTTGGTGCGAAAAGTGTAAATCAATCCCAGAATAACAGCAAAGGACTTTGTGAAGATGAAGGAGGAAACAGGTACAAAAGTATCTATATCCACAGTAAAACGAGTCCTATATCGACATAACCTGAAAGGCCGCTCAGCAAGGAAGAAGCCACTGCTCCAAAGCCGCCATCAAAAAAAGCCAGACTACAGTTTGCAACTACACATGGGGACAAAGATCATACTTTTTGGAGAAATGTCCTCTGGTCTGATGAAACAATGATATAACTGTTTGGCCATAATGACCATCGTTATGTTTGGAGGAAAAGGGGGGATGCTTGCAAGCCGAAGAACACCATCCCAACCGTGAAGCACGGGGAGGGCAGCATCATGTTGTGGGGGTGCTTTGCTGCAGGAGGGACTGGTTGCACTTCGCAAAATAGATGGCATCATGAGGAGGGAGAATTATGTGGATATATTGAAGCAACATCTCAAGACATCAGTCAGGAAGTTCAAGTTTGGTCGCAAATGGGTCTTCCAAATGGACATTGGCCCCAAGCGTACTTGCAAGCAAAGTTGTGGCAAAATTGCTTAAGGACAACAAAGTCAAGTTATTGGAGTGGCCATCACAAAGCCCTGGCCTCAATCCTATAGAAAATTTGTGGGCAGAACTGAAAAAGCGAGCAAGGAGGCCTACAAACCTGATTCAGTTATACCAGCTCTGTCAGGAGGAATGGGCCAAAATTCACCCAACATATTGTGGGAAGCTTGTGGAAGGCTACCCAAAACGTTTGACCCAAGTTAAACAATTTAAAGGCAATGCTACCAAATACTAATTGAGTGTATGTAAACTTCTGACCCACTGGGAATGTGACGAAAGAAATAAAAGCTGAAATTAATAATTCTCTCTACTATTATTCTGACATTTCACATTCTTAAAATAAAGTTGTGATCCTAGCTGACCTAAGACAGGGAATTTTTACTTAGATTAAATGTCAGGAATTGTGAAAAACTGAGTTCAAATGTATTTAGTTAAAGTGTATGTAAACTCCCGACTTCAACTGTAGATATGTACATGAAGGCAGGGTAAAGTGACTAGGTATCAGGATAGACAATAATAAGAGTAAATAAAGAACAGAGTAGCAGCAGCAAATGATGAGTGTAAAAGTGTGTGTATGTATGTGTGTTTATGTTGTGTTGGTCTGCGTGTGTGTGTTGTGTGCGTGTGTGAATATGTAGTGTATGTGAATGTGTGAGGGTTATGTGTGGGAATGACAGTGTAGTGTGACAGTGTAATGTGTGTGTATATAAAGTCTAGTGAGTTTGTGTAATGTCAGTGCAAGATGGAGTCAGTGCAGATAGTTCAGGTACCATTAATGAACTATTTAGCAGTCTGGCTATTTAGCAGTCTTATGGCTTGGGGGTAGAAGCTGTCTCAGAGCCTGTTGGTCCGAGAGCCGATGCTCCGGTACTGTTTGCCGGACGGTAGCAGAGTGAACAATCTATGGCTTGGGTGGCTGAAGACTTTGGCAATTATTTAGCCCTTCCTCTGACACCGCTTGATATAGAGGTCCTGGATGGCAGGGAGCTCGGCCCCAGTGATGCATTCAGCTGTCTGCACCACCCTCTGTAGCGCTTTGCGGTCAAGGGTGGTGGAGTTGCCATACCAAGCGGTGATGCAGCCAGTCAAGAAGCTCTCTGGTGCAGCTGTAGAATTTTGTGAGCATCTAAGGGCCCATGCCAAACATTTTCAGCCTGCTGTACCCTCTTCACGACTGTGGAATGTGGATGCCAAGGAACTTAAAGCTCTCGACCTGCTCCACAACAGCTCTGTCAATGTGGATGGAGGCATGATCTCCCCTCTTTCTCCTATGGTTCACAATCAGCTCCTTGGTCTTACTGATGTTGAGGGACAGGTTGTTGTCCTGGCACCACACTGCTAAGTCTCTGATCTCCCCTCCCTGTAGGCTGACTCATCACCATCAGTCATCAAGCCCACCACCGTCGTGTCATCAGCAAACTTGATGATGGTGTTGGCGTCGTGGGTGAACATGGAGTACAGGAAGGGACTAAGCACACACCCCATGTTGAGGGTCAATGTAGCGGAGGTGTTGTTGCCTACCCTCACCACCTGGAGTTGGCCCATCAAGAAGTCCAGGATCCAGTGTGAGTGCTACAGGGCGATAGTCATTTAGGTAGGTTACCTTGGAGCTCTTGGGAACAGGGACAATGGTGGTCAGCTTGAAACATGTTGGTATTACAGACGGGGACAAGGTGAGATTGAAAATGTCTGTGAAGCCCTAATATTCCGTCTGGCCGCTGATTGTTAACCTCTAAACGTTTTGCTCACATCGGCCACGGAGAGCAAGATCACACAGTCATCCAGAAAAACAGCGTCTTTCACTCAAGGCACAGTGTTATATTCCTTGACGTGACCATAAATGGCATTTAGCTTGTTTGAGAGTTCTGCATCGCTCTGAACTCATGACTGGGTTATTGACTGCAAGCCCTGCCACATACGACGAGCACTGTAGCCGCTGTAATTGGGGGGCCGTTGTTTTGGAGGGCTCCCGAGTGGCACAGCGGTCTAAGGCACTGAATCTCAGTGCTAGAGGCATCACTACAGACCTTGGTTCGATCCTGGGCTGTATCACAACTGGCCGTGATTGGGAGTCCCATAGGGCTGCGCACAACTGGCCCATCGTCGTCCGGGTTAGGGGTAGGCCGTCATTGTAAATAGGAATTAGTTCTTAACTGACTTAGGTAGTTCAATAAAGGTTCAATAAAAAATAAATAGGATTCCACCTTCCCCCTATATTGTCATTTTGCATGTTTGATGTCTCGTCAGAGGTCGTAGCGGGATTTCTTCTATTCGTCCACGTCAGGATAATTGTAAGTAGTAGCTCAAGTCTATAGCCCAGCTTGGATATTGCCTGTAATCTAGACTGTTTTCTCTGCTACCGCACGGCAAGCGGTACCGAAGCACCAAGTTTAGGACAAAAAGTCTCCTCAACAGCTTCTACCCCCAAGCCATAAGACTGCTGAACAATTAATAAAATCGCCATCGGACGATTTACATTGACCCCCCTCCCTTTTGTACACCGCTGCTATTCGCTGTTTATTATCAATGCAAAGTCACTTCACTCCCACCTACATCTACAAATTACCTCAACTAACCTGTACTCTCGCACACTGACTTGGTACAGGTGCCCCCTGTATATAGCCTCGTTATTGTTATTCTTATTGTGTTCATTTTTATTATAACTTTTTATTTTAGTCTACTTGGTAAATATTTTCTTAACTCTTCTTGAATTGCACTGTTGGGTTAAGGGCTTGTAAGTAAGCTTTTCACAACACTTGCTGTATTCGGCGCATGTGACAAATAAAGTTGGATTTGATTTGAATTCCGGAGTTCACAGCCAAAAGGATGTTACCTGATGACATGTAGCCTTGTGAAATGAATCTCAGAAATGTGCAGAAACACACACTTCTATCTCTATTTTGCCATCTATGTAATCTTAGACCGTGAAGTCAATTAGTAGAGACTGTCTTCGGCACTTTCTTATGGTTTTCTTGGAGACAGGTACTAACCCTGTTTCTATTTCACCAGTGGGAAGTCACCATGTTGACCGGCGACCGATGCTGAGAGATGTTTAAAATATGCTGGCAGGCTCTTCTCAGACTCCCTCCCCATGGCTCTGAGAGCACAGCTACCTGTAGTCTATCCAGTGGATCAGCTGCAGTGCCAGCAGTAGTGCATGTCAAGAGTGCCTTGGATGTTTCTGGAGTAAGTAAAATTCTATAAATCTGATTTTGACCGATTGTAGTACAGTATATTTTGACGATTGTGAGTAACAGTATAGTTTGACAATTGTGAGTAATGTTCTTTATGCACATAATATCTTAGGTGAAGAAGTCTTCTGGATACAGTTAATTGGAATTCATATGTAAGAATAAATTATGTGAGCACCAGAGACATGATTCAAAGCTCTGTGTTATGACTGCAATTTGCTGCACCTTTAAACCCTGTTTCTATAGCTCATAAAACACTAGATCCCGATCTGTGACGACAGCAGTGGATAATAGAGAGTGACTTCTGCATAACTTCTGCAATCTTACTGATGACTTATTCCCTGATTGTTTTATAAGTGTCCTCCTGACATGTAAAATCAGTGAATGAGCTTACTGATTACCAGAGGTGTGGACTCGAGTCACATGACTTGGCCTCGAGTCAGACTCGAGTCACAAATATGATGACTTGCAACTCGGTAAGTCGTGCCTAATATAGCCGACAGCTATATATTTTATTACTTTACTGGTGTATCATGTAGGCTAACGTAACGTGCGGGAACGTGATCATTGCACCCGAGATTGAGCTACAACTGGCTCGGCAGTTGGTAGCCTAAATCCTGCCCGATGTTACTGCTGTTCCTAAAACCTTTGACATAGGTTAGCCTACTTTAACCACACAGAGAGAGAGTGTGTGTGTGTTAAGGTTGGGCGATTGTGTACAAGCCTACATCGCCCGATTGCGCCCTATAGCGATTGTCGATCACTATTGAGGGGGGTGTCTTTCTCATGGCCACCCCTGTATTTCCATGGAAATATAACGTTTATTTGGAAAGTAATAAATATTTAGATATTTTTAAATGCATTCATGATTTGTGTAAATGTCATATACTATTACTCTTGTAAAAAATATGAAATGGTGTTACATTTGGTGAAGAGCACATTATGACTTGTTTAGGACTCGAAACTCAAAGTTTAGGAATTGAGACTTGACGGTCTTAACTTGAGACTTGACTTGGACTTGCCTGTCTTAACTTGGGACATGACTTGGGACTAGAGTACCAAGACTTGAGACTTACTTGTGAGTTGTAAAACAATGATGTGGTCCCACCTCCGCTGATTACTCATGAGTAAATGAGTATCTGGGGTCATCTGATGGCTAAAACATTAAAAGTCTGACCAACATTGATTTGACTAGCCTAAAAATATCTGCAGTGATTAAACAAAGCACAATCACAGCAGGGAAGTTTAAACTGAACCACATAGAGTTGATTGTGTTTTGACTCAATGTATGAGATATTGTTACCATAGAAATAGAGTAAATTGTTTATTATAGTCATTCAAATTCTGTGATTGTGACACACAAAGGGATTTGGATTCCCCCCAAGGGTTCTGTCATTGATGATGCCACCAAACTGCTTTGTGATGTCATAGGCCCAACATCAACAACTCGTTTTGTGGTTTCACTCTGATGCCTCAGTAGCTCTAGGCAGGGCCACCAGGAGGCAGTCTCTGTTTGTAGGGGGAAGAAGAAGGGGAATTTGAGGCTAGACGCCTATTGCTGTCTCTGCTCAGTCCAGTCACATCGTTCAGCCCATTCTTTCACTGTGATGGAGATGACACCAGATGGAGGAGCCTTAAAAATGTCTCAGGTAGCTCCACAACTGTTGTAGACTTACAGTCTTAAGAGTAAACTAGGGCAAGCTGAATGGATCACTTTGCGCTGAGTAAAAGGTGCTTGAGAGAAGGGTTTTGTGGGAGAAACAGACCAATAACACAAGCACTTCAAGGCCTCCTAAAATACTGGGCTGATCAGTGGTCTCACTGAAGTATTCTGTTTATGTAGAAGACTTGTCTGGCAGTGGTCTTCTACAGTTGGACACCGCTATCGAAAACACCAAATGTATCTTAGCTACATACACTATATATACAGTACCAGTCAAAAATTTGGACACCTACTCATTCAAGGGTTTTTCTTTACTGCACACTCTTGGCATTCTCTCAACCAGCTTCATCTGGAATGCTTTTCCAACAGTCTTGAAGGAGCTATATGCTGAGCACTTGTTGGCTGCTTTTCCTTCACTCTGCGGTCCAACTCATCCCAAACCATCTCAATTGGGTTGAGGTCGGTTGATTGTGGAGGCCAGGTCATCTGATGGAGCACTCCATCACTCTCCTTCTTGGTCAAATAGCCCTTGCACAGCCTGGAGGTGTGTTGGGTCATTGTCCTGTTGAAAAACAAATGATAGTCTCACTAACCGCAAACCAGAGATGGTATCATTGCAGAATGCCATGGTAGCCATGCTGGTTAAGTGTGCCTTGAATTCTAAATAAATCACTGACAATGTCACCAGCAAAGCACCGCCAAACCATCACACCTCCTCCTCCATGCTTCACGGTGGGAACCGTGGAGATCATCCGAGATCATCCGTTCACCTACTCTGCGTCTCAGAAAGACACAGTGGTTGGAACCAAAAATCTCACATTTGGACTCATCAGACCAAAGCACAGATTTCCACCGGTCTAATGTCCACTGCTCGTGTTTCTTGGCCCAAGCATTTCTTATTATTATTGGTGTCCTTTAGTAGTGGTTTCTTTGCAGCAATTCAACCATGAAGGGCTGATTCACGCAGTCTCCTCTGAACAGTTGATGTTGAAATGTGTTTACTTGAACTCTGTGAAGCATTAATTTAGGCTGCAATTTGTGAGGTTGGTAACTTTAATGAACTTATCCTCTGCAGCAGAGGTAACTCTGGGTCTTCCTTTCATGGAGCCAGTTTCATCATAGCGCTTGGTTTTTGCGACTGCCCTTGAAGAAACTTTCAAAGTTCTTGAAATTTGCCAGATTGACTGACCTTCACGTCTTAAATGAATGATGGACTGTCATTTCTCATTGCTTTTTTATTTGTTTTATTTTTTGATTTAACCTTTATTTAACTTGGCAAGTCAGTTAAGAACAAATTCTTATCTACAATGACGGCCTACCAAAAGGCAAAAGGCCTCCTGCGGGGTCGGGGGCTGGGAGCAAGAACAGCTTATTTGAGCTGTTCTTGACATTTTATGGACTTGGTCTTTTACCAAATAGGGCTATCTTCTGTGTTCCACTCCTATCTTGTCACAACACACCGGATTGGCTCAAACACATTAAGGAAAGAAATTCCACAAATGAACTTTTAACAAGGCACACTTGTTAATTGAAATGCATTCCATGTGACTACCTCATGAAGCTGGTTGAGAGAATGCCAAGAGTGTGCAAACCTGTCATCAAGGCAAAGGGTGGCTAATTTGAGGAATCTAAAATATATTTAGATTTGTTTGTTTTTTTGGTTACTGCATGATTCCATGTGTTATTTCAAAGTTTTGATGTTTTCACTATTATTCTACAATGTAGAAAATAATAAAAATAAAGTAAAACCCTTGAATGAGTAGGTGTGTCCAAACTTTTGGCTGGTACTGTATATACAGTACAAAAGTATGTGGACTCCCCTTCAAATTAGATAAAATCAAACACACAAGCCATGCAATCTTTATAAACAAACCTTGGCAGTAGAATGGCCTTATGGAAGAACTCAGTGACTTTCAACATGGCACTGTCATAGAATGCCACCTTTCCAACAAGTCAGTCTGTCAAATTTCTGCCCTGCTAGAGCTGCCCTGTTCAACTGTAAGTGCTGTTATTGTGAAGTGGAAACGTCTAGAAGCAACAAAGGCTCAGCCGCAAAGTGGTAGGCCACACAAGCTCACAGTCAGCTGGAATGGTGTAAAGCTCAATGCCATTGGACTCTGGAGCAGTGGAAACGCGTTCCCTGGAGTGATGAATCACGTTTCACCATCTGGCAATCCGACGGACGAATCTGGGTTTGGCGGATGCCAGGAGAACGCTACCTGCTTGAATGCATAGTGCCAACTGTAAATTTTGGTGGAGGAGGAATAATAGTCTCGGGCTGTATATATGGTTCGGGCTAGGCCTCTTAGTTCCAGTGAAGGGAAGTCTTAACGATACAACATACAATGACATTCTACGCGATTCTGTGCTTCCAACTTTGTGGCAACAGTTTGGGGAAGGCCCTTTCTTTTTTAGCATAACAATGCCCCCGTGCACAAAGCGAGGTCCATAGAGAACTGTTTTTCTTTTTTTCTTTTAGATCTGTGTGTAAGAACTTGACTGGCCTGCACAGAGTCCTGACTTCAACCCCATCGAACACCTGTGTGATGAATTGGAATGCCAACTGTGAACCAGGCCTAATCGCCCAACATCAGTGCCCGACCTCACTAATGCTCTTGTGGCTGAATGGAAGCAAGTCCCCACAGCAATGTTCCAATTTCTAGTGGAAAGCCTTCCCAGAAAAGTGGAGGCTGTTATAGCAGCAAAGGGGGACCAACTCCATATTTTATTTTTGTATCCTTTATTTAACTAGGCAAGTCAGTTAAGAACAAATTCTTATTTACAATGATAGCCTACCCCGGCCAAACCCTAACGACGCTGGGCCGATTGTGAGCAGCCCTATGGGACTCCCAATCACGGCCAGTTGTGTTCCAGCCTGGAATCGAACCAGGGTCTGTAGTGATGCCTCTAGCACTGAGATACAATGCCTTAGACCACTGTGCCACTCGGGAGCCCCTTATGCCCATGATTTTGGACGTTCGACAAGCAGGTGTCCACATACTTTTGGTCATGTAGTGTACTTAGCAGTATTTCACTGCAATAATGAATCATATCCTGAAATATTTTGGGCCATCCATACCCTCCCCCTAAACTGAACAATATGAATCCATACGGGATATGTAGCTATTTTAAAAATATGTGTGTCTTTGACCCCCTCAGGTCCTGAGGAACCCACTGAAAACCCTGGTGCCTGTCAATGCCAGCAGGAACAGAGTGGTGGACAAGCAGATGGAGCTCCTTGTCTTCTCCTGGAGGCGACGACAGAATGGGAGGGCCCTGCTGCCCCCCATGACCCACCCAGGCCATGCCACCAAACCATCCAGTGGTCCTCCCTGCAGCTCAGAGCCCCTGCCTTGGCTCAACGTGGGCTCCAATTCCCTGATGCCATTCTTCACAGTGGTGAAGCCCACCTGCGGCTACCGCTTCTCCAGGGAGGCAGACCACAAGCGCCGGCACATCGGCATCCCTGCCAGCAACCCAGTCATGTGGAGGAGCTGCTAGGCATGGTCTCACAATAAACATGAAGTAGCCTAAAGCTGTCCTGAATTGACTGAATTGTATGTCAGAACTTTTCCCAGCTTGCAAAATTTGTATTTAAATCAAAACCTACTGAAATTCAAAGTTTATATGATGAGTGATAAGAATATGTATTGTTACTTGTGACTGACATTAAAATGTAGCACACAAGACCTTATACAACCCCTTGATGCTCTGTCATAGTGGACAGTGTGTGTAAACAGATCTCCTTGGCAGTTCCCACATGCCCCTTCCCAAAGGGTATCTATAAAGACCTAAAGGCTTAGTACTAACACTGAGACCAAAACACTAGCAGACCGCATCACCTAGTCCTGAGGTCTCTATTTTGTGTCTGTTTATTGCTCATTGATTGATAAGCAGGTGGATTTGCGAGGGGTTAGTTACTTTGTCAAAGACGCACAAAGTTCTGATTGGCTGATAAGGGGCTCTCAGCATCCCTCTCATTACAAAACATTGTTTGACTGTAAACTTTCGCTGGATGGGTTCACACACAGAAGTTCTGTATTGTGGAATTATTTTATTTGCAGTGTTTTTCTTTTATCATCTTTTATTTAGATAATTGTTTAGTAAATCGTTTGCAGGCAGTAAAATTATGGGGAATAACAGTGGTGTCTCTATTGAAGGACTTGGAACCTGTGAGAATCATCAGTGGTACAGGAAATTCACAACGGAATGCCTATCTGGACAGCTCACCTTTTGCGAATTCAAACAGTTATTCGGCCTGAAAAACCTATCTGAAGCTTCTAAGGCCTACATCATGCGCATGTTTGAAATGTTTGATATGTATGACGTAAGATTACTTTTATCTCGATCACTAATGTTCATAGTTTATACAGTGCCTATAGAACGTCTACACCACCCTTGGATTTCTTCACATTTTATTGTCACAAAGTGGGATTAAAATGGATTTCATTTCATTTTTTTGTCAACGATCTACACAAAATTCTCTGTAATGTCAAAGTGGAAGACTTTTTATTTTGATTTGTTATTAATAAAAAACAAAACACTAATATACCTTGATTAGATAATTATTCAACCCCCTGAGTCAATACATGTTAGAATCACCTCTGGCAGAGATTACAGCTGTGTCTCCTTGGGTAAGTGTCATAAGAGCTTTGACTACAGAGGTAGCAAAACTGTACTTCAATACTATGATTATCCCACACATAGTATGCAGTTGGGCCCAAGCTTGCTCTACAACATTAAAACCTTCACACAAAACATAAAGACATGTCTAAAGGCTAATCAGACTTGTGAACATAATCCCTAGCTGTGTATTGCCGCTTTCCATGTTGTCTGTTGTCTGTAGCTTGTGAGGTGTGGAAACACTTTGTCGCTTTTATGTATTTTATTTTGTTGCTTTTTGTGCTATTGCTCTGTCTGCGTGTGACGTGTTGCTTGTCCTATGTTGCTCTGCATGTGTTCACTGCTCATTGTTCGTCTGTATTGTTATTGTAATTTTTTTTAAATAACCTGCCCAGGGACTGAGGTTGAAAATTAGCTGGCTGGCTAAAACCGGCACCTTTACTGAAACGTTGATTATGGTCCACTGTCCCTGTAAAAATAAACTCAAACTCAAACAACTGTATTGAGCAATATTTGGCCATTATTCTTTAAAAAAAAATTCAAGCTTTGTCAAGGGGTTGGGGATCATGGCAAGACAGCAATTTTCTAGTTTTGCCATAGATTTTCAAGCAGATTTAAGTAAAAACTGTAACTTGGCCACTCCGGAACATTAGCTGTCTTCTTGGTAAACAACTCCAGTGCAGATTTGGCTTTGTGTTGTAGGTTATTGTCCTGCTGGAAGGTGAATTCCTCTCACAGTGCCTGGTACAAAGCAGATTGAAGCAGGTTTTCCTCTAGAATTTTTCCTGTGCTTAGCTCCATCCTGTTCCTTTTTATCCTGAAAAACTCCCCGGTCTTTGCCGATGTCAAGCATACCCATACCATGGGGCCTCCCGAGTGGTGCAGTAGCCTAAGGCACTGCATCACAGTGCTAGCTGTGCCACTAGAGATTCTGGGTTCGAGTCCAGGTTGTGACCGGGAGACCCATGGGGAGGCACACAATTGGCCCAGTGTCATCTAGGAGGAGGGCTTGTCCAGCAGGGATGTTCCCATCGTGCACCAGGGACTCCTGTGGCGGTCGGGTGCAGTCAGCATGCCAATTGTACGCTGCCTCAAAACTTGAGACATCTGGCATTGTGTTGTGTGACAAAACTGCACATTTTAGAGTGGACTTTTATTGTCCCCAGCCCAAAGTGCACCTGTGTAATGATCATACTGTTTAATCAGCTTCTTGATATGCCACACCTGTCAGGTGGATGGATTATATTGGCAAAGAAGAAATGCTCACTAACAGGGATGTAAACAAATTTGTGCACAACATTTGAGAGAAATAAGCTTTTGATGTGTATGAAAACATTTTGGGATCTTTTATTTCAGCTCATGAAACATGGGACCAACACTGTGTTGCCTTTATATTTTTGTTCAGTATATTTCAATTCCACTTTGTAAAGCAACAAAATGTGAAAATGTTCAAGGGCGTGTAGACGTTCTATAGATACTCTACCTGTTTTTGCATCGTGTATTTTTTCATATGGACTGAGGGGTCTGGATTTTTGTATCATCAACATAACATCACACTTAAAAAGACTCAAAGATCAGTGGTTTGTGGTCAACTGAGGTACCCAGAGGCAACAGTACCTCTATAAGAGATTTGGCCAAATTGGATCTCCCCTAAAATCTTAAACTGGCTTTATGTGAATTGATAAGCAATATTGTAATATTTGCTAAACAACTCGTGTGAAAACTATGCTATAGCTCTGTATCAAGGAAATTGCACTCAAATTGTGTTGGTTTAATATTTTTTTTAAATGTGTTTCCGTTACAGTGGCCATTCAGATATTAGGCTATTTGTATTATATCTAGAATATGATATGAACTAGATTTCCATCCAACAGATTTTCATGTGAATATTCTACATTCCGCATTAAAAACAATATGGTATTTTTCCCACCAGAGATGTTTCCATCAACATTACTTGTTGCAGATCAAATCTGTGCGTGATGACGGCAGCCAAGCATCGGTGAACATAAAAAGAAAATACCCTTGATATTAATTGGAAAGGAGCAAAGCTCATCACCTTCCACTTTCACCAGCCTGTGAAGTTCATCATCATGTATTTCATCTGTAGCCTAATAAACAACACAGTAAACTACATGCTTTCCCAAGGAGTCGTAGTGGGAGGACCACACTATATGTCATCGCGTGACTCCCAAGTTCTTCGATATGATGGTTATTATATCAATATTTGTGCATAAAAACGTTTCCACCGCCATTTCTTGCATAATTAACTGTACCGACACAAAAAGATCCCACCTTGTCAAGCGTATTTTGTTTTGTCGGCATTTGGAAAGTTTACTGAAAAATGTTCTGTTTCCATCAGGCCTGTGATTTAAAAAAATTATCCGACATGCACGGAAACCTGGTTCGTGGCACAGAAAATATACTATATTTATACAGTATCATTCAAAAGTTTGGACATCTACTCATTCAAGGGTTTTTCTTTATTTTTTATATTTTGTACATTGTGGAATAATTGGGGAGGACATCAAAACTATGAAATAACACATTTGGAATCATGTAGTAACCAAACAATTCTTGAATTATTCTACAATGTAGAAAATAGTAAAAATAAAGAAAAACCCTTGAATGAGTAGGTGTGTCCAAACTTTTGGCCGAGGTTGGAGTAGCCAGGAGGAAGGCATGGCCAGCCGTTGAGAAATGCTTGTTGAAGTTTTCGATTATCATGGATTTATCGGTGGTAGCCTCAGTGCAGTGGGCAGCTGGGAGGAGGTGCTCTTGTTCTCTATGGACTTTAGTGTACCAAAACACTTTTTGGTGTTAGAGCTACAGGTTGTACATTTCTGTTTGAAAAAGCTAGCCTTTGCTTTCCTAACCTCCCTTGAGTGTCTCCCCCTTCCAATCTTTAGGGATCTCAGATGATACGAAAGAGAGGTTGAACAGGTTAGTAATATGAGTTGCAAAAATTCTGGCAGATAATTTCAGAAAGAGAGCGTCCAGATAGTCTAGCCCAGCTAATTTGTAGGGATCCAGATTTTGCAGCTCTTTCAGAACATCAGCTGTCTGGATTTGGGTAAAGGAAAAGCGATTATCGTAGATCTATCGGTGGTGACAGTATTTCCTAGCCTCAGTGCAGTGGGCAGCTGGGAGGAGGTGCTCTTATTCTCCATGGACTTTACAGTGTCCCAGAACCCGGAAATAGTGGTACAGGATGCAAATTTCTGTTTGAAAAAGCTAGCCCTGGCTTTCCTAACTGACTGGGTATACCTCTTCGGATAGCCAGAAGATGGGCCTAGTTCGAGGCTGGCTCAAGGCTAACTGGTGCTTGCTTCAGGACAGAGGTGTTAGCCAGTGGTAGCCACTCGATTGCAGCTAGCTAGCTGCGATGATCCGGTGTAATGGCCCAGAGTTTGCGGCAGGAATCCGGTGATGTGGTGGAGAAAATCAGTCCGATATTGCGCTGTGCAGACTGGCAGGTATTGACAGAGCTAAAGCTGGCTGGTGACCGAGCTAAAGGTGAAGACCGCTAGCCGTGGCTAACTATGACTAGTAGCTAGTTAGCTGGGTAGCTGCTGATGGAGGTTCCAGTTATAATGTATAAAAATATCAGATCCGTAACACATTGGGTGGGTCGGGTTGCCGGAGTATATTTAGATCGTAGGTGGAAAGTGAGATTAAAATATGTACGAAAAAAAATGATGAGACCGACTATTTACATGGGACAAGACAAAGTGGCTGCATTGACTTTGACTAGCTGCTACTCATCTATATTATAATATAACCAGTATTATGTTAGATAGTTTATGTATAGTGCCTTCAGAAAGTGTTCATACCCCTTAACTTATTCCACATTTTGTTGTGTTGCAGCCTGAATTGAAAATGGATCTTTTTGGGTAAGTCTCTAAGATCTTTGCACATCTGGATTGTACAATATTTGCACAGTGTTCTTTTCATAATTCTTCAAGCTCTGTCAAGTTGGTTGTTGACCATTGCTAGACAGCCATTTTCAAGTATTGCCATAGATTTTCAGGCCAATTAAAGTCAAAGCTGTAACTAAGCCACTCTGGAATATTCAATGTCATCTTGGTAAGTAACTCCAGTGTATATTTGGCCTTGTGTTTTAGTTTATTCTTCCTGCTGAAAGATGAATTTGTTTCCCAGTGTCTTTTGGAAAGCAGATTCAAGAAGGTTTTTCTCTAGGATTTTGCCTGTGCTTAGCTCTATTACATTTATTTTATGCTAAAAACAACTCCCTAGTTGTTTTTTTCTTTCCGATGACAAGCATACCGATAACATGATGCAGCCACCACCATGCTTGAAAATATGAAGAGTGTTACTCAGTGATGTGATGTGTTGGATTTGCCACAAACATAATGCTTTGTATTCAGGACATAACGTTTCTTTGACACATGTTTTGTAGTTTTACTAGTGCCTTATTGCGAAGAGGATGCATGTTTTGGAATATTTTATATTCTGTACAGGCTTCCTTCTTTTCACTCTGTCATTTAGGTTAGTATTGTGGAGTAACTGAAATGTTGTTGCTCCGTCCTCAGTTTTCTCCTATCACTGAGGATTAAACTCTGTAACGGTTTTAAAGTCACCAAAGGCCTCATGGTGAAATCCCTAAAACGGTTTCCTTATTATTCGCCAACTGAGTTAGGAATGACACCTGTATCTTTGTAGCGACTGGGTTTATTGATACACCATCCAAAGCATAATTAATAACTTCACCATGCTCAAAGGGATATTCAATGTCTGCTTTTCTATTTTTACCCATCTACCAATAGGTGCTGTTCTTTTTGAGGCATTTGAAAATTTCCCTGGTATTTGTGGTGGAATCTCTGTTTGAAATTCACCACTTGACTGAGGGACCTGACAGATAATTGTATGTTTGTGGTACAGAGATGATTGCACACAGAGTGAGTCTATGCAATTTATTATGTGATTGTTAAGCACATTTTTACTACTGAATTTATTATGGTTGCCATAGCAAAGGGGTTGAATTATTGTTGACTCAAGACATTTCAGCTTTACATGTTTCATTCATTTATAAAATATTATACAAACATAATTCCACTTTGATATTATGGGGTATTGCGTGTAGGCCAGTGACATTAAATCTAATGTAATCCATTTTAAATTAACGCGTGAATTCTGAAGGCACTGTTGTGTTTAGCAGGCAATTTGGTAGTCTTGCCTGACACCTACTGGTTATATCTGAGAATTATATTTCGATGACAAGTCAAGTCATAAAGTCATGTTTCTAAACTCTCTTTCCTCTCCTGCTTCCATACTAGTCTATCCATGTCATCAATGAAGTAAACTATGAGATGTCATCCGAGGACCTTACCAACATGATGTTTGACAAGATCGATATCAATGGTGATGGTAGGTAATAAGATATAAGCATTTCGCTACACCCGCAATAACATCTGCTAAACACGTGTATGTGACCAATAACATTTGATTTGATTTGAAGATACTAAGATTCCTTGTCTCAGTGTACAGGTTCCACATCATTGTATTTGTGCCACAGGGTTTGATGTTCATGTGCGTTTGTGTGTGTGCCAGGTAAGCTGGGCCTGGAGGAGTTCATGGAGGGCATCCAGAACGATGAGAAGCTGCTGGAGACACTGACCGAGAGTCTGGACCTCATACATCATCAGCAAGATCCAGGTCGAGATGAACCTCTATTGTTGCAGCACAAGAAGATTTTATGAGGAGTACGAGAGTGCCAGAGTGCAAGCGAGAGAGAGAGCCAGTGCGCAGGACAGACTGCCCACGGAGAACACTCAGGGATACCCAAAATGTATACACAAACGTATTAGTATATTTTTATATTCTTGTATGTTTGATGAGATGAACTGGTTATCCTTCAAGGCATATCGAAATGTTTTAATACAGTAATGGCTGACTCTCAGTTCAGTCATTCCACCATGTACAGTAGGCCCTGCACAACTTTTGCAAAAACAGGATACTTTACTCATCATGTCCAATTGAAGTGTACAGCACTTGGTTGAATATGATTAGTATGCGTAGTACTGCTTTACCAATCAGAAGTAAATATCTCACATTACATTTGCTACAAAAAAGCATATCATATGTGTGTGTATATATGTGTATACACATATGTGTGTATGATGCATCTAGTTGTACAATTTGGTGACATTACACTGTCCTATTGTTTTTCCATTCTGTATCACCATCTCAAAGTCAAAAGTGCACAATAGACATGGTTTAGAGGCCCACCTCATTTGCCTATGACGTCAGTGAAATGACCTGGTTCTGAACAATCCGTTGCTTGTTTGGTCTTTTCAATGCATTATAGAAAGACAGAAGCTTCGAGGCACTCTGCTGAACAAAAACTAATACATGAAGAATGGAAGGATGTCCCTCACTTGCCTCCCTACCACACATGATTGCCGAGAAATATTGAAGATTTGGTGATGTATCAGTAGTTGATTGAGACCTTTATGTAAAGTCAACTAAACAGATCAAGCAAAACAGTTAAAATACAGACAACATTGTTTTATTGTAGACTAGACCTACGCTATTAATGTCTTTCCAATTTTAACTGACCAACAACAGCTTTACATCCTAACACACACACACACACACAAGAAATTAGGCTGATTTTACTGGCCTAAAAATAAATTTGCACGCACAAAGTCCCTGCCGAAACTACGGTGGGGACCTCTTGCCAGTGGCTAGTTTCTGGGTGTGACTGTACCACCACGTATACATGTATACAGTAAAACTTGTAATGGATGAGTAACAACGTGTATACAGTAAAACTTGTAATGGATGAGTAACAACGTGTATACAGTAAAACTTGTAATGGATGAGTAACAACCGGGAAAAGGCCTGTCATATCTTCAGGCCTCCCTGAATGCAGGGAGGGAGGCATTCTTAAATCAAACAGTAATCTGTGCTGCTCAGTCAATTTGTCAACAAGGCAGCATGGTGCATCATCCAGACATTTACAACATATCTTTTCCATAAAATAACATTTTTCATTGGGAATGTAGATAGTGTTTTCATCCAAAGCAATCACTTTTGCATGTGCTTAATTATCTCACTTTTGTTTTGAGACGACTTCGCCGTGGGCTTTGAACAGGGTACCTGGCTCACAGCCCAGTTCCGAATCGAATGCAATCAACTACAGCCTTTGCAAAACACACCTACATTGGTGCCCAGGCGAGATGTATCGAACCCCCTCACTGTCAGTGTAAATGCGTAAAAGGCACATGGTGTGTGCTAAATGAAATTATAATCCTGGTGGATCCAGCCCTGAATGCTGATTGCTGTGGTATATCAGACCATATACCACCAGTATGACCCCCCCCAAAAAAAAATTCAGCCCGTAGCCATGTTATATTGTCCATATGCCACACATATGCCATATGTACCTTATTGCTTAATTATAAACTGGTTGGTTTGAGCCCTGAATACTGATTGAGTGAAAGCTGTGGTATATCAGAATGTATATCATGGGTATGACCCCCCAAAATATTTGTACTGTTCTAATTGCGTTTGTAACCAGTTTATAATAGCAATAAGGCACCTCGGGGGATTGTGGTATATGACCAATATACCACGACTAATGGCTGTATACAGGCACTCCACGTTGCCGTTGCTTGGTGCTTAAGAAGACCATTGGCCATATATCACACCTAATCGGGCCTTATTGCTTAAATAAATAACAACAAACTCCAAACTGATTATTTCAAATGGCTTTTGAACTTTTGAAAACAACAAACACATATAGCGATTTACAGATCATATGGTAACACAATTCAGACAAATATTGTGAGTCATTTAGTCATCATGGTCACAATAAGGCTCCACCGAAAGTGGTGCCACATTCAAGTCCTAATCGGATCTACGAACTCTGACATGTCCAATTTGCTAACTGGTTATAGTTATACACGTGCCACGTTCAACCAGTTATCAAGTCGGAAATGTCCACGTTTCTCTGTTCTGACTAGCACGTGAACGCGACATAATCTGGAACGGTGTGCCAGAATGAAATGTATGTGACGTCAAGGTTCTACCTGAGTTTCGTTAAGGGAAGCGGAAAAGGCATAAACCGCTCGGCCTTCTCCGGACATTATCAGAATTGTTTTCCTGTGATAAGAAGTATCCGTGGGTCATCTATACGTTTACCTGGATTGCAAAGGACATAGAAGTTCCAACGTTTTGGAGAATAATATTTTCCTGAAGTTTGGGATTCTACCTTCTCCCAGATCTTAAGTATCCTACTTCCTGGTCACGTTCAACAGCAGGTACGTTTCACAGCGGTTTCCTAGATTTGGTTTGTTTGCAACCATGAAATAGTTTTAAGTTCGTAACTTGATTAAAAAATAATAATAATTGAAATCATTACTAACAATTTATTTGTGAAAAAAAAGTAGCCACTGGTCTTTCGTATGTTGCTCGAATTTACAGTGCGAGCAAGTGGTTGGAGGCATAACATACAACAACATGTTACAACAGTCTGTAGCCTATCCTAATGGATTGTTTGCTGGGAAGAAGTCCACCTTATGGTTCATTCATTTGAATTAATGTATTAACTTTGGACATTGCTTTATTTATGTTCCATGCTCAACCGACCTGTGTAACAACCATGTCCTGCAGTGGCATCATAAGACCAACCATATGCACTTTTGGGAGGACCTTTTAAGTAATAGCTGTAAATCAGTGAAATTGCATTTTATTCTGGGCTTTTTGAGGTCTGAGTAGAGTAATGAAATAAACTGACCTGTAGGCTGACCCGAAGCCACTACATTTTAATGTTTGCCTCTCAAAGTGGCCCAAGTCTATGTTTGAAATCTTGGTAGCCATGTAATGTTGGTCATCTTGTGCCCGCCTCAGACAAGTTGCGTTATGTCATGCCCTTACAGCACAGTTTTTCTGATACAGTGCTTCTAGTAGAAATGTTTTGAGATATATTGGTCAGGATGTCCACATAAGTGTACCATATGGATAGTAAATATCTAACCTGCCCATTGTGGCCCCCTCCCCAGACAATAAGCATGGCGTTGACCCCGCGGCGTGTCCGGCTCAAGCCCTGGCTAGTGGACCAGGTGGACAGTGGGTTCTACCCAGGCCTGGTGTGGATTGACCGAGACAATAAGCGCTTCAGGATCCCCTGGAAACACGCTACACGGCACACCCCCCAGCACGAGGAAGAAAACACTATTTTTAAGGTGAGTAAAGCACATCTCTGTAACAGTTTGTGAAATGATACATGTGGGCTAATGTGTTGGCAGGTGAATTGGTTGTGGCTGCATCAACGGTGAGTGAAGTAAGGTTGATGTTAACTATATTCTCTGAATGTATTCTTCATCTGCTTCCTCTCTCCCCTGTACCAGGCCTGGGCGTTAGAGACCGGAAAGTTCCAGGAGGGTATTGATGATCCTGACCCTGCCAAGTGGAAAGCTCAGCTCCGCTGCGCCCTCAACAAGAGCAGAGAGTTCAACCTTGTCTACGACGGCACCAAAGAAGTCCCCATGAACCCCCTGAAGATCTACGACATCTGTGACATCCCACAGCCCCTCAGTAACCCAGGTAACTGGCCATCGATGACGTAAAAATATAATAATTATACAACCATAGTAGATGTATGATTATTTACAGTCACTTGTTGGGTTTGGTAGCGGCTCTGAAACGTATTTAAACTTTTGCCATCCCTTGCTCTCCTCCTCATTTTTCTCTCTCTCCTCAGGATCTTCAGACCCTGGGTCTTGGACACCAAATGATGGGGATGAAGATGAATCAGATGGCTCAGAGCCCCTCCCTCCTTATCCAAAATCCAACGGTTAGTCATGTCAAATATCTCTCTTTATTTATTTGAGACCCCCTCTAATACTAATTCTTAATTTTTACCACATTTATCCTAGACTACATAACAGTCCAGATCTAGCCTCTAGATAATGTTTTCCAACTTGCCTGGTCCAAGAACAACCCCTTGCCCCCCTTTTTTTTGGCTTACTCCCAGTTTTGATTCCAATATCCCAGTATGGTTTTTGGTATGTCAACTAATCATGCCTTGTTTCTCTGTAACCAATCAGGCACCAGCCCCGCTCTTATGTGGTCTCCACCGGGGTCTGTATCGCCCCTCCAACCCCCCAGCTGCCCCCCATCAGTTGAAGTGTGGCCCAAAGAGGAGCCTTTGGATATGGAGATGCAGCCTTCGCCCCTGGAGATGGCGCCCCCTCCCACACTGGACATGCCTCCCCCTCCCATGCCTGACGTGATGTTCGCCTCCCCAGAGATGTGGATCAGCTCCTTGCCTAGTGAGAACACTAACACAACTACACAAACAAACTCCTCCATTAGATAAATATAGGACTGCATACTGTATTTCAGCATCTTGTCCATACAGACAACCAATGAGTGACTCTCTTTATCTTCATGTGTTTCGTTGTCTCTCCCTCAGTGACAGACCTGGAGGTGCAGTTCCAGTACCGTGGTAAGGAGGTGTGTCCAGCCATGACGGTCAGTAACCCCCAGGGCTGTAGGCTTTTCTACGGGGACCTAGGTCCCATGGTCAACCAGGAGGAGTTGTTTGGTCCTATCAGCCTGGAGCAGCTGAGGTTCCCCTCTACTGAGCACATCGCCAACGACACGCAGAGGGTCTTCACCAACCGCCTGCTGGATGTCATGGACCGAGGCCTCGTCCTGGAGATCAGCGGCCATGACATCTATGCCATCCGCCTCTGCCAATGCAAGGTGTACTGGTCAGGCCCTTGCGCCCCCAACCCCAAAGCACCCAACCTCATAGAGAGGCAGAGGAAGATCAAGCTGTTCTGTCTGGAGTCCTTTCTCAGTGGTAAGCAGTGACTCCGATCCTCTTAGCATAGACTCTTCACACATCTTTCTTGTGTTTTAGGCAGGGCCCTTATGCGGTATTGTGATAGTGTGGCATGTACTGTAGCTGTTATTGCATGTGTGCTGTGAGACTAAATTGCTATGTGATATGATTGTGATGGGTTTGTGTGCAGATGTGATAGCCCATCAGAGGGGCCAGTCGGCCAGCCCTCCTCAGTTTGACATCAACCTGTGCTTCGGAGAGGAGTGGCCTGACAGCAGACCCAAAGAGAAGAAGCTCATCATGGTGCAGGTGCGAGACTGTCTTTGTATCAGGATGCAATGATTCATCGAAAACTCATTTAAATATTTGTTTTTCATTATTTTTAAATGTTGAATTGACCCTCAAGCATGTGTTTTGTTGAGTCCCTTAGCTGTAACTGCCACGTCTTTTGGCCCTCTGCTCCCCTCCAGATTATTCCAGTGGTAGCACGTATGATCACTGAGATGTTCTCAGGCGACTGCATGCGCTCCTTCGACAGCGGCAGCGTGCGCCTGCAGATCTCCATCCCAGACATCAAGGACAACATCGTGACCCACCTGAAGCAGCTGTACCGCCTGCTGCAGACCCACCAGGGCCAGGAAGGCTGGCCTCAGGCTCTGGCCCCAGGAGCCGGCATGCACCTGTCCCCGGCCCTGCATGCCCAGTGAAGTAGCCTAGTCCACCACGGCCCTACCAGACCAGTCAGTCTCTCTCACACACAGCTCTGTTTGGACACTGCTGCCTCTCTACTGCTGGTCCAAGAGGGGATCTATAATCAGCAAACTAGTACTTATGTTTATAGAGGCATGTTCATCAGAATAGGGAGAGGAATCGCATTGCTTTAGCTTCTTTTCCCCCTTTAGTTATTATGGTCTATTATAGGGTTCATTGGTCCATGTATATATATTGTGGTAAATGCTGCTACCAGGCATTGTAATTATACTGTTACTGTGGCAGTCAGTAAAACATGGTGTGGTGATAGTGTCTGTCTGCAGTTGTAAGCTCCAGGGCCTTAAACTAGAGCAGCATTGTGGGTCAAAGTCCTGTAGGCTGCAAGTCAACATTGAACATCGTCAATGAGTTACAGACATGACCCTGGTTGCCAGTTACACAATACAGTCAGTGACTTCTGAATAATCATCAAGCTTTGTCCTGGTCCTTGTTGTTCATAAAACACGATCTCAATCATGTTTTCTACCTGTTTGAGTGCTAATGCATTTTAGTAGATTTAGTTGAACTTTCATCAATAAGTGATACATACATATACTGTACTTTAAGTTATCAGTTTATTATAAACAATATAAAGAAAAAGTAGCATTGTGGCATTTGCATTTTAAGTCATTTAGCAGACACTTATCCAGAGCGACTTACAGGAGCAGGTAGGGATAAGCTCCTTTCTCAAGGGCACATCAACAGATTTTTCAACTACTCTGCTCAGGATTTGAACCAGCGACCTTTCAGTTACTGGCTCCCCGCTCTTAACTGCTAGACTACCTACCGCCCATGACTGTTGAGATCCATTCCTTCATGTGATTCTAACTGGTCTTGCTAGGTATGTGAACAGTTTACTATAACTTAGTTTTTTGTGAAGATCATTTAAAGATACTAGTAGAGAAAATCATTTAAATGTTGATGATTTTCCAGATGTATATCCTACACTTATCATTATATGGAATTTAATCTATTTGTTTTGGCCTATGAAAATAGTATAAGGGGTGTGCACTTAATGTTAGAAAGGATCTCAACTCTTTTTCCCTCTATTGATTTGTATTTTCCTTTTTTTGAAATAAAAATGTCCAAAATTAGCAAAGCGGTCAGTTATTTAAAATGTCTGTTTTACTGTCCAGTTATAAGTGGCAAATGTGTCAACTATACTGAGGACATGTATTTGACTGAGCGAATACCACAAGTAAGCATGAACGAGAGGCAGTAACCATAACACATGGTTATGAATACAAATTGACTTCAAGATGCAAAGATATTTACGATGGCAAAAAAAAATTGCATCCAGTGTGATGTAAAAATACATAGAACATACTGTATTTCCCAAACCCTTTAGAGCAAGTTCTTCAGAGGTTTGATCAGTTCCCAGGTCTTGTCATATGGGCCTATAGCAATGCTGTGGCAATGTCATGTCATAGAGGTACTTCTCTGTGTGTTCCTGTAGTACTTGGTAAAGGTCCCACAGCTGATTTGTCGTGGGGATATTGGCCAGTAACAATGTCAAAATGGCCACCATCATGACTACCACGAACAGGGTCAGGATGAACCAGGGATGACAACGTCTCTTGGTGGAAAAAGAAAGATTCTGTCAGTATCAAGTTCAATATAGGATTAAAATCGAGCAGAGCCAGTAAAAATGTTGGAGACATACAGGATGAAGACATTGGTGACAAAGTGATTGATTGTGCTCTGGGTTTGACATGACTAAGATGAAAGGGAATTGTAGACTAATTCTGACCTCTCTCCTTTTGACATTGGCTTCCATCATGCTTTGTTTCTTGTTGCTGGGGTGTGACATGGCTGGCTGAAACTGCTCATCCAATGAATGCTCTATTGAAGTCAACACATTTACAGACTAAATATCATGGTCAAAATAGCAGTTAAAACAACTTTGACCCACTACAGTAATTTACGCAATCCAACTTTTATTTAAATCTGCTAGTGGATATATAATGTACAGTTGTGGCCAAAAGTTTTGAGAATGACATTAATTTTCACAAAGTCTGCTGCCTCAGTGTCTAGATATTTTTGTCAGATGTTACTATGGAATACTGAAGTATAATTACAAGTGTTTCATAAGTGTCAAAGGCTTTTATTGACAATTACATGAAGTTGATGCAAAGAGTCCATGTTTGCAGTGTTGACCCTTTTCAAGACCTCTGCAATCCACCCTGGCATGCTGTCTGGGCCACATCCTGACTGATGGCAGCCCATTCTTGCATAATCAATGCTTGGAGTTTGTCAGAATTTGTGGGTTTTGTTTGTCTGCCTGCCTCTTGAGGATTGACCAGAAGTTCTCAATGGGATTAAGGTTTGGGGAGTTTCCTGGCCATGGATCCAAAATATCGATGTTTTGTTCGCCGAGTCACTTAGTTATCACTTTTGCCTTATGGCAAGGTGCTCCATCATGCTGGAAAAAGCATTGTTCGTCACCAAACTGTTCCTGGATGGTTGGGAGAAGTTGCTCTCGGAGGATGTGTTGGTACCATTCTTTATTCATGGCTGTGTTCTTAAGCAAAATTGTGAGTGAGCCCAATCCATTGGCTGAGAAGCAACCCCACACATGAATGGTCTCAGGATGCTTTAATGTTGGCATGACACAGGACTGATGGTAGCAGTCACCTTGTCTTCACCGGACAAGCTTTTTTCCAGAGGCCCCAAACAATTGGAGTGGGGATTTATCAGAGAAAATGACTTTACCCCAGTCCTCAGCAGTCCAATCCCTGTACCTTTTGCAGAATATCAGTCTGTCTCTTTTTCCTGGAGAGAAGTGGCTTCTTTGCTGCCCTTCTTGACACCAGGCCATCCTCAAAGTCCTCACCTCACTTTGTGTGCAGCTGCACTCACACCTGCCTGCTGCCATTCCTGAGCAAGCTCTGCACTGGTGGTGCCCCGATCCCGCAGCTGAATCAACTTTAGGAGACGGTCCTGGCGCTTACTGGACTTTCTTGGGTGTCTTGAAGCCTTCTTCACAACAATTGAACCGCTCTCCTTGATGTTCTTGATGATCTGATAAATGGTTGATTTAGGTGCAATCTTACTGGCAGCAATATCCTTGCCTGTGAAGCCCTTTTTGTGCAAAGCAATGATGACAGCAGGTGTTTCCTTGCAGGTAACCATGGTTGACAGAGGAAGAACAATGATTCCAAGCACCGCCCTCCTTTTGAAGCTTCCAGTCTGTTATTTGAACTCAATCAGCATGACAGAGTGATCTCCAGCCTTGTCCTCGTCAACACTCACACCTGTGTTAACGAGAGAATCACTGACATGATGTCAGCTGGTCCTTTTGTGGTAGGGCTGAAATGCAGTGGAAATGTTTTTGGGGGATTCTGTTCATTTGCATGGCAAAGAGGGACTTTGCAATTAATTGCAATTCATCTGATCACTCTTCATAACATTCTGGAGTATATTCAAATTGCCATCATACAAACTGAGGCAGCAGACTGAAAATTAATATTTGTGTCATTCTCAACTTTTAGCCACGATGGTACTATACCTATGGAGTCCTGTTGCTGTCCTCTGACAATCTCCTGCTGTTTCATGGTGTCTTGCTGTCTCCATGTCTCTAGTTGTGTCCTGCAGGTGTGGAGGTTGTCCTCTAGGAGGTTGATCTTGAGGTGGAGCTCAGCCTCAGTGTGTCGGTGCTGCAGCAGCTGACTCTCCAGAGTTGCATCCTGTCCCATCACTTTCTGCATGCACAGGGGGATACATGATGATATTTAAAGCATATATTATTTCACTCTCGTAAAATATAGAGTGAGTGTGCATGCGTGCATACCTCTAGTTGGCTCTGTAATAGGTTTATATGGTCTATGTTCTGCACCAGAGACGTCCTCAGCTGGGTGCATTTCCTCCTCTCCTCTTCATAGCGCTCTCGGCACTGTGATGACTCAACCTGGGCAGTCTGCAGTGCCATCTGTTGGACACACAAAGTACACACACACAGTGACACTCCTGTGACATCCCTTCATATTAATTTGAAACGAAATAATCTCATATTTCGCAAATCAATTACATGAATTAAATTAATAATTGACTGTAATAGGAAAATACCAATTGAACACAGTGCTATTATGCATTATCCAGAGTGCAGCCGTGTCTGACCCCTTACTTCCAGGCTGTGAGCTCTGTCCTGGGCCTTGTTTTTTTGGTCAGTGACCCTCTGGAGTGAGGCCACGGCCATCTCCTCCAGCTCCTGCCTCTGCTGCTCCGACTGGAGCAGCAGCTTCTTGGCTCCATCCCTGGACAGCCTCTGAGGAAGAGGAGAATAATGATTGCTCTTTGGTGTTTCAGCCTGGTGGTGATTTTGTATGTACATTCATACTGTAAGTTACATACACTACCGTTCAAAAGTTTGGGGTCACTTAGAAATGTCCATTAAAATAACATCAAATTGATCAGAAATGCAGTGTAGACATTGTTAATGTTGTAAATGACCATTGTATCTTGAAACGGCTGATGTTTAATGGAATATCTACATAGGCGTACAGAGGCCCATTATCAGCAACCATCACTCCTGTGTTCCAATGGCACGTTGTATCAGCTAATCCAAGTTTATAATTTTAAAGGGCTAATTGATCATTAGAAAACCAATTTTGCAATTATGTTAGCACAGCTGAAAACTGTTGTTCTGATTAAAGAAGCAATAAAACTGGCCTTCTTTAGACTGGTTGAGTATTTGGAGTATCAGCAATTGTGGGTTCGATTACAGGCTCAAAATGGCCAGAAACAAATAACTTTCTTATGAAAGTTGCCGTCTATTCTTGTTCTGAGAAATGAACGCTATTCCATGTGAGACAATGCCAACAAACTAAAGATCTCGTACAACGCTGTGTTCTACTCCCTTCACAGAACAGTGTAAACTGCTCTAACCAGAATAGAAAGAGGAGTGGGAGACCCCGGTGCACAACTGAGCAAGAGGACAAGTACATAACATCATTGCAAAAGGGGTTTTCTAATGATCAATTAACCCTTTAAAATTATAAACTTGGACTCCAAACTTTTGAATGGTAGTGTAGGTACAAACATTGTGCCTGAACACACCTGCACACATATCTTCAGCTGTGACTCTAGTGCCCCAATCTTTCCCTTCATCTTGTCCTCTTTGCAACAGACCTGTGAGGGTAGAGAAATATGAGATGTAATGGGGATAGGAAATGGCAAATGGCTATTAGGCCCTTTCTTTTTTCTCTGTATGTTTCTTTTTCAACTTCTCAGTGACAGGATGCAGAGTAGTCTCCAGTAGAATGAGGGTGGAAACGCTGTGAACTCGAATCTGAAACCACAGTCAGTCTTTCACCACAGTCAGTCTTCAACCAGATCACTGAGACGAACACGGTAGCCTATTACCTCATTTAGGCCTCTATTCAATCTGTAACGCTTCCGCGATAGAAATGTAAAGGTCATTTCATATTGAGCCGACATGCAGCGTTTAACGTGAATGCAGTCTCCGCTACATTTCAATCACGCTGTAAAGCGTGTCAATAAAAGTACAAATCAATACAAAAATGTAATTCCCCCCTCCCCTTCAGTCGGTTCACTCTCGCACCTTGCTTCAGTATACATGGCTTGTAAAAAATGCTGCGGTTGAATCAAATAGGCTACCAACTGGAGAGAGGGAAAAGCGACCTGAAGCGGCATAGCTGCTCTACTCACTTTCCAGTCAAGCCCAATTGTTCACATATTTAACTAACCCCGTGCCATCTGAGGGGAAATAAAAATAGATTGACATATGCAGTACTGCCACACGGGTTATTATCATTTGTTTAATGTCCATGTTATACATTTTAATGTGTTGTTAATGTTCATATGTGCGCAGTGCTCAACTGTAGGCTACAGATTTATGTCGGTGCTGTTATGTGCAGACCGTCCTGCTGGGGTCTCTGTCCTCATCCTTCAACCTTATTAATCGATAAACATTTAGGTAATTTAGAATATGTTCTTATCCAGAGCATTTTAGGCCAACAATCAGTGCATTTAACTAAAATAGGCAAGTTAACATATCACAGTCTCATGTTACTGACATTATTTTGAATAGTTAGTAAACAAACACAATAGCCTATATTTCTGGGTGAAAAAATGAGCACAGAATGGGAGTGATTTTTAACGGGAAGGGACAGCAAAGTTCAGGGGTTATAGAACTGTTGCAGGATCAATACAAGACGGGACAGGAATTCATTTTCACTCCTGTATCTACATCTATGACACACTTCACCAACCTACTGTCAACTTCATGGCAGTCACTTCATGAAACAGAGTATGATATAGAAATAGAGTAATCACATCAGTGTATAAGAGATCCAGGTCCTAACCTTCCAGACATTGTCATGTGAGAGCAGTAGAGTAGAGGTGGTGTGCTGCAGTAGAGACAGCTTCTGTTTTAGAGAATCCTCTCGCCGCAGAGCCTCCTATGGAAAGAGATGCACCATAATACGAGTAAGTTTCTGACTGAATGGCATGTCTCAATTATATGTATTATCATTACAGATTCCAATATAGAAGCACTTGCAGCAATCTAAGGAGTCAGCAGAGCAGGATTACACACCTGTAGATACTCAGAGAGTTGAACGAGGTCCTACATAGGGGAGAGGGAGAGATATTTTTCACAATTGGCATAAAAGATATTCCCAACGTGGAGAAAGGAAGGACATCATATATGTAGTTATAATGGGTGGTTGGCTATGTATGTCACACCCATGATAGTTCAAATATCATAACATCTATCTCTATGTTTCTATGCAACACAACTGATAGTGATGCCTTCTTCATAACTTTATGGGAATGCGGCCTCTTGTCAGAATGATGAACGATTGTGTAGATGAGAACTGTGATTCATTGCTGTGTCTCACATTTGAATTAGAATCTACCCAAAAACATTACAGAGATGCAGTACATTGGAGTTACTTACAGTCTCCTTCACAGTGCTATAGCCATGCCTGTGAATGACAGGAAATTAGTGGGGGGTCAAAGTGTTATACATGCAGTACATGACAGAGATAAAACAGTTAAACAGATCAGTGTCTTCATGTTGAGGTCAGTAGCTTACTGTACTTACTCTGTCTGACAGCAGGCATTCCTTTGTTGGAGCTGTCTGGTTAACATTACTAGGCCACTCTGGTCCTGTTTAACTACTAAGAAGGACAGAGGAAGATCATGAAATTCACCAACAAACTCAGAGTTCAAACTGAATAAGTATGTTGAAATTCAAGTTTGATGATTGACAGTACAGCCATGGGTGTCCAACCTCAATCAATAAAAAAATAAGGATCCCCAGTGAGTCCAATTTTACCTTTATCTCTGATATCCATACTCTTCCTCAGTGAGGGCTGCTGTGGTGTTTGAGGGAATATCTGTGAGACGTCAGAGTGGAGCTGCCCTATTTTGTTTTTCCCTCCTGCCCCATGCAGTGGTGGTGAGGTGATCCATGTCGCCTGGTGAAACAGTTTTGCGTCTGTGACACTCATTTTGTGTTTGACCAAACGGAATATTCCAGTATTTGTGTATTAAGATACATATAATAAAATAATGTCACCAGGTAATGTGTATTACATTTAAAAATGTTGTCATTTAGCAGATGCTCTTATCTACAGCGACCCACAGGAAGGAGCGTATCGACAGATTTTTCACCTAGTTGGCTCTGGGATTCAAACCTAAAACCTTTCGGTTACTGGCCAAATGCTCCTAACTGCTAGGCTACCTGCCGCCCTGTATTATGTGCTTACCTTCCCGATGGAGTGTACATCTGGCCAGGTGATCCCCAGATCCTCTGCTGATATGAGGGACTGTCTGTGTATGAGAGGCACTCTCTGCCTGTTGGTCCTCATCGTGACTTTGGTCTCCTTGTTTGACTGCTTTTCATCAGCCTGATGAGTGGCAGCCTGGACAATCTGTCTCCTTCTCTGGAACTCTATCTGTCTTTTCTGCTGCATCTCACTCTTCCAGTCTGCCTCCAGCTTGTGTCCTGGGCTGCGACATGTCGTCACATTGTTGCGATCTCTCAAGAACTCATGTTTTGCTGCCCGTTGTTCCAGCTTTTGGTCGTAACTCTCCATCTGAGGTCGTCTCATCCTGAGGTCTTTTTGGATCTCCATTTTGGTGGATGAACTTCAACTGCAGGATTCAGAATAAGACAGTATCCTTCCATCAGATTCTTAAAGAAAGCATGATTGGTTATGGGTGTGTCAAAACAGGATGCAGTGCATTCAGCTTTGACTCTAGAGAAATGAGGACAGCAAGCATGACTTTCAGTATCAATTGAATGAAGGAAATTGAGCCTGACATTCAAACACCTGTGGTATGAAGTTCTACTTTATGTATATGAGTTCTGCTTCACCTTAAGCAAAAAATAGCTGTAGTGTGCCATCTCAATGTATGAGAAGGCTGCTGACACAAAGCTGAGACAGATCACTCACAACACACCATAGGTCAAGAGAAGACCAAAACCACACATCTCTCCACGGATTAAACCTTGTGAGTGTGAGTAGCAAAAACAAACCTGAAAATGTTCAAAGAACCCAGCAGCCTGATGTCTCCTCTATTGTTTCTCCTCCTCTGTTGTCTTTGAATTCAGTAACTGTCACATACTCACTCTCAGAACAGGAAATGAGAGAAACCACACTGCTCATGTTCACACTTCTGTTCCACTATCATGACACCCACATTGCATCCTCACACTGTCGTCACACATGGGCAAACCATCAGAGAAGTGACATGTAGGAAACATACATTTTGAGCTACTATAGAGTGGTGTGGGACAGTTGAAGGCCTGCAGAATGTAGGGGTACTGTGCTTAGTGATAATCCAAAGCTTATAGTGTGCCACACGGTGTATGTTTAGAAAATGTATAAACTTTGAACCACATTCCATATCTCCATTTTATTCCCAACTGACTCTAAAATAGTCTGTTAACTGCTATCATACTCACAACTTGTTGACAACAGGAGTGATTTACAGGAGTCTGCATGGGCTAGTCAAGGATCCCTCCCTGACAGACCTTTGCTCTGTGGGGATGCCGTCATGAATACCAGGCACACTGACAACCACTGCCCTGGAGCTGAGTATAAATGAGATACAATACAAGACGGGACAGGAATTAATTTTCACTCCTGTGTCAACATCTATGACACACTACACCAACCTACTGTCAACTTCATGGCAGTCACTTCATGAAACAGAGTATGATATAGAAATAGAGTAATCACATCAGTGTATAAGAGATCCAGGTCCTAACCTTCCAGACATTGTCATGTGAGAGCAGTAGAGTAGAGGTGGTGTGCTGCAGTAGAGACAGCTTCTGTTTTAGAGAATCCTCTCGCCGCAGAGCCTCCTATGGAAAGAGATGCACCATAATACAAGTAAGTTTCTGACTGAATGGCATGTCTCAATTATATGTATTATCATTATAGATTCCAATATAGAAGCACTTGCAGCAATCTAAGGAGTCAGCAGAGCAGGATTACACACCTGTAGATACTCAGAGAGTTGAACGAGGTCGTACATAGCGGAGAGGGAGAGAGATTTTTCTCAATAGGCATAAAAGATATTCCCAACGTGGAGCATTTCTGGCATTTTCTCCAATAAGGAATTTGTCTCAACAGTAACACCTTATTGAGTGCTGTCCCTCTATTGGATCAATGTGCTCTTGACTCTGGACTTTGCCCTTGTCTTTTATGTGGAACTAAATCTTGGAAGTATTTGTTCCGCAATAAAAACCCAGGCCTGAAATATGAGTGGTATCGGCTTTGAAGTAGAAGAGACAAATACATTTATCCACAACAAATAACACAGAAAATACATTGGCGGATACAACAGGTAAGGTACCTGTAACATCTATAAACCATAGGTTGTCCTGTGTTTGTTTTCAGTGTTTTTCCTGGTGAGAGTTTGATCAGCTAATGAGTCCAGTGTTGATTTAAACCATTTTTTAATATAGCTGAGTTAGTGTATGAGTATCTCAAATGCTTAATTATACAACATATAGGCCCCCTTAACCTGCTGTAAGCTGACTTATCTTGAAACTATGTACATAGCTAGCCCTAATTAGCGTTGGGATTTGATGATAAAAATATGATGTGTTGCTAGGTGTCAAATCCATAGCTAACCCATAATAAATCATGATAAACCGTCTTCTGTTATTTATTAATGCTTAACGGATCAATGTTTGACTTTACTTCAAACAATATCAATATTTTCAGCCGCTTGTGTTGCTTCCGTTTCAACTAATAGGGTGGATGGAAAATGTAATTAAGATTTGTTGTTTGCACTGTTCATGTGTGTTTGCACATCTCAATCATATAAATTAAGATATCACAGAAGTTCACAGAGCTTTGAGGTTTCTGGTTTCAAGTTGTTCAAGTTCAAGTTGTTTTCTTTGGGATCTATTGCAATAGTACACAACTAATATACTGTAAATGTCTAAACATGGTCTTTAGGCTATACATACAGTGCGCTGTACTGCCTGTAATAACATAATGAATGATTAACACTAGGGTTTATGAGGTGTGACGACTAAAGGTTTGTCCTCGTGGTTCAGCTCAGCTCTGGAGTCTGATGTTACTCATTCATAGCACATCCTTATCAAATCAAATGAATATAGTCATGACAATAACAACAATCACAGGTGAGTGATTTATGTTACTCTATCAGTAGCCAATAAGGTGGAATTAAGTATCAGTTGCAATTGCAGCAGTAGTTGTATTACACTCTTGTGGTTGAGGTTGTGCTGGTGTTCTCGTGTCTTTACTGTCTCAATGTCTCCTTGTGTTACAGTTGTGTGAACAAGGTGTTTAAGGATGTACAGGACTAACAGTCCCTATGGCTTTGACTCTAGCAGTTACGCAGGATCTGTCCAGTCCATCCAGTCCAAGTAGGTGTTCTCTTGTGTGCTTGCATTGTGGCTATAACCAGTTTATTTTTCTTTCTCTTCTTAACTCTTGTATATTCTGCCTCTGAAATTGAATCTATATTATGCTTTTCTCTCAATTTTCTTCTGGCAGTGGCTATTCAGTGGATGATCGGTCATCACAGATATCAAATCTGTCCAGACCAAGTGCCAAGTCAATATATAGTAAGTAAAGAGAAAACATGACCATTAACATTGACTATTGACCTTGAGAAATTGAAACTGATTACCTAAAGCATTGTTTATTATAGATTGTTTTGTGAAAAGCAACCATGCATAACGGGTTAATCATTCCATGTATCCCATCAGTGCAGAGGAAGGAGTATGCAGACTCTATCACCAAGATTATGGACAAATTCCATTATAGAGTAGAGGTATTGTTTTGGTTTATCCAATATGATTTTACTATGCTCATCATCTAGCCATGATAATGGTCTGCCTTTGATCACAATAGATACTCAGCTATTTCTGTGATATCATATGCTTATATAAACCCTGTGTCTGTTCTCCAGCATCTGTTCACCTGTGACCTGGATGGTGGGGAGGTGTGTGATGTGAATGACTGTGTTGAGAGGCTGAATATACTGGATGGGATGGGTAGGGTGTGGGGGCAGGACATGGTCCTGGAGGTGCGGGATGGGAACCTGCTGCTAACAGACATCGAGACCAAGGTTGGTGCACACACTTTACACTTGACACTAAAACATTGGATGGGCAAAGCTATACCCATAGTTCACTGGCAGATATTAAGTGTTCTAGAGCAGTAGTTCCCAAACTTTGTATAGTCCCGTACCCCTTCAAATATTTAACCTCCAGCAGCTCCAACCTCTAGCACCAGGGTCAGCGCACTCTCAAATGTTTTTTTTTTTGCAGTCATGTAAACCTGCCACACACACTATAACACACTATAACACACACTATAAGACACACTATAAGATACAGTTTTTGTCACAACCCAGCTCTTGGGAAGTGACAAAGAGCTCTTATAGGAACAGGGCACAAATAATAATATAATAATAATCAATGATTTTGCTCTTTATTGAGCCATCTTACATATAAAACCTTATTTGTTCATCAACAATTGTGAACAATTCACCACAGGTTAATGAGAAGGGTGTGCCAGAAAGGATGTACATACTGTAACTCTGCAATGTTTGGTTGTATTGGAGAAAGTCTTAAATCATTTTCCACACCCAGTCTGTGCCTGTATTTAGTTTTCATGCTAGTGAAGGCCGAGAATCCACTCTCACATAGGTATGTGGTTGCAAAGGGCATCGGTGTCCTTACAGCGCGATTTGCCAAGGCAAGAAGCTCTGAGCGCAGCCCTATCCAGAAATCTGTCAGTGGCTTCTGATTAAATTACATTTTCACAGAACCGCTTGTTGCAATTTCGATGAGGCTCTAGTGTTCAGATATCGGTAAGTGGACTGGAGGCAGGGTGTGAAAGGGATAACGAATCCAGTTGTTTGTGTCGTCCGTTTCGGGAAAGTACCTGCATAATTGCACACCCAGCTCACTCAGGTGCTTCACTATATCACATTTGACATTGTCCGTAAGCTTGAGTTCATTTGCACACAAAAAATCATACAATGATGGAAAGACCTGTGTGTTGTCCTTGTTAATGCAGACAGAGAAGAGCTCCAACTTCTTAATCATAGCCTCAATTTTGTCCCGCACATTGAATATAGTTGAGGAGAGTCCCTGTGATCCTAGATTCAGATCATTCAGGTGAGAAAAAACATCACCCAGATAGGCCAGTCGTGTGAGAAACTCGTCATCATGCAAGCGGTCAGACAATTGACAATTATGGTCAGTAAAGACAACGTTAAGCTTGTCTCTCTATTAAAAAAAACGTGTCAATACTTTGCCCCTTGATAACCAGCATATGTTGTAAAAGCGTTACATGGTCGCTGCCCATGTCATTGCATAGTGCAGAAAATACACAAGAGTTCAGGGGCCTTGCTTTAACCAAAGTTAACCATTTTCACTGTAGTGTCCCAAAACGTCTTTCAAGCTGTCAGGCATTTCCTTGGCAGCAAGAGCCTCTCGGTGGATGCTGCAGTGTACCCAAGTGGCGTCGAGAGCAACTGCTTGCACGCACGTTACCACTCCACTATGTCTTCCTGTCATGGCTTTTGCGCCATCAGTACAGATACCAACACATCTTGACCACAAGTCCATTTGATGTCACAAAGCTGGCGGGCCGGGAGCAGTGCACGCTTACCAGGTAGCCAGGTGTATGGTGTAACACATTGGTGTGGCTGGCTTCCGGGTTGGCTGTGCATTGTGTCAAGAAGCAGTGCAGTTGTGTTTCGGAGGACGCATGGCTCTCGACCTTTGCCTCTCCCGAGTCCTTACGGGAGTTGCAGCGATGAGACAAGACTGTAACTACTACCAATTGGGGTAAAATATATATATATATACATATATATATAAATCATGTTGTCCTGGTTTCCAGTGATTTGCAGAAGAGGATGTCTTCCTTAATTGACCCCTCATAAACCTAACGGACATATACCAGGAGCTGTGCCAGGTCCTTCACGTCTTTGCATACAAGCCCAGCAGTAATTGTTTCGAAACATCTCAGAAGTGTCGTGAAACAGTATTGTTTGATGAAGACATTGTCTATATAGTTTTTTGGGCCTTTTCTCCCAGCATCGTCCCAGCCATATCCGCGGCAGCAGGAAGAATTAAGTCCTCCACAATAGTATGGGGCTTGCCTGTCCTAGCCACTCAGTTGCTCACCATATAAGATGCTTCTTATTAATGGTATCTGTTGCTTTTATACATGTCTCACTACTCGAAAGTTGTCTTTATTCTCGCTCAAAAAACTGGCTTATTTTTCAAATTGTCATGTTTCGTTTTTAAATGTCTGCGCAAGACATTGGTTAGAGCAGTTTACACTGTTCTGTGAAGGGAGTAGAACACAGCGTTGTACGAGATCTTTAGTTTGTTGGCATTGTCTCACATGTTTCAGAAATTTCAGAAGAAAGTTCTTTGTTTCTGGCCAATTTGAGTTGTAATCGAACCCACGAATGCTGATGCTCCAGATACTCAACGAGTCTAAAGGCGGACAGTTTTATTGCTTCTTTAATCAGAACAACAGTTTTCAGTTGTGCTAATGTAATTGCAAAAGGGTTTTCTAATGATCAATTAGCATTTTAAAATGATACATTTGGATTAGCTGACGCAAAGTGCCATTGGAACACAGGAGTGATGGTTGCTGATAATGGGCCTCTGTAAGCCTATGTAGATATTCCATTAATAATCTGCCGTTTCCAGCTACAATAGTCATTTACAACATTAACCATGTCTACACTGTATATCTGATCAATTTGATGTTATTTTAATGGACCAAAAATGTGCTTTCTTTCAAAAACAAGGACATTTCTAAGTGACCCCAAACCTTTGAATGGTAGTGTACATACTGTACACTGTACACAAGATACATACTGTACACAACACAACATACATACTGTACACTGTACACAAGATACATACTGTACACAACACAACATACATACTGTACACAAGATACATACTGTACACAACACAACATACATACTGTACACTGTACACAACACAAGATACATACTGTACACTGTACACAAGATACATACTGTACACTGTACACAAGATACATACTGTACACTGTACACAAGATACATACTGTACACAACACAAGATACATACTGTACACTGTACACAAGATACATACTGTACACAACACAACATACATACTGTACACTGTACACAACACAAGATACATACTGTACACTGTACACAAGATACATACTGTACACTGTACACAAGATACATACTGTACACAACACAAGATACATACTGTACACTGTACACAAGATACATACTGTACACTGTACACAAGATACATACTGTACACTGTACACAAGATACATACTGTACACTGTACACAAGATACATACTGTACACAACACAAGATACATACGGTACACAACACAACATACATACTGTACACAACACAACATACATACGGTACACAACACAACATACATACTGTACACAACACAACATACATATTGTACACAACACAACATACATACTGTACACAACACAACATGCATACTGTACACAACACAATATACATACTGTACACAACACAACATACATACTGTACACAACACAACATACATACTGTACACAACACAACATACATATTGTTCACAACACAACATACATACTGTACACAACACAACATACATACTGTACACAACACAACATACATACTGTACACAACACAACATACATACTGTACACAACACAACATACATATTGTACACAACACAACATACATACGGTACAACACAACATACATACTGTACACAACACAACATACATACTGTACACAACACAACATACATATTGTACACAACACAACATACATACTGTACCTATCACAAAATACATACTGTACACAACACAACATACAGGCTGTACACAACACAACATACATACTGTACACAACACAACATACAGGCTGTACACAACATACAGGCAGTAATAGCTATGGTTTCTGTTTGTCATTTGACATTTATCTTTGCCTTTTCAAATGTACAGATGGCTTAAAAATCTCTATCAGTTCTGATTCATGACCTAGTATTCTCTTATCACCTCCCCCTCCTCCCCTCTCCCCCTCCTCCCTTCTCCCCATCCTCCCCTTTCCCCTCTCCCCTCTCCCCTCTCCCTCTGTGGGGTTTAGGAGGAGCTGGAGTCCCTGCCTCTGAGCAGCATTGTGGAGCTGAAGGCTGTGATGGACAGCTGTGTGTACAACTCCCTGCTGACCGCGACCGTCAAGGACCGCAGCAAGCGGACCACCAGTGTCTTCATGTTCCAGTGTGAGGACCTCCGGGTGAGGAGACTGTTATTCATCCCTGACCTTGTCACCAGCCTGTATTATGATCATTATGTTACTCTCATGTTTCAAAATGGTTTTAAATGGATGTTGGTGATTCATTTCAGGCCGATTTCATAAAACGGGACCTAGAGAGAGCACTCCCTCACCAGAGAGATGACTTTAGCAATCACAGCAACAACAGGTAATAACAGTCTACAAATGCGTATAAATTGGTGGTTTACTGTAGGTTATCACAGTATATGCTCATTTTCTCTGGGTAAACCTCTTCTCCTCTCTAGCAGGGTCAATCTAGAAGTTATGTCTGGCCATCAAATTGTTAGGAATCATCAGAAAACTGGCCCACCCCCTGAGCAGAGAGAATGGACTCCTCCAGAAGAACCCTCAGCTCAATGGAGCGCACCGGACTATGGTAAGTCAATAGCATGCTCCAACCCAAAATACCTCTGTAGTCATTGGAAACCATTGATCAAGAGGACTACGGTTGTGAGCTTGTCTCGATCACTGTAAGAAACCCTGAGATGATTTGGTCAAGGGTTTGTTTCCAATGTTAATGACAGATGAATAGCTTTAGTCAAGGTGATGCCAAATATCTTGAAATCAAATCAGTTCTGTATTTATCAATGTGTGTGTTCAATAGATGAAGATCCTACACCTACACCGCCCATGCCCAGAGAAGAGCCCTCTCCTCACAGGAAGGAAACCTCAGTCCAACCCCTCTTTATGGAGGACAAGCCCGAGACAGCCCCTGTCTCACATCCACGCCCATACGCAGAGACTGATAGGAATGTGGTCAGTACTCTGCCTCTATTGATATATTATTCATGTTAGCAGTACTGTGGATGATTGCTTAAGGTACTTTTAGTGGGTTGCATATGAATATTGTACAACATTTTCTTGTTTTTTTCCACAGGACATCTTGAATCATATTTTCAATGATATTGAGATGTTTATGGGCCAAGTCGCTGCTATAGCAGCCAAAGCCGAGATGAAAAAAAAGAAAAAAAAGAAGAAGAACAAGGATAAAGGTGATTTAGAAATGTATTTCCCTTTATTCCAAAAAAGGCTACACCAGTGGTTAAATTGGGCCAGAGCTACTGTATGTGTCCAAAGAGAAAAGTAGAATAAGGGTATGATAAACCAAAGTGAGTGTTAGGGTAATGGTGGTTAGGGTCAGGGTAATGGATAGGGTAAGGGTTGAGTTGGGGTGTGGACATGAAGCTAGGGTTAGGGTCAGGGTAATGGATAGGGTAAGGGTTGAGTTGGGGTGTGGACATGAAGCTAGGGTTAGGGTCAGGGTAATGGATAGGGTAAGGGTTGAATTGGGGTGTGGACATGAAGATAGGGTTAGGGTCAGGGTAATGGATAGGGGTTGAGTTGGGGTGTGGACATGAAGATAGGGTTAGGGTCAGGGTTATGGATAGGGGTTGAGTTGGGGTGTGGACATGAAGCTAGGGTTAGGGTCAGGGTTATGGATAGGGGTTGAGTTGGGGTGTGGACATGAAGATAGAGTTAGGGTCAGGGTAATGGATAGGGGTTGAGTTGGGGTGTGGACATGAAGCTAGGGTTAGGGTCAGGGTTATGGATAGGGGTTGAGTTGGGGTGTGGACATGAAGATAGGGTTAGGGTCAGGGTTATGGATAGGGGTTGAGTTGGGGTGTGGACATGAAGCTAGGGTTAGGGTCAGGGTAATGGATAGGGGTTGAGCTGGGGTGTGGACATGAAGCTAGGGTTAGGGTCAGGGTAATGGATAGGGGTTGAGCTGGGGTGTGGACATGAAGCTAGGGTTAGGGTCAGGGTAATGGATAGGGGTTGAGCTGGGGTGTGGACATGAAGATAGGGTTAGGGTCAGGGTTATGGATAGGGGTTGAGTTGGGGTGTGGACATGAAGATAGGGTTAGGGTCAGGGTTATGGATAGGGGTTGAGTTGGGGTGTGGACATGAAGCTAGGGTTAGGGTCAGGGTAATGGATAGGGGTTGAGCTGGGGTGTGGACATGAAGCTAGGGTTAGGGTCAGGGTAATGGATAGGGGTTGAGCTGGGGTATGAACATGAAGCTAGAGTTAGGGTCAGGGTAATGGATAGGGGTTGAGCTGGGGTGTGGACATGAAGCTAGGGTTAGGGTCAGGGTTATGGATAGGGAAAGGGAAATGGTTGAGTTGGGGTGTGGACATGAAGCTAGAGTTAGGGTGAGGGTTAGTTCGGTAACCAAAACTTGGAATAACCTTAAACCTAATCTTGGCTCCCCCACCTGAACCCATTATTTAACCCCTGGGATATCTCATATTCAGGTGCAAGATGACATTGGGAAAACTATGGTCTAAGGTTAGAGTTTTTTGATGCCATTTGTTTCATTTCCGAGGCATTGACGGCATGCCACCAGCAGAGGAGTTTAAAACCTGTCTCCACAAAGTCAAATATGGGTTCAACCTTCTGGTGTGTATTCAAATATCTCCGTTATTTTTTTGTTGTGGACTCATGATTTAATAAATGCTATTCATTTAATATGAGAGCTTAATCCAGTATCTTTTGTCTGTTCACTGTGATAGGGGGAGCTCAATGGAAAGATTAATAATCCCAGCGCTCCGGAATTCGTCCACTGCCTCTTCTCCACCCTGGCATTTGTAAGTTACTGCTTACTCCATCTTTGTTTTCAACACAGGGATTCACCCATGATCATATTTGTCAACGTTATGTTTTGAACCTGCCTACCTTCTGTCCCATTTGATTATATGAGCAAATTAATTGACAGTGTATGATAACTTCCCATCAATGAGTTCCGTGTGCTTGTTTCCCACCACTTCCGCTACCCCCTCCCTCCTCCAGGTGGTATCCCACTGCCCTGAGGAGCTGCCCCCCACCATCGTGGCGCCCCTGCTGGAGCCTGAGTGTATCCGTCTGCTGAGTGAGGAAGCCACCCCTGAGGAGGACCAGCTGTGGCAGTCACTGGGAGACGCCTGGAACATCCCCAGGTGAGAATCAGTGATTAGTAGCTTATCAGGGAATTGGGGGAGTTACTGTCAGTCAGGGGTGCTCTGTGCATACAAATGTACTTCCATACATTTTGACAATGGCTTCCTATGTCCCTGATGGGTTATCAGTACAAAATGGCCCGAGGATGATGAGGACATCCCTACCTACACTCTGGAGTTCTACGATGGTTGGCAGCCCCCAGAGGTGACCCACTCTCCCCCAGGGAGAGAGCCAGAGAAGAGAGAACCTGAGAGGAGGCAGCAGAGTCAGAGTCCATTCTCCACCCCTGAAAAGGTAAATACCTAGTGAGCTGCATATTATAGTTCTCTATAGGTTGGGAAGTTTCAATAAGGTTTCTTTCGATAAGTTCTTTCAAAATATTCCCCTGTAGAGTTCGGCCCAATGGAAGCCTTCACCATCACGGTATGCATTAAGAAACTATTATAAACAATTTAAAAGCCATGGAAGCATTATGGATACATGTTGTTCTGTGTGTGTCTATAGTTCTATGTATGTGTTTTCAGTCCAGATGAGCCAAACTCCAGTTACATGCGTGTGATGTATGACTTCACTGCAAGGAACAACAGAGAGCTCAGCATCTCCAAGGGAGAAGTGGTTCAGGTGAGCACTTTGAAGTCTGCCTGCATGGCATCTGTCTGTCTGTCTGTCTGTCTGTCTGTCTGTCTGTCTGCCCGCCCAAGAGGAGGTTTTGACAGAAGCATTTGTGTGCTCTGTGCTTCCACAGCTACTGGACATGTCCAAGAAATGGTGGAAAGTAAGGAGCGACAGAGGGGAGCAGGGCTTTGTGCCCAACAACATACTGGAGTCAGTGGACAAGGAGAAGGAAAAGCAGGCAAGATACCCCAACACTCAGCAACACTTTATACTGGAACGCCTGCTGTGTGTTATTATGTTGTGTATGCTCCATGTGGGGAACTCAGACCTGTGTTACACCTGTGGTTCCCTTTCCCTTATTCACTTTCTCTCTGCGTATTCTGACCTTCACCTTAAGCATGAGGAAATGCATGTGACAGCCAGATATTAGTTTGGGGAGGTAATCACAGAAAAATGGTGTGTCTAGAGATACACCTATTCTGACCTTGACTTAATTCCCGCATAATTCCAACACCTTTACTCGCGAGGAAACCATGAATAAGGTTGAGCACCTGTCAGTTCCAAGTGAGAAAACATCTACTATTTCAGAAAGAAATAACGCCATTCTCCATGCACTGTAAAGTATACATTGATAAGAGCTAGGTAAATTAGTTATACGTTTGGAGAAGGGGATTGTAATTACCAATATTTCAGATGATTTTTTCTTATTGCTGGAGACGAATGTGAAGCCCGTCATATGTAAGCAAACTATAATTCATGTCAACAGGACATGTATTTCGGCCCCTTTTCCAAGGTGAATTAGGCTATAAATAGCTCTGCTGTTATTCACAATTTTAATTGTATGTTTACACAATTTACGGGGATGAAATTTGGCTCAACCTACCTAGTTGATTTATCAAATCAAATGTATTTATATAGCCCTTCGTACATCAGCTGATATCTCAAATTGCTGTACAGAAACCCAGCCTAAAACCCCAAACAGCAAGCAATGCAGGTGTTATGCACTCCAGAATGTTTTAATTATATGCCTGGGCGTTTCTCAGTTTTTACTCCCAAAAAGCTTGTTTTGGTCATGTAGGTACACTACATGACCAAAAGTATGTGGACACCTGCTAGTCATACTAAAATCATGGGCATTAATATGGAGTTGGTCCCCCCTCTGCTGCTATAACAGCCTTCCCTCTTCTGGGAAGGTTTTCCGCTAGATGTTGGAACATTGCTGCAGGGACCACAACCACAAGAGCATTAGTGAGGTTGGGCACTAATGTTGGGCGATTAGTCCTGGCTCGCAGTCTGCGTTCCAATTCATCCCAAAGGTGTTTGATGGGGTTGAGGTCAGGGCTCTGTGCAGGCCAATCAAGTTCTTCCACACTGATCTTGACAAACCATTTCTGTATGGACCTCGCTTTGTGCATGGGGGAATTGTCATGCTGAAATAAGAAAGGGCCTTCACCAAACTGTTGCCAAAAAGTTGGAAGCACTCAATCGTCTAGAATGTCATTGTATGCTGTAGCGTTAAGATTTCTCTTCATTGGAACTAAGGAGCCAAAACCATGAAAAACAGCCCCAGACCATTATTCCTCCTCCACCAAACTTTACAGTTTGCACTATGCATTGGGGCAGGTAGAGTTTTCCTGGCATCTTCCAAACCAAGATTTGTCCATCAGACTGCCAGATGGTGAAGTGTGATTCATCACCCCAGAGAACACGTTTCCACTGCTCCAGAGTCCAATGGCGGCGAGATTTACACCACTCCAGCGAACGCTTGGCATTGCGCATGGTGATATTCTGCTTGTGTGGCTGCTGGGCCATGGAAACCCAATTCATGAAGCTCCCGATGAACAGTTCTTGTGCTGATGTTGCTTCCAGAGGCGGTATGGAACTCGGTAGTAAATATTGCAACATAGGGCAGACAATTTATACGCACTACGCGCTTCAGCACTCGGGGGTCGGGGGTCGTGTTCTGTGAGCTTGTGTGGCCTACCACTTCGCTGTTGAGCCGTTGCTGCTCCTAGACATTTCCACTTCAAACTAGCAGCACTTACAGTTGACCGGGGCACAACTAGCAGGGAAGAAATGTGATGAATTGACTTGTTGGAAAGGTGGCATCCTATGACGGTGCCATATTGAAAGTCAATGAACTCTTCAGTAAGGCCATTCTACTGTCAATGTTTGTCCATGGAGATTGCATGGCTGTGTGCTCGGCTTTATCCACCTGTTAGCAATGTGTGTGGCTGAAATACCCAAATCCACTAATTTGAAGGGGTGTCCACATACTTTTATATACTTTTATATATAGTGTAAGTCTGATTACCAAATACTGAGAAGTGCTTCAATCAAAACGCATAAAAAGGGAATAGATTTCCTAAGTCTGAATCGAGCTCCATGTGTTTAGTGAACTGTATTAGTGTGTAATTATCAAGACTTTATTCCCCCCCCCCCCGTTAGGAAACCAGTGGTCCTCCCTCCCTAACCAAGAGGTCCAAGCCTGACCAAGTGAAGGCCTGGCTGGAGCACAAGGGCTTCAGTAAAATGTAAGAGCACTCAAACTCCCAATCACATTAACTATAGATTATTGATCTCTGTAGGCATACATGTGATTGACTACAGTAGTTATAAAGTGAATTACAGGATAAGTATTGTATCTCTTTTCCATGATTTGTTCATTCCTCCCTCTCTCTCAGCACGGTGCGCTGTCTGGGTGTGCTGAGTGGCTCCATGCTCTTGGGGATGACAAGAGAGGAGCTGAAGATTGTGTGTCCTGAGGAGGGGGGGCGGGTCTTCTTCCAGCTCCAGAACATCAAGTCTGCCATGGCTGTAAGTCCCACACCACTCTGTCTTTAGCACGAAAACGGTTGATTTATATTCTTGTACATGACAGGTAACAAACTGATTTGATTTTTCCTTTCCACTCCAGCTTGCCAGTGAGGTACGGCCCATAGAGCCTTAGGACGGGAGAAGACAAGATGACCAGAGAGTCACAGACGAGTCGGGACATGAAGTTTCAACCCTTGAGCTTCAAGCTACAAATTTCCGCTGTGCAGTAGAGAAAATAGTGATTATATCCACTGAAAACAAAGTAAGCAGAGTTTAGTTAGAAGTATGTAGGGCGGACGTATCAAAGCTCTAGTGTTAGTATTTTTTACTAAATGTAACGATTTGTGAATTTGATAAGATCCAATACTTAAAGACAGATTCTCTCTATATATATATTCTGTATCAACTGTTTTAACTTAAATATGTTTAGCATATGTATTGTATCAAACCAGTGTTGATGCCACTTGATTCTATGATTGATCTTGATTAATTTATTCAAGTCACCATTTATACATGTAGAAATGTACGTTAAGTGTTATAATACTTTATGGATCTAGTTTTTGATGTATCCGAAATGTAAATTGATATACATTTTATTTTGGTAGTGATATGTATGGACATGTAAGTCCGTCTGTATCTCTGTAAACTAATCATGTATCTCAATACAAAACATCTCCATATAAATCACTTGTATTATTTGACTTAAGTAAATTAGCTGAATGACACCAGCCAACAACTGAATGAATGATGTAGGACACAACACGTTAGATGAATAAACGTGCTTTATTTCATTTTTCAGACGTTACACATGTACCATATCAGAAGCATTTGAGTAAATGTAAAACATTGGCATTCATTTAAAGTCATGATAGTGACTACAATAGACTTAAACAAATGAAAGACAACCATGTCAATAATAAAACACGTGCAGAGAACCTTTCATGGAAAAACATTCAAATGTCTAAAACAATGAATGAATGGAGGCACAAAACAAGTCAACAAACTCTTTGTATTAAACATAATGAAGTGAAAAGAATACTATGTGATTTTGCAATGAGAAAATCAAATGAACAAAAAAACAAAACTCGCAGTGTGATAATTGACTGATTAATTGGTTTGTGTTCTGTGATGACAACACACTGTATATCACTACTGCCCAAGACTCTTTGCACTACTGAACACAGTGCAAGAAAACAAACAGCATTTCACTTATTTCTTCCAACTTTGTTTGTGTGCTCTTTCGATTGGAACAGAAATATGATAAAGTATGGTCTATGGTACCAGTAGAACCAACAGGTTCGCTAGCATTGTAGTTTATAAACAAGCAAAGAAACTAAACTCATTTTACAGATGGAGACCAACAACAGGAGTTAGTGAGGTTTTGAAAGAACACATCTGTGAACTCTGATGGACAATCTGAAATGGACAGACGGAAATGAAAAGGTAAAGGTCAACGAAGTTGTTGGGTCCCTCAGTGAGCCACACCTGAATCTAAACATGGATGTCTGATCATTTATCAAGTAACTACACACATCCTACTCCACATGAGACACAAACCCTTCAAATCATACATGCATCCTCTAATTCCCTGCCAAATACGATTTCAAAGAATCAAATCAAAAGTTGTACTAAACGGTTGCTTGTTTTTTAAAGCCCTCTTTGGATCAATCAAAGAGAAACAGTGTTCCAGTCTATGGCTGTATGTCTGTGGGAAGGATTACAGTGTTTGAGTTGGTGTTTAGGTATGAATGTACAGCCAGATTACATAGGCAGCTCTGGCTGAGTTAAATGTCAGAGGGGATACCCATTATGGCTCTGGGTCCTACCATTGATGAAGGCCCCTCCAAATAACCCTAGCTAACTTAATCAACATCACTCAATACTCTACTGACAGAGAGCTACATGGAACACTTCAACAGTCCTAACACAACAAGAACACCAGAAAAACTATTAAAATACTAAATAATAAAAGAATATACATGGAAATATTGAGTCCAATTGTAAATCTAGTGAAAGACAAGGCCAATAATAATAATATGACAAAATACATCTTTCTGCTTAAATAAGGGCAGTTTAAAATGATCTACAGCAACGAAACTTAAGTTTGTGATCTAGATATTGATATACTGTTTATATAAACCTTTTATTTCCATAGCCTTTAAAAAAATACACTTTATATATTAAATCCATCCCCATGTTCAGCTTGTCCTAAATTATCTGGTTTCTCAAACATTTACTCGTATATTTTGTGTGGCTTTTGTCACACTTAGGTTTTTAAAATGGGCTGGTAGGTAATGGTATGCAATGCGTGGTGAACATTTTACAACTAGGGCCCAGTAATTAACAGTCTTGGCAAATAATAGGAACTGTACAAATAGAACTCCCACAGTTTGAATCACAGAAGAGGTCCGATGAGGAAAAGGCTTGTTGGGTGAGATGGGGATGAATTTACAGAACATATAATTAGGAATTACAATAGGATCTCTATGGTACAGATCACATCTGTTTTGGTGACCACGAAAACCATGACTGATGGGGGTGAGTTCATTTGATGCTGATAACAACCAAGCAACTTTGTCTCCCCATGGTTTGAGCGTTGCCATAGTGATGAGCTGGATTTGAGTTTGTTTTGCAGAACTCAAACTAACAACAATCATTGACTGCACACATACTTCATACATGACAGTTGTTCAGCTTCCTTGGATTGTCATGTGTTGCTTTTTCACATTACAGAGCACTTTAACCAGCTTCCCAGACACTCCCGTGGCCACACAGTGGTCCATGCAGACATGCACAACATCAGATGCACGGTGGAAATGCAGGCAAAGCAGAGCATTGCTAAAAACGCTTCTTCCACTTCACTGGAAGGCCTGGGTAGATAAAGGATAAAGTACTTTAACATACAGCACGCAGCCTGGTATCAGTTCCTTGAAGTTAGGACAGCAAAAATGCTTAAGCTTGAAGAGGACAGGTGTTATGGTTATGGTTGATGAGGAGTGAGGCGTTGCAGCAGGTCATGAAAACGGAGAGTGACATGCTAGCAGTGGTAAGGCCTTCACCTGGTAAGTCTGGTTTGGTGCATACAGGGCACTGCATGCAATAACTAACATAGTGGGCCCAGAGGTCAGTCCCCGGGGTCTGTCCTGGTCTCCAAGGGGTGTGTGGGAGCGACACACACACACACACACACACACACACACACACACACACACACACACAGTGTTGAGGTAATTGTAGGGGGACAGGGGAGCCTCCCTGACATTCTTCTTGACTTGTGCTTGGAAAACAAAGCTGTGGTTTAACATCTCTTATCATACACACCTCTAAGCATCCACTACCAGACTGATATCTTTTCTTTGGATATACACACACATGTACCTCTTCTTTAGATATACACACATGTATCTATATCCTTTTTAGATATTTAGTATATTGTACACACCATGGAATAGTATAAATCTACTATTTTTGTCTGCATATTCTATAACTAATGTGATTTGTTAAATAAAAATAACATTGATCTTAATATGACTTTAATGGAATGTTTGCACTAGACCAGTCAGGTACACAGATCCATGCCCTGATGGCTGCTGCTGTTTCTCTGCTGAATATCCTGCCTGCTATTTCATTCAGAGCTGACTTAGATCAGGGAGACCGGCCGAGAGGACTCATTTAGCCAATAATTCCCTACAACCTTCCAGAAGCACAGAGAAGGATGAAAGCCATCAGATACCCAGCAGCAGACAGACTGGAATTGTGCACGACTTCTGCTTCTAGGCCACACAGATTTGGTCCTTTCTCCATTTTTCTTAACTCAGTACGTCCATACATTAGAAGTTTGTTACCGCGGTTTCCATGAAACTCTAAGTTACATGTGACTGTTCCTATCAGTGCGCAACGGGTGTTGGAACAATGTGGGGTGGAACATTCACCTATGCATTGTTTAGGTGTGTCCATGTTGTGTAGGTTAGGCGACCCATGGACAACACCCTCATTATATTTATGTTAAGTTGTATCTGCTTCCCTACTTCATTGTGAAGATATTCAACTAGATGAGCTTCAGGCAGCACGACTGTGTGATGGAAGAGGAGCAGTTTTCAGGACGGCTAAACTGTGCAGTGTGTGTGTGTGTGTGTGTGTGTGTGTGTAATATAGTTGATGGGTACAAACATGCCAACAAATCACAGGCTGAACTGTGGGACCCTTTTTCTCATGCAGGGTCACATGACAAAGCAAAGGGCAGAAGTATTGGTTTGAAGGGTCAGGAGATCAAAGTGACAGAGAAAGTGATCCAGGAACTGATCGAAGAACAGATGAGGTAAAAAAAAAAGACTTCAGGCTACAGTCTCTCTCCTCCCATATGTGTATTAGAAAATAATCCAAGCACTGGATGTTCCCCCTGCCAACCTTGGCCGTGCTGATTGAAATCTCACAGTGAGCATTAGAGAAATAGGGAGGAGTCAAAAGAAGTAGAGAGGAAAAACAGGGGCTACCCAGAGAGAGTTGAAGAGGGAACCTGGGTTGAGGGAGAAGCGGGGACTGGAACATGAGTCCATACTGACCACCCCCGTCACCGACAGAGAGATGGGGCCACTCAGGGAGCATTGTATCCTTGGCTTTAGTACAAGAGAGCTGAGAGACGAGTGCACAGTCTAATTCCCTAGTGGGAGGGGGATAAGGGGGTAAGAGGTAGAGGTTAAACAACAAGCTGGAGTCCACTCATACTGCACCCCCTCAGTGTCATGCAGGGAGGGGCCGGGGGGGTTAGAAGTCGGGGTGGGGTTGTTGATTTAGTGTCCTTCTGCCCCAACGGGGGCCATGGAGAGGGTGTCTTCCTCATCGATGTTGTCCAGCTCCTTGGTGTGCACAGCATGGGTGATGAGGTTGAGCTCCTCCAGCAGGGTCTCACTGCGGTATGCCACGCGGATGTCCGGGACGTTGGTGCGACGGATGTCGTTGCTCTCAGGGCCTTCCTTGCTGTATTTGGGCCCCAGCCAGTAGCTCTTTGCCTGGAGACAAGAGAGAATGTCAGAGCTGAGCACTTGGCACAAAATGGTTGCTATGCACAACTTAATTTAATTAAATCCATTATTAATCCATTATAAGAGACAAATTAAAAGGGAAGCTCAGAGACCAAAGAGGGCAAAAAGAGAGATGAGATAAGAGGAAGCGGATGGATACCTTGTGGGAGAAGCCGCTCATGAGGACACTGTTCCTGGCCAGCTCACACATGTCACAGGAGCTCAGCTTCCACACCTGTGTGGCGATGCTGTACTCCTCCATCAGGGGCTCCTGAGGTCAAACACAAACGCACACACAAAAGACAAAATAAGCATTAAGTGAATTATACTTATTGACTGTACTGACTCCCATAGTTACATAGTTGTAGCATGGGTGGTTTTGCCTGTGTGTGTGTCTCTGTGTGTGTGTCTGTGTCTCCGTGTGTGTCTGTGTCTCCGTGTGTGTGTGTCTGTGTCTCCGTGTGTGTGTGTCTGTGTCTCTGTGTGTGTCTATGTCTGTGTGTGCGTGTGTGTGTGTGTGTCTCCGTGTGTGTGTGTGCGTGTGTGTGTGTGTGTCTCCGTGTGTGTGTGTCTGTGTCTCTGTGTGTGTCTATGTCTGTGTGTGCGTGTGTGCGTGTGTGTGTCTCCGTGTCTCCGTGTGTGTCTGTGTCTCCGTGTGTGTCTGTGTCTCCGTGTGTGTCTGTGTCTCCGTGTGTGTCTGTGTCTCCGTGTGTGTCTGTGTCTCCGTGTGTGTCTGTGTCTCCGTGTGTGTCTGTGTCTCCGTGTGTGTCTGTGTCTCCGTGTGTGTGTGTCTCCGTGTGTGTGTGTCTCCGTGTGTGTGTGTCTCCATGTGTGTGTGTCTCCGTGTGTGTGTGTGTCTGTGTCTCTGTGTGTGTCTATGTCTGTGTGTGCGTGTGTGTGTGTGTGTCTTGACAGAGCACCACTGTGCACTGACCTTGGTGAAGTGGAACTGTAGGGGGTCGTCAGTGGACAGAGAGACCATGAGGCCTCTGGCCAGATACTCAGGCAGGGGGTTGCGGTGGTAGCTGAGGAACAGGCTGTTGTTGCTCAGGGGGGACATGGCGATGCCAATCTGAGCCAGGTAGTAGAGGTACTGCAGCACTGGGGCCTGGGGACAAGAGGAGGAAAAAGACAATTGTCTATCTTGTTGAACTGCAGTTATTCAAGGGAACTGTTTGATTGTTCTCCTGAATTCTTTTAAATTAAAACTTAAGAAACCGGATGAACAAACTCCAAAAGCCAAAACTTAATTCAATAAATCAATCAAACCCAATCAAATCCTTCAGAGGTCACCTATGAACTGAACTCTATTTGTCAGTAGTGTTGTTGCCATAGTAGTGTGTTGTCGCTATGGGAGACGGCATGTGTGCTGACTGACCTTCCTGAGCAGCAGCCCATGGGAGATGTTCTCTGACAGAATGAAACCAGACACCAGGTGGTGGACAGGCCCCGCCTCCCCGCAATGAGGGCGCAGCACCAACGTGTGGAAACCACGCCTCCTGCACGATACAAACAAACAAAGCCTATTCATAAACAATCCTTAAAAGGTTTGGATGTGACATACATCCTTTCGGTTGTTAAAACATTGATCTAGCGGTCTGTGTGTGGAGGTTCGTTAAGCAGCCTGCTACCTGCGCAGATGGTTGAGCACGGTCATGTTGGCGTAGGTGTAGTAGAGGTAGTAGGAGTAGGGAGGGTTGTCCTCCTCTGTCCAGTCGGCTGGCAGGGGGCTGTCCATGTTGAAGATGTGGTGCTCCGGCTTGGACTCGTCATCCACGCTGTCAAAGCCCACCACCTAACAACACACCGATAAGTTCCTTTAAAACAGTACCTGAAGTGTATGAAGGAGGTAGGGCCCTGAAAATGGCATCTGAAGTGTCTGTTTGAGGATATGTTGGGGTGTGTGTGGACTGCTGGGCAAGTGCCTAGTGCTGGGCTAGTGTTGGGCTAGTGCCTAGTGCTGGGCTAGTGTTGGGCTAGTGCCTAGTGCTGGGCTAGTGTTGGGCTAGTGTTGGGCTAGTGCCTAGTGCTGGGCTAGTGTTGGGCTAGTGCTGGGCTAGTGCTGGGCTAGTGCCTAGTGCTGGGCTAGTGTTGGGCTAGTACCTAGTGCTGGGCTAGTGCCTAGTGCTGGGCTAGTGTTGGGCTAGTGCCTAGTGCTGGGCTAGTGTTGGGCTAGTGCCTAGTGCTGGGCTAGTGCCTAGTGCTGGGCTAGTGCCTAGTGCTGGGCTAGTGCCTAGTGCTGGGCTAGTGCTGGGCTAGTGCCTAGTGCTGGGCTAGTGCCTAGTGCTGGGCTAGTGCCTAGTGCTGGGCTAGTGCCTCACGTGCTGCAGGAAGAGGTGCAGCTCAGGGTGGCTGCGGGGGTTGATGGTGACCTCAAACAGAGGCATAAAGATGTTCTCCATCATCTCCTGGAAGTTAGCCAGCTGCTTCTTGGTTCGGTACACATCACTGCAGTCAGAGGAGGGTTAACGTCACATAATATGGAAGACCCACATTCACGCATAGTCCTCATTTACAGATTCATGACCTTCATTCATAATACTTGACACAAATAGGATATGTTTACATCCAGGCAAGCTGACTAAAGGTGGATGTGGGTAACTGCTTTGTTGATGCTGTATTAGGTACAGACACTACTTACAAGAGGCGGGGCACTTGGATGAGCCAGCGCACGTTGTCAGAGTAGACTTGGTGTTTGACGGCCCACTGGGCCAGCTTGTCCCACTCGTCCCGGGAGCGGCCGTAGATGGACAGACGCAGCTCCACGTTCTGGTACTTACTCTCCTCTAGGTCAGCCATCACCTCCTGATGGAACATCAACAATATCAATACATTAATATCATTCTATTCAATCGTACCAATTTAAAACTTAATATGAATATACATTACTATGTGGGGTGAACTAACACATAAACACAACTGCTTCTTTGGCTGTTTTAAGGTAACATGGGCTGGTTTCAGACCTTGATCATGTGGCCAAAGTATTTGCCCTCGATGTGGTTGTCTGTCTTGATGAAGATCTCTCTCAGGATGGATTCTCCGATGGGGTTGTATTTGGCGTTGAACTTGTCGAAGCGATGGAACGTGTTGCGGTCCTGAGAACAGACAGGTGACACTACATCTACTGTTCCACTCGTCTTCCCCAATTCTTACCCATCCCTCTTTAACAATGTTCTTCACCCCTCCCCTGTCCTCACCGCGTGCATGTCCAGTGTGTCCACACTCAGGTCGAAGGCGGTCAGGTTCATGTTCTCAAACACCTCCATGAGGGTCTGTCCCCGCCCGTGCTCCATGTGGACTATCTCCCCAGGGTACTTCTTCATGGCCCGCTTGATAAAGCGCAGAAGGTGCTTCTGGTTCATACAGGATGAAGCGTGGATGTGGGTGTCCACCTGGGGGCAGAGGGAGGGGGAGGGTCAGGGACAGTGAGGCATTTAGGATGGATGCCAGAAAGACCAAAGAAAAAGCCTGGGTTGGTTAGCTCTGGTGTAAACTTCTAAATACATTTCCATCCAACATTGTGGGGGGACTAGCTGACATGGAACACTATGCAGGCATTATAGACGTGTTGCAGATGCTGTGCTCCAGTGTTGCAGATGCTGTTGTGCTGGTGTTCCTTCACCTTGCGAATGTTGTAAAAGTCGCGGTGAGGAACCTGCTTCTGGGCTGCCAACTCCTTCATCTCGTTCAGCAGAATGTGCATCTGGAACTTAGAGCTGAGGTACTGCAGCCGGCGGTAGCAGAACGACTTCCTGCCCGCGCACAAACACGCGCACACACACTGACAGTTTATTTTACTGCAGAGCCAACAGATGTGACTGATATGATTCTAAAGCGAAGACCCAGTAACACTCACACTGGTCCGTTGATGATGAGAGCCATCATGACATTCATGTCAGCGATGTACTCCTTCAGGTCTGGGTAGGGCAGGTCCAACTCTGTACTCCTGGAAATGATGGACAATCAGTTATCCACTCTCTCTTCCACAAACATACAGACCCAGACTACAGAACCAGATTAGCCCATCACACACACAACTAGAAACTAACTGAAAACAAGCAGACTCAAACAAACACACTCACTTCTCCATGGGGCTCTTCTTGGTGTAGACATGCATGACCCCATCCACCATCTTACAGCTGTACCCTGTGTCTGCAGGCATGTTCTTGGTGACCTGGTTTTCATAGGGGTGAGTCTCTGAGACAGGGGGGTGGACTGGAGCATCTGTGGGAGACAGTATGGTCAACGTTTCTCCCTTCCCTACTATAATACCTCAATGATTCATATTACAACATTTTCATTCACAATCGCACAAAGTAACTCAATTGCTAAAGGAGATTGGGACAGAAACACTATAGCTATGCCTGTGTGTCTCAGTTAGTGTCATACCCAATGTGTCAGGTGCGTGTGTTAGTGTGCGTGTCATACCCAACGTGTCAGGTGTGTGTGTGTCATTCCCAACGTGTCAGGTGTGTGTGTGTCATTCCCAACGTGTCAGGTGTGTGTGTGTCATTCCCAACGTGTCAGGTGTGTGTGTGTCATTCCCAACGTGTCAGGTGTGTGTGTCATTCCCAACATGTCAGGTGTGTGTGTCATTCCCAACGTGTCAGGTGTGTGTGTCATTCCCAACGTGTCAGGTGTGTGTGTCATTCCCAACGTGTCAGGTGTGTGTGTCATTCCCAACGTGTCAGGTGTGTGTGTCATTCCCAACGTGTCAGGTGTGTGTGTCATACCCAACGTGTCAGGTGTGTGTGTCATACCCAACGTGTCAGGTGTGTGTGTCATACCCAACGTGTCAGGTGTGTGTGTCATACCCAATGTGTCAGGTGTGTGTGTCATACCCAATGTGTCAGGTGTGTGTGTGTCATACCCAACGTGTCAGGTGTGTGTGTGTCATACCCAACGTGTCAGGTGTGTGTGTGACATACCCAACGTGTCAGGTGTGTGTGTGACATACCCAACGTGTCAGGTGTGTGTGTGTCATACCCAACGTGTCAGGTGTGTGTTTCATACCCAACGTGTCAGGTGTGTGTGTGTTTCATACCCAACGTGTCAGGTGTGTGTGTGTCAGTGTGTGTGTGTCATGCCTGCATCAACAGGGGTCTCAGGGATCTCCTCATAGATGCGTAGGTCCAGGGGTTTCTCTCCCAGCTCCCCCAGCTCACGGGCAGTGGTCTTACAGAAGTTCTGCATGGACAGAGCGATGTACTTCTCCCTGATGAACAGGGCCTTCACCACACACTTAGCTGCATCCACCAGGTCTGTGAAGGGCACCTGGGCAAGGCAGACATAGTCTACAGTGATTAGACATCCACACACTGCCAAGAGGCCATTGCAACGTGCCTGAGAGTGGATGAGTTGGTAACACTGTAGCCCACCTGCTGTCCCCAAACCGAAGAACAGGGATCACTACCCAGACCAGGCTCTCCTCCCTACTCTGACTCCCCTGTATATCCAACTGTCGAAATAATTACAAGTCGAAGTCATGTCCATTCCTAGCCCACTCCTCTTTTACTTCAATAGGTTTGTTGACTGAATTGGTTTGACTTCGATAGTGAGCATGCGGCACACTGAAAGATCAACCAAACGGTACCGGAGCGCCAAGTCTAGGTCCAACAGGCTTCTTAACAGGTTCTACCCCCAAGCCATAAGACTCGCGAACAGCTAATCAAATGGCTACCCGGACTATTTGCATTGTCCCCACCCCACTTCCCATTTTTACGCTGCTGCTACTCTGTTTATTATCTATGCATAGTCACTTTACCTCTACCTACATGTACATATTACCTTGACTAACTGGTGTCCCTGCACATTGACTCTGTACAGGTCATCAAGGACAACAACCACCCGAGCCACTGCCTGTTCACCCCACTATCATCCAGAAGGCGAGGTCAGTACAGGTGCATCAAAGCAGGGACCGAGAGACTGAAAAACAGCTTCTATCTCAAGGCCATCAGACTGTTAAACAGCCATCACTAACATTGAGTGGCTGCTGCCAACATATTGACTCAACTCCAGCCACTTTAATAATGGAACAATGTATGTAAAAATATATCACTAGCCACTTTAAACAATGCTACTTAATATAATGTTTACATACCCTACATTACTCATCTCATATGTATATACTGTACTCTATACCATCTACTGCATCTTGCCATCTTTATGTAATACATGTATCACTAGCCACATTAAACAATGCTACTTAATATAATGTTTACATACCCTACATTACTCATCTCATATGTATATACTGTACTCGATACCATCTACCATCTTGCCTATGCCATTCTGTACCATCACTCATTCATATATTTTTATGTACATATTCTTTATCCCTTTACATTTGTGTGTATAAGGTATTTGTTGTGAAATTGTTAGGTTAGATTACTCGTTGGTTATTACTGCATCGTCGGAACTACTAGAAGCACAAGCATTTCACTACACTCGCATTAACATCTGCTAACCATGTGTATGTGACCAATAAAATTGGATTTGATTACCCCCTGTATATAACCTCGCTATTGTTATTTTACTGCTAGAAATGTCATTATTTTTGAAAGAAAAGCTAATTGTTTGTCCATTAAAATAACATTAACTTGATCAGAAATACAGTGTTACTTGTTAATGTTGTAAATGACTATTGGCCCGTTTTATTGCTTCTTTAATAAGAACAACAGTTTTCAGCTGTGCTAACAGAATTGCAAAAGGGTTTTCTAATGATCAATTAGCCTTTTAAAATGATCAACTTGGATTAGCTAACACAATGTGACATTGGAACACAGGAGTGATGGTTGCTGATAATGGGCCTCTGTACGCCTATGTAATGTAGATATTCCATAAAAAATCTGCCGTTTCCAGCTACAATAGTAATTTACAACATTAACCATGTCTACACTGTATTTCTGATCAATTTGATGTTATTTATTGGACAAAAAATATGCTTTTCTTTCAAAAAAAAGGACATTCAAACTTTTGAATGGTATATATATATATATATTTATAATATATTTTTTACTTCAGTTTATTTGAGTAAACACTTAAATCTGCATCGTTGGTTAAGGGTTTGTAAGTAAGCATTTCATTGTAAGGTCTACACACCTTATTTTCGGCGCATGTGACAAATAACATTTGATTGATTTGATAAAACACAGATTAGGATGGACTGTGATTGGATTTATTCAATCAAGTTGTTTAGTCAGTGGCTCTCACCCCACACTTCTCCTCCCCTGATATTGACACACGCTGGTACTCTCGCTCCATCGGTAATACTCTCTCCTTCATCCAGCCATCATCGGTCCTGTCCACACCACCCTCCTGATTCATCAACCTAGAGAGAGAAGAGAGAGGTAGAGGAGGGTAGGAGAGAGCACGAGTGGAGGTATGATGTGGAGGGAATGTTAAGAGAAACCTCATGTAAATAGTTCTGCTATGAAAACACATTCATCAATACTTTATTGGTAAAGTACACTTTGAAGAAGGTTAAGTTGGAAATGTGTCAGAACAGAAGGTAGTCTTTGTCTCTCTGGGAATTGGGCCTCAGCTGTTGCATATCTGCATTAAAACTGAATGACTATTTACGTGATGAATACAAAGACACATCTACAGAGGTTTGTTAATAAGATGAATATCAAAGCGTTTTGCTGATGTAGTGGAAACCATGGTGATAAGCGTCTTGGAGATAGGCGCCAATTAGGCCAGTGAAAGGTTGCACCTGGGCCCGACACTGGTGGCCTTGTACCCCAAAGATGGAACGAGCTTCCCCCCAACGCTAGGATAGCAGAGTCCCTGCTCATCTTCCCAAAACCTCTGAAACACTACCTCTTCAAAGAGTATATTAAATAAGAAATCTCAGTCCCCCCCCCCCCCCCCAATTAAAAACAACAACAACTTGGCACTCTTCTGTTCCTACTAGCACCGACTTTGATAATAACCTCTGTGTTGAGGAAAAGTGTACGACTGTGGTACGTGGTTGTCTCACCTAGCCTTCTTAAGATGAATACACCACTGTAAGACTCTCTGGATAAGAACGTCTGCTAAATGACTCAAATGTAAATGCATTAACAGCCTGGCACTTCAGAGGCCCCCCTGAAGACTAAACATCAACAACTCATCACCTTGCTTAGTTAAATAAAGGTTTAATTCAAATAAATAAATAAAAATCACCTGTGGTAATATATACACCTCACATCACCAGGGAACAGGGAACTCATATGGTATTTAGTTAATGGAGTTGGAATGGAGTTGGACTGGAACATTCTCAATATATGACAATATTATACATTTAAAATCAAACTCTTCTGCAACTGAGTGCCAAGGATTGTACATACGGTGTGCAGATGTAGGTAAAAACATGACTTTGCGCAGTAGCAAGATTGTTAGGAAAAGGCAAAAGACAGAGAGAGAGAGACTGAAAGGACAGCTCACTCACTCCAGGTCGGCATCACTGTCGATTTTCATGAACTCCTGCTTGGCGCGGAGCAGGATCTCTGGCTCAAGCCTGGCGGGGCGTAGTGCGGAGCGCGGCGAGGCGAGGTCAGAAGGCAGGGGGGCACCATGGGTACGGGTGAGGCAAAGCAAAAGGAAAGAGCCACACAAGCACACAGAAACACAAGCACACAGAAACACAGAAACACAGAAAGAGGATGCAAATACAGGTACACAAACAAAACACACAAAAGAGCCATAGAAACGCACATAACACACAAACGGGACCAGAGTGTGAAGAGTGATCAGGTGGGATGAGACAAACAGAGAAATATGATCAGTTAGCAGTGGTACGTATACCTTGATTGGTCACATGACCCTGCTGCATTGAGTGGAGCAAGGATTCCTTAGTGTGTCAGATCCACCCCGTGAGATTGGCTTAGTGAAACCGGCCATCACCACCCCAGCAACACAGACAGAACTCCCTCCCTCCCCCTCCCTTTCCTGTGGGTGGAACAGACTGGAACACTAGGATGTGAATGCTACGGACTGATTCAATTAGCTGTTTGCTTATGTTAGTTCGCTGGTAGCTTGCAACCAACATGATGGAAGCTGTTGAGCGTGTATGAGTTCCTGTGGGTAGAGGTGGGTTGTTTGGGTGTGTATGTGGGAGCTGTGTTGGTGTGTATGTGTGTGCGCGTGTCTGCTGCATCTCTCACTTGATGTCCTGGCTGATCTGCCTCTCCAGGCGTTGGCGTCTCTCCTCCAGCTGCTCGATGGGGCTGTCCTCAGGGAACTCATAAGGAGCGGTGCGCATCTCACTCTCCGTCAGGCTGCGAGTGAACAGCTCCTGAGAGATACACCATCAAATTAACATTAGAACACACATTACACGCAGAGGAAGAGCTAAAGGTATGAGCATTTACACACACATAACACACACAAACATCTAAAAACACACGCAGTCGCACACAAACACTAGGGTAGTGATAACACTGTGTCCCTGTGATCTCACCTCTGCAATCTCCTTGTACTTTCCGTCCATGGATGTACGTAGGTCGATGGGGAAGTGTTTGAGTGGGTTAGTGACGGGCGTCCCAGGGAGGGAGCGCTGAGGCTTCAGGGTCTTGGCCTGCTCTGCTACACCACGCAGATCTAGAGAGGGAGGGTGATGGAGAGACAAAGGGAGGGAGAGAAAGAGACAGAGAGAGCGTTAAACAACAAATAACAAACATGACAAAAAAGACAAAGAAAATAAAAAAGCTATAAAACTGGGAGGGAGAGACAGTGAGTTGCATGGATTTGCTATATTCAGAGCAAACATTAAAACACATATTTTCACAGCCAGAACTCTTGCATCACCACCTACAAAATGGGCCTACACTAGTAGACTCCCCTCCGACCCTCAACTGCTCTCAGCAGCGGTGTTGTGGCTTCGTAACCAGCACAGAGGAGCCTCCCTACTGTACGACAGCGTCAGTGGTGTGTTAGTCTCTCCACAGCACTGCTGACTCTGAGCTGGGTACCTTCTCACTGCAGTGTGTGTCAGGCAGCAGCAGCAGGAGTCGTCGGAGTGATGTGTGTGTGTGGCAGCAGTCTCTGTGGTATACAGCCCACACTGGGAGCCATTCAGGTGGAGTGCTCATTAACAGAGATACATTTAGTCAGATGCCAGCCACCCGTTGCCATGGAGACCTGGCCTGCTGGTCAGAGAGAGGCGAGGCGAGGTCGGGGGGAGAACAATGACAGCACCTTCCCCTGAGACGGACAAAGCAGGGTGAGAAAGTACACACACTACACAGGCAGGCAGGCACAGGACAAAGACCCCATTGTGTCTGTCCCATAGAAAATACACACACAGAGAGCGAGAGAGAGCGATGGAGGCTTAATAACCAACAGATGAGGGATGAGCTCAAGAGCTACGTGGAAGTTTGCTAAACTGTGTGGTGTGTTTTCCTGCACAGAGAATGCTACCGTAGCATACCCATAAGGCCTTTGGACTGGATGGGACCCCTGAGATGCAGAAGGTTCTATTTTATGACAGACGAGCCCTGTAGATTAGTGTGTGTGTGTCCAACAGCATGCTCTGATAGGCCTAATGGCTGTCTGGAAAATTGACCAGGGCCAAATCACCCAATGAAAGATGCCAGAGCAACTGGGACTCATCAAAACACATACAGACAGACAGACTCTGGGCTCCATTACAATGACTGTCCATTCATTCAGCTACAATGCCTTTAAAAAGTATTCACACCCCTTGACATTTTTCACATTTTGTTGTGTTACAAAGTGGGATTAAAATGAATTGTCATTTTTTGTCAACAATATACACAAAATACTCTGTACTATCAAAGTGGAAGAAAAATTCAAACATAAAAAATCAAATACAAAAATCAAATACTAGATAAGTCAATACATGTTCGAATCAACTTTGGTATCGATTACAGTTGTGAGTCTTTCTGGGTAAGTCCCTAAGAACTTAGCACACCTGGACTACAATATTTGCACATAATTTTTTTTATTTTTTTTATTCTTCAAGCTCTGTTTGGTTGTTGATCATTGCTAGAGACAGCCATTTTCAAGTCTTGCTGTAGATTTGCAAGTTGAGTTAAGTCAAAACTGTAACTAGGGCACTTAGTGTCGTCTTGGTAAGCAACTGCAGTGTATATTTGGCCTTGTGTATTCATCTCCCAGTGTCTGCTGGAAAGCAGACTGAACCAAGTTTTTCACTAGGATTTTGCCTGTGTTGAGCTCTATTACGTTTCTTTTTACCCTAAATAACTCCCCAGTCGTTGCCGATGACAATTATACCCATAACATGATGCAGCCACCACCATGCTTGAAAATATGAAGAGTGGTACTCAGTGATGTGTTGCGTTTTCCCCAAACATAACACTTTGTACTCAGGACAACAAGTTAATTTCTTTGCCACATTTTTTGTAGTATTACTTTAGTGCCTTATTGCAAACAGGATCCATGTTTTGGAATATTTGTATTCCTTATTCCACTGTCATTCAGATTGCTAAAGCAACCCACTAACATCTAGAGCACCTGGAAGCATCCAACTGTGTTGCTAGACCACTGGGTTAAAGCAGCATGTATATGTCGGCAGGTTTAGACACGACTACAGTAGTTGATGGCGCTAGGCCTCCCCAGCACACATTAACACCCCTATATGAGATATAGTATTATATTTCCCGTTTATGGGACATTATTCAGTATTTCTTCAGTGATATCAGCATTGGCAATCAAAGCACAGAGCAGGACACAGAGACAAGGACACATACTCCATTCTCCCCTGCGTAGCCTCCACATAATCCTCCCCTCCCTCCACCACATATGCCTCTTAATCCAGCACCCCCCAGACCCATTTAGCTCAGTGACATCAGGGAAGGGGGCAACAACACCACAGACATATCCTGCAGTAAACACTGCCAATAACTAACTCATACTAACAACACTAGGCAGGCTATATGACTGGGTGATGGGCTACTACAAAGTAATGGCGTAACAAAACAACTGCACACTGCAGACACAGTGGCCCAGAGGATTAGGATTTGCATTGTGTGACCCTGATTTAAAACATGAATCAAAACATGCAACCCAATACAGCAGCTTAAAGCCTAGTGGTTGTTTTAGATAAGGACAGAGGGGCTAGTTTTGAAGTGGAGAAGGAGCTATTAGTGATCATGGAAAGAGGACAAATAGACTACTGTGCTTCATGTAAACTAATATATAGTTCAAAGTACAGAAAGACAGTGATATGACAGTAAATACAAATACCCCGATCATGTGCAGGGACAGATCTCTGAGCATTAGGCCTACATGGTACAGGGACATCATTAGTTAATTCATTCACAACGCAAGAGGAAAGCTTTTGATGTTAGCGCGCACTGACGGAGCCCAGCGCCATGACAACTGATTGGTATTGGAGAGCAACAATTAATAACAGTCTGAAAACCACAGAGGAGAAAATCCATCCATTCACAACCAATTGTTTTTGAATGAGGACCAAACGTGTGTGAGCGTATTTCCATTTTATGCAAACACTCCAGGATAACACACTGCATTCATCCAGTTTTAAAAGAACCCAGACAGTGTTTGTTATTTTGGAGCACCTGTATAATCTACTTTCCCTGTGAACAGTACTCTGTACAGTTTGTGTGCCATCTAGCCTGTAGCACATTTCCAGTAAGATGCTGCTTGCGTGTTTTTTACTGTTTACAAAATATGTGTGTTTGTGGGGGGGGGGGGGGGGTATGCTGTCCTAGGTCCTACTTAGCACTAATCCTCATTGCAATGAAAGCCCAGCTCCTCAACACACAGCATGACAGTGCAGTCAGTCAGCTGAGCTCACCTCAGTTTTCCCCTCATCATCATCTCTCTAAGGCCTGAGCCTGCACCTCTCTCCTTCTCGTACCCTCCTGTCTCCTGCATTACACTGGACTGAGAGTCTTTCTTTTTCGAACATTTATTTAACTAGGCAAGTCCGTTAAGAACAAATTCTTATTTACAATGACGGCCAACCAGGGAAAACTGTTCCCTGCCTTGTTCAGGGGCAGAACGACAAATGTTTACCTTATCAGCTCGGGGATGTGATCCAGCAACATTTTGATTACTGGCCCAACACTCTAACAACTAGGCTACCTGCCGTGTGTGTGTCCCTGTCTGCTGTCCCAGTGTGTTTGTCCCTGGGATAGATCAGCGAGAGGCCAGGCCATCTCAGTAGATGACATCCTGACCTAGTGCTAAGTGACAGATGACATCCTCACAGAGCGGTGACCTACATACGATAACAAGAGCTCTCAGACAGTGGACACAGTGAGGAGACGATGCTGTGTGTGTGTGTGTGTGTGTGTGTGTGTGTGTGTGAGAAGTGTGTGTTTAAGAAAGAGATGTGTCTATCCTGATTGTTTTTGTGAGAGACAGATTGTGTGTCTGACCATATCTGTGTGTGTGTATCATATGTTGTATTGTAGACTGTTTATGGCGTCAGTGTGTGAGGCAGCTGTTGCTTCACAGCTCACTACACCTCCCTCGCTCTATTCCCTGAGAGGGCGACATACTCTGCAAATATTCCTTAGCAACCACAGATAAGAATAAAACTCTACTTTGAACCCCTTTTTGCCTCAATATATTGTCTCAAATGTAGCCTGAATTCCTCAAGTCTTCTTGCTACAGTATGGAATATTTTCTACAGAGCCTTGGAAATCAAATGAAATCTGATTTGTCCCATGCGCCGAATACAACAAGTGTAGACCTTACAGTGAAATGCTTACTTACAAGCCCTTAACCAACAATGCTTTAAGAAGTTAAGAGAAAAAAGTGTTATGTAAAAAACTGAAAATAAAAGTAAAAAATAGTTCAACAGCAGCAGTAAAATAACAGTAGCGAGGCTATATACAGGGGGTACTGGTACAGAGTCAATGTTTGGGGTCACCGGTTAGTCGAGGTAACTGAGGAAAGACCCTAAAGGCCATTCAGGTGAAAAAAGGACCAGTGATGAATACCTGAGTGAGAGCTGCTATTGATCCTCTCACATTTCTGCACGCAATCAACATGCTGTCATGTCACACAAATGACACACGCAACAATAATGCATAATTATCCCCCCCCCCCCCCCATCTTTTTTTTTTGCGGGGGTGACAGCAGGTCCCACTCCTTAGGTATTTTTACTTTATTGGTTAGGATAGAGAAAGGTAGAGAGACGAAAGGTAAAAACAGTGTGCTGAAAAGGCAATGGACCGGATTCAAACCCATGCTAGCTTGGTACATGTGTTCTGGAGGCAGTGGCTTAGGCCACTAGCCCACCACAGGAATGCCTACTTCACCAAATGAAGTGGACAATTATAACTAGCAGGATTGTGGTAAACAAACATGAAATACTCTGTAGTTTATAATTCTAGCAATTCAAGTTTGGGACCACATTGCTAGAAATAGACTGTGGTATCACATACGCTGAACATTTTTAACTGTGCTGAATTGAGGACTTTTGAAAGGACCTTTTATGGGTGGGGACAGAAGAAATTCCTACTTCAAATGTCACAGTACTCCACAATGTAAAGTTCAAACGACTATGATTTTAAAGACAAACTGACTGTACTAATAATCAGGGTGTTAACATTAAATAGGAATAAGGACAGGACACCGGCAGGTACTTTAACTCACAACATGGATCTCAGCGGTCATCACACACAGGCAATATGTTCTCTTAGAGATCTACCCCCTCACCCAAACACATGCAGCCCTTTGGCTGCACTCTGACACTGCAGTAAGTACAACCGAGATCGGTGAGACTAGCGATAGACCGGCCCGGCGGTACAACTGTGACGCAGCCTTCTCTATCTGCCCTCTCCTTCTCCTCCCAAAGGATGCTTTCGTTCATCATCACGCCCCCCCACCCCCAGCCTCATCCCCCTCTCATCCCCGTTTCCATCCCTCTTTTAATTTCTGTCAGCAACAGCAGTTTCCTGCTGCATTGATCGATGGTGCCTGTGTTGGTCAGTGTGTGTTGTGTGTGCAATGTGCATGTGTACATCCCGCTCCTGTCTCAGAAGTAGCAGAGCAGGGTACAATACAGAAGTGGTCTCCACCACACAACTAGAGTTCTAACAACATGGCTATATTCTCCCCGAAGGAGAAGATAACTGGCTACATCACTGTCATTCCAGTTACAGTGTTACAGTACCTTACGGTCGTGGTGGCGGTGGGCTTGTGATGGCTCCTGTGGGATGCTGGGACATGTCACCAGGCCCGGGACAGGACGGCTGCTGCTCCCTCCCCCACAGACACAGCGGACGGACGTGGAAAGAGTGATGACAAAGAGAGAGAGGGAGAGAGACAGAGTATGCTCTCACCCTCACATTCAGCAGCAGCGGGATACACTGTCTTCTCTCTCCGTCTCTCTGATTCTATGTTATCACTGTCTCTTTAGTTTTCCCACTCAGTCCCGTTTTGCACTGAGTCTGTTTTCCTCTGCTTCCCCCCTTCTCTCTGCCTCTGTGCCTGTGCTGCTTCCTGGATTAGGCCGGTTTTCTGTACACATAACAATCCCTTTAAATCCCTATGACTGGTCTGGAGTGTACCACGTGGTGCTAAGGGGTGTGAGGTGGGCTGCACCACTTCATGTGCTGTAGAATGGAGGAGGCTGGGTTTCTCTCAGCACTCCCCCTCCACTGTCTCCAGCTCTCTCCCCCTCCCCCTCACAGTATTACTGCATGCTCTGTGTGTGTTAATGTGTGGTGTAGCTTAAATTATATGAAAGTGGTTTGTTTCTTTGTGTTCTTTAAAATCATGAGTATTTCATTTAGTCTGCATTAATAGAAAGTCGCCTATAGTGCCTGAAGATACACATAGTTTTAATGCGTGTTTGTTTTTTGCAAATGTGAACAGTGAACACCTTTGAGCATTTAGCCTATTCCACAAAGTGTAGACTAATGCAGTTCTATGATGTAATGGGAGTGAGTACACTACATTAGCATGTGTGAATTAGTATCATATAGTCCTCCCTGACAGCAGACAACTCTCTGCTCTAATGCAGCATGTAAGGGGCCAGGCAGGGGGAAGAGGGGTTTTCCTGCTTCCTTCCTCACATGACTGCTGTTAAAGGGAAGCCTGGTTCCTCTAGTGAGTCAGGCTTGGTCATCCCTCCCTAGGAGACTGCTGGAACTCCGTAGGAGTAGTTGTATTATTATTATTTACCTCTCTATTCTTCCCCTTTCTTATCTCTTTGTATTCTCAATCCCTCATTCTTTGACTCTTCTCTATTTCTTCAGGAAAGTCTGAGAGAAAAAGCATGTAGTGCAACCTTCTCAGAATGAGAAGCTGAGGACTAAGTGGGGGAGAGGGAAGAAGGGGGAAATCATTTTGCCCAGCGGGCCATATGCGGAGGGCCGCACTTAAAATTGGTTATATTTCCTCGCCATCAAAAAATAAAAACTCTATACATCGCTTTTGGAATTTTCGATGCTCCTTGACTGTCTAGTTTCCGTTTTGAAGACTGTTAGCAAGCTGGACAGAGTAAAGAGACTAGAAATGTAGGTCATTGTCATTTCTACACCATTTCTATTTGGTTTTAGTCATGTCAATTGAGAATTTTTCCCCAGGGGAAAAAATATTTATAGAAAGGCTTACTCAAACCACCTTTGCGGCTCGAATTGATAGGACTCGCGGGCCATTTGACAACCCTGATATAGACCCAGGCACAGCCTAGACACACACCACAGCTAGACAAGAGTCAGATTCCTGACGGTTCCTGTTTTGTCTGCAAAACCAGCACACATAAATAGACATAATTACACAGGAGTTGACCTAGCCTTCACTGAGTGGCTTGTTCTACTATCTGAATGGTTACAGCAGTAGAGTCATTTTCTGTCTGGCCGGAACCCAAACACTCATTGTATCCTCCAGGTCAGTCATGTCCTCATAAAATGACATCCCTAAAAGGCAGTGACTGGCCTTTCCAAGTGAAATCATGTTCTTCTGGGCTTTACAAGGGTAGGACGACCCAAATCTGTCTTGACTTCTGCAGTGTAATGTAATACAATATAGTCTTCAATCTGATTGCTGTGAGATTGGTTTCATACTGGTTGCTAAATCAACAAATTACTCGGTTTTATCTTATTACTCTTGATACAATGAAAGATAAGGACATTGTCTGACAAAACATTTTATGAGCTCTGATGCACTGTGAGATAAGACATTAAGGGCTCTGACAAAGTTGACAGTACTGGAAATGTTCCTTTTTCTAAACTAAAACATGATACTTCACCCAACCCCCTTTACAAGCCTCCACTGAAAACATCTGGTTAACTGAAAACCTCACTCCAGAATGTACCAGATGTTAACTGAAAACCTCACTCCAGAATGTACCAGATGTTAACTGAAAACCTCACTCCAGAATGTACCAGATGTTAACTGAAAACCTCACTCCAGAATGTACCAGATGTTAACTGAAAACATCTGGTACATTCTGGAGTGAGGTTAACTGAAAAAGGAAGAAAGCTGACCTAGATATTCCTGTCCTCAAACTTTCAGACATTTGAAAACACACGCACACACACACATGCCGCCTCTCCCACTGTACTGGTCTACCAGCCTCTAGGCATGTGGCATTACCGGGATACAGTCCATCCCCCCCAGCTGTGCACTTAGCGGGCGGAGCTTCTCATGCAATAGAGCTTGCTAGCTTGTAGTCCTAAAAAACTAAAATGAGTTCCTATGTTTAGGGATACCACATCTTCTTTCTCCATAAATTCTTGTTAATGCTTGGTGCAGAAAATGCACCATAACAGAACAAAACACAGTATTTCCATTAGTCTAAACCCCCCAAAAGAGAGTACGCACTAGGAAGCAAAGCATCCCATCTCATCCCACTGAGATAAAAAGATGCTCAAAGAGGGTAGCTACATGATGGTTGAGTGACAGAGCAGGCGTTTAGTGGCTGGAAGTCATGAAGAGAGTACACACAGGGCATGGTGCATTGTTAGTTTGTGTCACTGTTGACATTAGCCCTAGATAATATTACATAACTGGGAGGATAGGAACAGAGAATACAAAGAGAGAACGACAGAAATAACACTGAGGAGCAGAGCAAAGAGGCAATTCCACTGTAACAGAACAATGCTGAGACTCTTCACTTTAAAAGTATGCCAAACAGTCAGTTTGTCTCTGAACCATTGATTACAAAGTGAAAAACCATACAACTCCACGCACAAGGACTACTTTTAACAATTTCTACAGAAAATTTTACAAAAACAAATTGTCTCGAAATAACAGTGCAGGCGTAAAGTTTGGTAACAGAATGACAGTTTTTTTGTGGCCACAAATTAATATTCAAAGATGTCTGCTGAAAGAATGGGGTGTCCGCTATGACATGACGACTTCAGTTTCAAAAAATCAATTTTTAGTTATTGAACTACAGTAATTGAAGTGGATTTATACCCGGGTAACAAAATGATGGTAACAGAATGACATCATGGGTCCCTGATCTGTACTATACAAAAATGCATAATTATAAATGTCACTTTCTTCATGGTGACGTATCCTGAATAGGTACACAACTTATATCCTCCTTTGCTTGTTTGGGTATTATTCTACACACTTATTCCAATGAGCTCCGGCCCCAAACAAGACCCAATTTGGTTGGTCGGACCAAACCTGTTCCAATCATAGACTTATATGTTTCACAACTTTGGAAATCACAGTACACCACAGCGCAGTACAGCTCAGTACAGTTAAGTGAAGCACAGTAGAGTTCAGTGCAGCACAGTAGAGTTCAGTGCAGCACAGTAGAGTTCAGTAAAGTTCAGTACACTAAATTGGACTGTACTCTATTGTGCTCTACTGTACTAAACGTTATAGTAATGTACTGTATAGTACTGACCTATACTCTACTTTTCTTTACTGTACTGTGCTTTCCAAACTTGTGAAACAAACGCCCATGATTGGTTCAGATTTGAACTGACCAAGTTTCAACTACTTTTCAACGTCCATGGATGTCCCGTGTCGGTCGGTGCTCGGTGGGTAAGAGGGCTGGTTTCAGTAAATGGAAAGAGGGGGCTCATGGGTAGTTGTCAGTAAGAGCTGGGAGGTGACAATAACTGGAGAGAGAAGAGAGAGAGGGAGGGGTTGTCCAGACTGTTTTCACACTCTTGCTTTTACCAGACAGAGAAAGAAAACATCCATGAGCTGGACCTGACACCATGATGACCTCTGGAGATATAAAGAGAACTGTCTTTAGAGATGACCAGAGAAACACTGTGCTGCAGAACAACACCATTTGTTTATCAACCCTGGTCCAGGACGACTAATTTGGATGCTGATTTTTATTTAAGCCAGTCATCTAGTGTAAGCTGATTGAATGAGTTCAACTTTAGACAGTAGACATGGGTATGATGAAATATAGAGTGGGGAAAAATCTAACAAGAACTTGTTCAATCTTCTTTCTCATGTGAAACAAATAATTAGAAATTGAAACAAATGAAAAAAACAACCCAATCTTGTTAGCTCCGGTCTGATATCTCACCATTCACCCCAGCATGATGCTCCGTATCTCTGTGAGAGCCCATCCCTGAGAGGGTTCTCAAAACATTCCGTCCACACATACCCTAATATCCCACGCTCACTGTCCCAAGGCTACCAGAGTCTCTGCTCCTCTTCTCCCTCCCATCTCTGATAACCTAGCCCTAACTTCACCATTCACCAGCCTATCTGCTTATCAGCACAGCTCTCACAGTATCTGAATATAGCAAAGAGGGAGCCCAGAACCAGTGTCCCTTTACACATAACATACACTGTGCCACAGCTATTTCTTCAGGGATTTAACCATTCAGCTAAACCGGCTATCTTGAGGTCAACGTCCCATTCCCCTGAAGCCGGCAGGATCATTCCTGAGAGGGGGTGTGAACTCCTCCTCACCTCCACTAGGAGGGCTGAGTGGGGTGGGGGGGGGGGTCTTTCAGAGCCTCTCCCATGATGGATGGTGTTTAAGGGGCAGCTCAGTCTACTTGGGTGCACTGGTTGGGCAGACAGACTAGAGCAGTACAAGAACACACACACACACGTTGGAAGGCAAGACAAACAGGAAACACCTATGTTTATAATTGTCACTCATGTACTGTAAATATTAGGCTTGACCCCGATTAGTCGACTGGTCGAATGTTTGGAGATTAGGCTGATGGTCGACCGAGATCGTTTTAGTTGAGCAGTAACAAATATATATTTGCGCCCATCTCAGTGAATTTATCCATTGCAGAGGCCTAGACTAAAAGCCCATTTCGGCTTGATCTAAAAATGTGGTAGGAGGCTCTATATGGAGGGTGTGATGCAATAGCAGAGCCTCCAGAGGCATGCAGAGGCCAAATCGAGCTCTGTACCACATCACCATGCCTCTCCCGAATTTTTAAACAATGCAGAGGGCTCTGTATAGTTCCACAATGACATGATTAGTTGACGGTAGGTGGGGGCGGTACATCCTGTATAAACTTGGTTGGGGCGGTACATCCTGTATAACTCTGCACTGCTCCGTGAAGCGCAAGAAGTACGAATGCCCTGACTTCTGAGGCCATATCACCGTAAATGCTGCATGGTCAATGCAGATGTCGGATTGACCACGCACCCAGATGCACAATGCATTTCTCTCTCCAGAATGAACACTCCCGCCAATTTTGTGCACATTCATTATTTCATAACATCATTGTGTGCATTGATTGCCTTTGATTGTTAGTGTCTATCAATTCCCCATTACATATATCACCAGTAGTACATTTACCGTTAATTCCTATAATTTCTAATCTACGATGTTTGTTACTTTGGTTACAGTCATTTCTGTTAATGCATTCACTATTATTATTATTCCAGTCTTCTTCTTCTCATTCTCTGAGGGAACACATTGTTTTCAGAATCCGCAACCTATGCTACACTTGTGAGAAACCAGTTTTGGTTTGTTTCACTCCATTTATGAGTTTTGTAAAGGTAGTCTGTCTTTTGTTTGGAGCGCTTCTGTCAATATTGAGTAAGGACGCGCACGCATAGAAGTAGGCCTATAGGCTACCTGGCCTGATTATACATAGAAGTAGGCCTATAGGCTACCTGGCCTGATTATACATAGAAGTAGGCCTATAGGCTACCTGGCCTGATTATACATAGAAGTAGGCCTATAGGCTACCTGGCCTGATTATACATAGAAGTAGGCCTATAGGCTACCTGGCCTGATTATACATAGAAGTAGGCCTATAGGCTACCTGGCCTGATTATACATAGAAGTAGGCCTATAGGCTACCTGGCCTGATTATACATAGAAGTAGGCCTATAGGCTACCTGGCCTGATTGTACATAGAATTGGGTCTATAGGCTACCTGGCCTGATTGTACATAGAATTGGGTCTATAGGCTACCTGGCCTGCACGCAAATGTAGGAATATAAATGGGCCCATTTGGGGATCTGATAGTATTTCTGATTGGCTTAATGCAGCACCACTAGTGACTTAATTTGGAGCGTCTCAAATTAAGGTTTTCTTCACCTCAAACAGGGAGCAAACAAAGTCTGTTTTTACATCCACTGAGAATTACAATAGTTCCTCAATGTATTTGAAAAAGCTTTCCAGGTCTCCCCCTTTTGATAACCACTCAGCGTGAAAGGGAAAAATGTAAAGCTCTGATCCAGTAGAAACGTCATAAAATAGGCCTACCTGATTATTTCTTATCAGTGCTTGACTTTTAGGTTCCAGTACTCATTTTGGGCGTTGGTACTGTTTATAAACTCAGCAAAAAAAGAATTGTCCCTTTTTCAGGACCCTGTCTTTCAAAGATAATTTGTAAAAATCCAAATAACTTCACTGATCATCTTTGTAAAGGGTTTAAACACTGTTCCCCATGCTTGTTCAATGAACCATAAACAATTAATGAATATTCACCTGTGGAACGGTCATTAAGACACTAACAGCTTACAGACGGTAGGCAATTAAGGTCACAGTTATGAAAACTTAGGACACTAAAGAGGCCTTTCTACTGACTCTGAAAAACACCAAAAGAAAGATGCCCAGGGTCCCTGCTCATCTGCGTGAACGTGCCTTAGGCATGCTGCAAGGAGGCATGAGGACTGCAGATGTGGCCGGGGCAATAAATTGCAATGTCTGTTCTGTGAGACGCCTAAGAAAGCGCTACAGGGAAACAGAACGTACAGCTGATCGTCCTCGCTGTGGCAGACCACATGGTGCAACACCTGTACAGGATCAGTACATCCGAACATCACACCTGCGGGACAGGTACAGGATGCCAACAACAACTGCCGGAGTTACACCAGGAACGCACAATCCCTCCATCAGTGCTCAGACTGTCCGCAATAGGCTGAGAGAGGCTGGACTGAGGGCTGTTGTAGGCCTGTTGTAAGGTAGGTCCTCACCAGACATCACCGGCAACAACATCACCTATGGGCACAAACCCACCGTCGCTGGACCAGACAGGACTGGCAAAAAGTGCTCTTCACTGACAAAGTCCGATGGTCGGATTCGCGTTTATTGTCAAAGAAATGAGCGTTACACCGAGGCCTGTACTCTGGAGCGGGATCGATTTGGAGGTGGAGGGTCCGTCATGGTCTGGGGCGGTGTGTCACAGCATCATCGGACTGAGCTTGTTGTCATTGCAGGCAATCTCAACGCTGTGCGTTACAGGGAAGACATCCTCCTCCCTCATGTGGTACCCTTCCTGCAGGCTCATCCTGACATGACCCTCCAGCATGACAATGCCACCAGCCATACTGCTCATTCTGCGCGGGACTTCCTGCAAGACGGGAATGTCAGTGTTCTGCCATGGCCAGCAAAGAGCCCGGACCTCAATCCCATTGAGCATGTCTGGGACCTGTTGGATCGGAGAGTGAGGGCTAGGGCCATTCCCCCCAGAAATATCCCGGAACTTGCAGGTGCCTTGGTGGAAGAGTGGGGTAACATCTCACAGCAAGAACTGGCAAATCTGGTGCAGTCCATGAGGAGGAGATGCACTGCAGTACTTAATGCAGCTGGTGGCCACACCAGATACTGACTGTTACTTTTAATTTTGACCCCTCCTTTCTTCAGGGACACATTATTCAATTTCTGTCAGTCACATGTCTGTGGAACTTGTTCAGTTTATGTCTCAGTTGTTGAATTTATTTTTTGCTGAGTTTATTTATGTGCAGGAGCTACACAATACTTTTTAGCTATTATTCTATAAGAGGAACAGGAGCTCAAGCAGTAGAACATTTGAGGTGCCGGTACTCAGCTCCGGTGAGTTCCTCCTGAAGTCAAACACTGCTTCTTATCCTTTGCGCGAATAGCCTACAGCTGTGTCTGTCCCAAGCTCACTGGGGTGGAAACTCTGAGGGCCTGTCATGCCAAATAGTGTCCCAGTGTCAAAATGTGCCCCCCCCCCCCCCCCCCCCCAAATGCCCTTAACTAGGTGTCTTCGCTAGACAGACACAGAGAGAGGGGGGAGGGGAAGAAAGTGAGAAAGAAAGGATTAAAGTGAGAGCTGGAGAGAGAGGTGGGAAGAGAGTGGAAGACAGACAGATAGAGAGAGCTGGAGAGAGAGGTGGGAAGAGAGTGGAAGACAGACAGATAGAGAGAGCTGGAGAGAGAGAAACAAAGGGAGAAAGACAGCAGTGCAAATGTACGTAGACTTGAGTATTTCAACAACTCTTCTCTTCCAACTTGTTAGGCAATCATTTGTACTTACGGGGGAAGGATGGCCAGCCACAAAGGAGGGTGATTTTTTTTTACCAAAGAAGAGAAAGAGGTAGTGCTGACTGAGATGCATGCTGGCCAATTCGGAGTGAAACGCATGATTGCCAAATAAATCTGTTTCTTCTGACAGAGAATTATCAAGGTGGACAGCTGGGAAAGTGAAATAACCTTTTGTTTATCAATCACATTCTATCTGAAATTATTATGATTTCAATGAATGTCAGATCAGAGAGCACACAATGTTTCAATTTGTCACTTTTTGCTTAAAGGTCAGTACCCTGACTAGCCTGCCAGAAGTTTGAGAGGACAAAGACTGTGGCATCGGAGTTGAAGCCCATCAAAGTTGTTTCACCATGGCGTATGATAGGTAAGCGTCCCAATTCAAATTTTGCCCTGATAAGTTGTTTTGTAATGGTTGCTTTATTTGACCACAGCAGAGTTCAATATCATAGAAAGTGTGTGTGTGTGTGTGTGTCAGTATCCTTACAAATATGAAAATGTGCATACTGTAAGACAGATACGGGTAAGAATAACGTAATCTTCTCTCTAACACTTTAAATGTTAGAGGTGGATCTCATCGGACCCTTCACAAAATCCAGGAATGGCAACAGCTGGTGTCTGACGGCAACCAGTCACTTTATCAAGTGGGTGGAGGCAAAACCCATTAAGGTCAGTAAAAGGAAGAGTACATGCATAACTCTAAATTCCTGTCTGTAACCAATTAAAAAGGGTGCTTGGAACCAAAAATATATTTTTTGTTTTGTATGATACCCATCAAGGACGAGACTGGCGAGGCCACCACCAAGGCGATGAACATCTTCAACACCCACGGTTCTCCAGAGGTCATCTTGAGTGACCGAGGTCATGAAAGCTGGAACAAGGTACGGATGTTATAAGTTATATTCTGTCACCAATGGTTTGTTTGATATATTTTTTACAATTTGTTTTTGTTTGTCCATGGTACATAATCAGACATATTTCAATATCTTACATTGTCAATAGATATCGTAATTATAAAGGTAATTCTTTTTGCACACAACAACAGCATCCAGGCCTCCACTGAGTCCAGACGGAAGCCGCAGCTGTTGACTGAGGTAAACAATGCAATTGGTTTGGAAGAAGGACGAAAGGAAGGAGAGGCCTGGGAAACCTCGCTGCTCTTTCGCTCCTAGCTGGGGTCACCATCTGTTAAGGTGAATATAAGAAATCTTAGATAATAACTATTTGCATTTGCACAAAAAATTACCTGAAGCTAGTTTTAGTTTCCCTAACACTGATATTTTTCTCTTTGTCTTCCTAGGGTTACCTCAGTGGAAGCAAACAATTTTCTCCAGATGGAGCAGTTGGAGTGTTTCCTTGTTTACGTCTCTGTTCCCTTTAACTCTGCTCCTGTTCTCCAGGAGCTAGGGGTTCTGCCCAACATCCAGACCTGGATCCACCTGACGTCCTCATTACCAATCACCCTTCAACGTTTCATTACATCATCTACAGCTACTGTTATTGTCATTATCTGCTAAGAACGTTTTCTTGCTCTAACATAATGGGCACATAATTATGTGAGATACACAAATTAACTAAAAACATTAGCACTGCAAACACTCAGAACAAAGAGAGCAGTGCTTGGATTTTGCAGTCTCCCTCTTCAAGTCCACCTTCTGAGACTGGCTGCCTGTTGAGAACAAGTGACAGGCAGAAACCTCCACCCACACAGCAACCACCTCGTCAATATTCCACACACCAGAATTTTATGATTGCCATGTGTGTACAATATATATATATATATTAAACTGTTTAAAAAAAGAATGTTTATGTATTAAAATCTTACATTTTGTCAGGTTGGTTTTCCCAGCTGTTTCACAAGGTGTTCATTATTGTATGTTTTAAGGTATCCTTTGATGGTATGTATTAGTTCCACATTATTGTTGTATAATAGGACCTACAATAAATACATATATTTAACCACAAGTGTGTACTAATGAGCTACATGATATATATATATATATATCATCATAATAAAGGACTAGGGAAACAAGGGAAGGGCAGGTTAAATAAAAACATGACAGCCAGACAAGCCAGTGTATGTATAAAATGGATTTGCATATGAAAGGAGTGGAAATTAGCTGACTTGGTGATCTGTAAGGTAAGTACCTTTAATGTGTCAAGCAGATTACACGTTTTCTTTGCCATTTCCGAAAAACGTAGCAATGTTTAAGACGTGTATTTCATGTTGTAATGTTAACAAGGTACCACAAGTAGTTCAAATTAATGTTTTCATTTTATTAGCTAAACAAAACTGGTTTAAACAGCGAAATTGTCACGGAAATCAGCCTTGTTTGCATAGTGACAGTGAAAATAATGTAATTTAGGCTGTAATGATCTTCAAAATTCAAATCATTGGACGCTAATAGTTTATCAAATCCCATTGTGATGCAGAGAGAGAGAGAGAGACTTTTTGGACGGGCCCAGAATTTGGCATGACAGGCCCAGAATATTTTGCATACAATGTTACAGGTTTGCTAGTGCAGCTTTGGGATGGACCCAACTTAATAGTCGATACAATGTTTCAAGTTCATTGCAGACAGGCCATGTCTACCCAATGTGATTTATAGGATATTTATTTTTTATCAGGATATGTTCTACTTGCAGGCTGCAATGTTTTTATTTGTTGGCTTTATGTAGTCTATTTTTACATAGTTGGCAATGGCAAAATAAGTTACTTTTTAGGTTATCATTTTCATTTAGATTTGGATAGAATGTTGTTTAACCACATGACAAGGATTTTGAGATACGAAGACATTATAAATTAAACTGTTTCACGAAAATGTGCATATGAAAACCATAACTGGCATGCAGATCGGTAGAAATGGTAAGAGAAACTGGCCTGTAACGTGAGAAAGACTACACGACGAGTCGGCAACCTATTACAGGCAACTTCAGGAGAGTAATGGCAGAATCTGCGAAAGCCAGCAGGAGCAGGAGGAGAATATTTCGTCAGGTTCTCTGGCGCCCTCAAGGCATTTGTCTTATTTCATCAAACCATAAACTTAAAGCATCAGACAAGCTCAATGCATATAGTTTATTTTATTAAAACACATAGGGTGTGTCTATACGGGAAAATACACAAAAAATGTTGACCAATCAATTGGTCGAAAGAACAGACGACTTTCTGCCGAACAAGATGTTTTTTTTTTTGTCGGGGACAGCCCTCGTAAATATACACATTCACACTGAGCCCTGTCTGATATATGACCCTGACTACAGCTGCCCTGGGCTTGCAGGAATGTTCAGTTTATTCAGTGAGCCGAGTGAGGATCACTAAACTGTGATATCCCACCCCTGTGTGAGTCAGTGCACAAAAGTGAGTGAATGGGTGGGTAACTGAGCGAGTGAGCGATTGAGTCAGGGGGGGATATTTTTGGTGGCATATCAGCCCAATACCAGCTGACAGAGATATACCAGCACTCATATCAATGGGATTAACTGGAACCTCGTTAGGAGCGGTGGCCACAGCCCAGCCCCTAGGCCCGAGGCGAGCAGCATGCTTAACTGTACCACAACCATGAAATACAACCCATCATAAACACAGACCGTCAGCCTGCAAACCACCCCATTGGGTAGAGAGGGACCAATGGCCATCCAGTGGGGTGTGGATTAGGTGCAGTAGTTGACTCAGACTGTATGGAAGGGGTGGAAGAGGGGGCCTTGCCGGGCTATCTGGTTACCCCCGGCAACATTTCCACCTGCCATGATGGTAGCCCTTGGAGCTTTGTTCCTGGTTATTCCAAATCCTCTGTTACCTCTGAACTATTCTTAGAAGTAGAGAGCTCTGGAATTTTCCATCTTAACACAGAGAAGATGCAACTTTCTGCTCTGGCCCTAGTTGAAATTGATGGTCAGAGATAAGACACATTACTTTGTCAAAGACTCCCTCTAGTGGTTAAAATAGAGAGAAGCATCTGCTTGCTCAGAGTTTTTTTTTTTTTTTTTACCTTTAACTAGGCAGGCAAGTCAAAGTGGAAGAGGCAAACCAAGAGGTTCCACTTCTGTCAAAATCAGTCCACACAAGAATCAAACCAAGTGGGGATTTGGCCAACTATTTCCTTTGTTGTCAATTTGCTAAGTGAGAATTATTTGATGGAATAGAAGTTATGTAATCTTTAGTTTGTTACGAATGTATTGATATGTATGTATTGAATGCATCTCGGCAACTTTGAGAAAAACTATTTTAAATTGGAGTTTTGTGTCTGTTGTTCACTTGCGTATCTGCCCTCTCATTGGCTAGAATGTTCACACCTGATCTTGCCTCCTTCCATCTGCCTTTCCACCTTTTGTGTTTGATGCCATTCCATTCGCTCCGACATGACGCTAGGCATTCAGGCCAAAGAGTTCAATCTTTGTTTCATTAGACGGGAGAATCTTGTTCCCTTTAGGGGCCTTTTGGCAAACTCCAAGCAGGCTGTCATGTGCCTTTTACTGAGGAGTGGTTTCCGTCTGGCCACTACCATAAAGGCCTGATTGGTGGAGTGCTGCAGAGATGGTTGTTCTTCTGGAAGTTTCTCCCATTTCCACAAAGGAACTCTGGAGCTCTGTCGGATTCTTGGTCACTTCCCTGACCTAGGCCCTTCTCCCCCGATTGCTCAGTATGGCCGGGCGGCCAGCTCTAGGAAGTCTTGGTGGTTCCAAACTTCTTCTGTTTAAGAATGATGGAGGCCACTATGTTCTTGACCTTCAATGCTGCAGAAATGTTTTGGTATCCTTCCCCATATCTGTGCCTCAACACAATCCTGTCTCTGAGCTCTACGGACAATTCCTTTGACCTCATTGCTTGGTTTTTGCTCTGACATGCACTGTCAACTGTGGGACCTTATATAGACAGGTGTGTGCCTTTCCAAATGATGTCCAATCAAATGAATATACCACAGGTGGATTCCAAGTTGTAGAAACATCAAGGATGATCAATGGAAACAGGATGCACCGGAGCTCAATTTCAATTCTCATAGCAAAGGGTCTGAATACTTATATAAATAAGGTATCTGTTTTTTATTTTTAATGCATTTTCAAAAATGTCCCAAAAACTTTTTGCTTTGTCATTATGGGGTATTGTGTGTAGATTGATGAGGAAATATTTGTATTTAATCAATTTTAGAATAAGGCTGTAACAAATTGTGGGAAAAGCGAAGGGGTCTGAATACTTTCCGAATGCACTCAGGGAAGTTGATGTTTTTTCCACCGTTCAGATATGTGTAATTGAAGTTGTTAGGTTTATGTTCCATCTGACATCCTGATATTACCAGGCTCTGACCACTAGATAGGGACAGTTCAACCAAATCACAAAATAACATATTGGTTTCCTTACCCTGTAAGCAGTTTATGGACAAGGTATGACAGAAATCCATGCTTTGGTTTTATTGTCCAGTTTCAAAATGTTTTTTTTTTTTGCATTTGTGGCACAAATCCAAGGCAAGTCAATGGTACTGATATTAGCATTTTCACAATTCATGTCCAAATCATTGTAAAGTACACTATATACAGTGGGGTCAAAAAAGTATTTAGTCAGCCACCAATTGTGCAAGTTCTCCCACTTAAAAAGATGAGGCCTGTAATTTTCATCATAGGTACACTTCAACTATGACAGACAAAATGAGAACAAAAATCCAGAAAATCACATCGTAGGATTTTTTATGAATTTATTTGCAAATTATGGTGGAAAATAAGTATTTGGTCACCTACAAACAAGCAAGATTTCTGGCTCACAAACCTGTAATTTCTTCTTTAAGAGGCTCCTCTGTCCTCCACTCGTTGCCTGTATTAATGGCACCTGTTTGAACTTGTTATCAGTATAAAAGACACCTGTCCACAACCTCAAACAGTCACACTCCAAACTCCACTATGGCCGAGACCAAAGAGCTGTCAAAGGACACCAGAAACAAAATTGTAGACCTGCACCAGGTGGGGAAGACTGCATCTGCAATAGGTAAGCAGCTTGGTTTGAAGAAATCAACTATGGGAGCAATTATTAGGAAATGGAAGACATACAAGACCACTGATAATCTCCCTCAATCTAGGGCTCCATGCAAGATCTCACCCGTGGGGTCAAAATGATCACAAGAACGGTGAGCAAAAATCCCAGAACCACACGGGGGGGGGGGGGGGGGTCTAGTGAATGACCTGCAGAGAGCTGGGACCAAAGTAACAAAGCCTACCATCAGTAACACACTACGCCACCAGGGACTCAAATCCTGCAGTGCCAGACGTGTCCCCCTGCTTAAGCCAGTACATGTCCAGGCCTGTCTGTAGTTTGCTAGAGAGCATTTGGATGATCCAGAAGAAGATTGGGAGAATGTCATATTGTCAGATGAAACCAAAATATAACTTTTTGGTAAAAACTCAACTCGTCATGTTCGGAGGACAAAGAATGCTGAGTTGCATCCAAAGAACACCATACCTACTGTGAAGCATGGGGGTGGAAACATCATGCTTTGGGGCTGTTTTTCTGCAAAGGGACCAGGACGACTGATCCGTGTAAAGGAAGGAAAGAATGGGGAGATTGAGTGAAAACCTCCTTCCATCAGCAAGGGCATTGAAGATTAAACGTGGCTGGGTCTTTCAGCATGACAATGATCCCAAACACACCGCCCGGGCAACGAAGGAGTGGCTTCGTAAGAAGCATTTTCAAGGTCCTGGAGTGGCCTAGCCAGTCTCCAGATCTCAACCCCATAGAAAATCTTTGGAGGGAGTTGAAAGTCCGTGTTGCCCAGCAACAGCCCCAAAACATCACTGCTCTAGAGGAGATCTGCATGGAGGAATGGGCCAAAATACCAGCAACAGTGTGTGAAAACCTTGTGAAGACTTACAGAAAACGTTTGACCTCTGTCATTGCCAACAAAGGGTATATAACAAAGTATTGAGATAAACATTTGTTATTGACCAAATACTTATTTTACACCATAATTTGCAAATAAATTCATAAAAAATCCTACAATGTGATTTTCTGGATTTTTTAACATTTATTTTGTCTGTCATAGTTGAAGTGTACCTATGATGAAAATTACAGGCCTCTCTCATCTTTTTAAGTGGGAGAACTTGCACAATTGGTGGCTGACTAAATACTTTTTTGCCCCACTGTATCTCTGAAACTCACTTAGATAATCGCTTTGATGACACGGTGGTAGCAATATATGGTTATAATATCTACGGAAGAGACATTGCGGTTTATACTTAGAGTCATATTCCTGTAAAGCTTAGAGAGGATCTCGTGTCAAATGCTGTTGAAGTTAGAGGTCGACCAATTCTGATTTTTCAACACCGATACCGATTATTGGAGAACCAAAAAAGCCGATACCGATTAATCGGCTGATTTTTTACACTGACAATGACAATTACAACAATACTGAATTAACACTTATTTTAACTTAATATAATACACCAATAAAATCAATTTAGCCTCAAATAAAAAATGAAACTTGTTCAATTTGGTTTAAATAATGCAAAAACAATGTGTTGGAGAAGAAAGTAAAAGTGCAATATGTGCTATGTAAGAAAGCTAACGTTTCAGTTCCTTGCTCAGAACATGAGAACATATGAAAGCTGGTGGTTCCTTTTAAAATGAGTCTTCAATATTCCCAGGTAAGAATTTTTAGGTTGTAGTTATTATAGGAATTATAGGACTATTTCCCTCTATACCATTTGTATTTCATTAACCTTTGACTATTGGATGTTCTTATAGACACTTTAGTATTGCCAGTGTAACAGTATAGCTTCCGTCCCTCTCCTCTCCCCTACCTGGGCTCGAACCAGCAACACAACGACAACAGCCACCATCGAAGCAGCGTTACCCATGCAGAGCAAGGGGAACAACTACTAGAAGGCTCAGAGCGAGTGACGTTTGAAACGCTATTAGCGCACTCTAACTAGCCAGCCATTTCACTTCGGTTACACCAGCCTCATCTCGGGAGTTGATAGGCTTGAAGTCATAAACAGCGTGACGCACAACGAAGAGCTGCTGGCAAAACGCACGAAAGTGCTGTTTGAATGAATGTTTATGCGCTTGCTTCTGCCTACCACCGCTCAGTCACATACTTAGATACTTGTGTGCTCAGTCAGATTATATGCAACGCAGGACACGCTAGATAATATCTAGTAATATCATCAACCATGTGTAGTTAACTAGTGATTATGATCGATTGTTTTTTATAAGATAAATGTAATGCTAGCTAGCAACTTACCTTGGCTTACAGCATTCGCGTAAAAGGCAGTCTCTCTGTGGAGTGCAACGAGAGAGAGGCTGGTCGTTATTGCGTTGGACTAGTTAACTGTAAGGTTGCAAGATTGGATCCCCGAGCTGACAACTTGAAAATCTGTCGTTCTGCCCCTGAACGAGGCAGTTAACCCACCGTTCCTAGGCCGTCATTGAAAATAAGAATGTGTTCTTAGCTGACTTGCCTAGTTAAATAAAGGTATAAATAAATATATATATATATATATATATATATATATATATATATATATATATATATATATATATATATATATATATATATATATATATATATACATACATACATACATACACATATATATATACATATATACATACACATACATATATACATACATACACATACATAAAAATATATTTTTTTAAATCGCCAAATCGGCGCACAAAATTACCGATTTCTGATTGTTATGAAAACTTGAAATCGGACCTAATTAAAATCGGCCATTCCGATTAATCGGTCGACCTCTAGTTGAAGTAACATGGCTACAGGTTCACCTGCCTCATTTAAAGCCTATTCTTGTGGGAAGTTGCTACAGACCACCAAGTGCTTACAGTCAGTATCTGGATAACGTGTGTGAAATCCTTGATAATGTATGTGATATCAACAGAGTTATACCTTCTGGATGACCTAAATATTGACTGGCTTCATCAAGCTGTCCACTCAATAAAAAGCTTCAAACTGTTATCAGTGCCTGCAAACTGGTTCAGGTTATCAGTCAACCTACCTGGGTATTTACAAACAGAACAGGATCCATATCATCCACTTGTATTAACCATAACCATACGAATGCTGCAGAAATCGAATCCAAAACAATATCCACACCGACTGGATAGCCATATCTAAGAAAACCAAAGTTCCAAAGACTGGTCCTAAAATAGTGTATAAGGGATCATACAAGAGGTTTTGCAATGATACGTATGTTAAAGATGTGACAAATATTTGTTGGTCCGATGTGTGTAATGAGGAACATCCTGCCGCTGCATTTATGAAATTGCTTCTTCCGGATACTGACAGGCAGCGCCCATAAAGAAACTGAATGTTAAAACGACCAAATCCCCATAGATAGATGATGAATGACAACCTGGATGGTAAATTACTGAGGTTGGTAGAGGAATACATGTTGACTTCTATTAGCCACATCTTCAATCTAAGCCTAAAAGACAGTGTGCCCTCAGGCCTAGAGGGAAGCAAAGGTAATTCCGCTGCCCAAAAATAGCAGAGCACCCTTTAATGGTGCTATGGATTAACATCCTCTTCTTTAATGGAAGCTTCTCTAATACAAATTTGGTTGAGTGTGATGTACCGCAGGGCAGCCAGCTTGGACCATTATTGTTTTCTGTGTTTACTAATAACCTTCCAATGACCTTGAATAAAGCCTGTGTGTCCATGTACGCTGACGACTCAACAGTATACACGCTGGCTCCTTACAGTAAAATAAATAACTGACACCCTTAATATTGCACTCCAGTGATTTTTAGAATGGGTAACTAGCAATAGGCCGGTTGCTAAATATATCAAAAAGAAAAGCATAATTTTCAATAATGTGCCTATTGAGCAAGTTGAAGAGACTAAATTGCTGGGTGTCACCCTAGATAGCCTGCTATCATGGTCAAAACATATAGACTCAATGGTTACTAAAATGGGAAGAGGTCTGTCATGATAAGGCGTTGCTGTACTTTCTTGATATCTCAGTCAACCAGACAGGTCTTACAGGTCCTAGTTTTGTTGCACCTGGAACACTGTCCAGTTGTGTGGTCAAGTCAGGTGCAGCAAAGGAGGACATAAGCAAATTGCAGTTGGTCCAAAACAGAGCAGCTCGTATTGAGCTTTGATGTACACAAAGGAGCGAATGTCAATGACATGCATGTCAATCTCTCCTGGTTCAAAGTTGAGGAGAGATTGAGTGCATCACTGTTGGTCTTTGTGCAAGGTGTTGAAGGTACCGAACTGACTGTTCAAGCAGTTGGCACACAGTTCAGACACTCATCTGTATCACACAAGACATGCAACCAGAGGTCTCTTCACAGTCCCCAGGTCCAGAACAGAGGATGGGAAACACACAGTATTACATGGAACTGTCTGCCACCCCAGGTAACTCAGCTAGCAATAAAATCATGTAAAAATAAAAGAACACCTTACAGCATGACTGGTACAGCGAAGAGACAGACATTTTTATACATTTTGTATTGTATTATGTATGTGATACGTGATTGGGATACAACTGTTCTATTTGGTTGTCTCGCCTGGCTATCATAATATGAATGCACTAGCTGTGGGTCGCTCTGGATAGGAACTTCTGCTGAATGGCTAAATTGTAATGTAAATGTTGTGCTATGTATGTATATTTATATTATGTATTTATTTGTTGTGTTGTTTCCTGTTTGGAGCCCAGTAAGTGTAGCCACTGCCTCGGCAGCAGCTAATTGGGGATCCTAACAAAATACTAACTAAAGGGCCCCTCGGCCTCCAGCTAGAAATACAAGGTTTGCAGAAGTCCATGAAAAAGGAACCACTCTCAATGGTCTCTTCCTCTCCCAATGTGACTGGACATATTTGTATTTTGAGTGAACGCATCGCAGTAGAGTCAAACCAACCCCTGTGTGACACAGCATCGCTTGTATAAACAGCCAGAGGGGCCATTGTCATGGTGAGGGCTGTGATGATAGGAGATAAAGGGCCCCTATCACTGTGCCCTGTCCAAGCTCACTGGGGGAGATATGGAGGGGCTGGAAGACGTGCTGTCCCACTCCCAGCCAGGCTGTCCTCTGATAAACCATCCTGGCCACACAGAGAAAGGTGTAGGGAGATCAGGGGCCCCCAGCCCGGAAGGCACCATCATTTTATCTTAATAGCCGCACCATGCCGACTCCGCTACAATATTTGAAGGATCATACAAAACTTTTTGGGAAACTTAAAGCAAATAATGTTGATAAAGAATCTGCTTAGCTACTTCAGGCTCTCGTGATTGATTCAGTCTATTATTTTGGAAAGTTGCTCTAGATCACCAAGTGCTAACAGTCAGTATCTGGATAATGTGTGTAGAATCCTTGATAATGTATGTGATATCAACAGAGAGGTATACTTTCTGGGTGACCTAAATATTGACTGGCTTCATTCATCAAGCTGTCTGCTCAATAAAAAGTATTAACCATATCCATACGAATGCTGCAGAAATCTGTTCTAAAACAGTATCCACACCCACTAGATAGCCATATCTAAGAAAACCAAAGTTCCAAAGACTGGTCCTAAAATAGTGTATAAGGGATCATACAAGAGGTTTTGCAATGATACGTATGTCAAAGATGTGACAAATATTTGTTGGTCCGATGTGTGTAATGAGGAACATCCTGCCGCTGCATTTATGAAATTGCTTCTTCCGGATACTGACAGGCAGCGCCCATAAAGAAACTGAATGTTAAAACGACTAAATCCCCATAGATAGATGATGAATGACAACCTGGATGGTAAATTACTGAGGTTGGTAGAGGAATACATGTCGACTTCTATTAGCCACATCTTCAATCTAAGCCTAAAAGACAGTGTGCCCTCAGGCCTTGAGGGAAGCAAAGGTAATTCCGCTGCCCAAAAATAGCAGAGCACCCTTTAATGGTGCTATGGATTAACATCCTCTTCTTTAATGGAAGCTTCTCGAATACAAATTTGGTTGAGTGTGATGTACCGCAGGGCAGCCAGCTTGGACCATTATTGTTTTCTGTGTTTACTAATAACCTTCCAATGACCTTGAATAAAGCCTGTGTGTCCATGTACGCTGACGACTCAACAGTATACACGCCGGCTCCTACAGTAAAATAAATAGCTGACACCCTTAACATTGCACTCCAGTGATTTTTAGAATGGGTAACTAGCAATAGGCTGGTGCTAAATATCACAAAAAGAAAAGCATAATTTTCAATAATGTGCCTATTGAGCAAGTTGAAGAGACTAAATTGCTGGGTGTCACCCTAGATAGCCTGCTATCATGGTCAAAACATATAGACTCAATGGTTACTAAAATGGGAAGAGGTCTGTCCATGATAAGGCGTTGCTGTACTTTCTTGATATCTCAGTCAACCAGACAGGTCCTACAGGTCCTAGTTTTGTTGCACCTGGAACACTGTCCAGTTGTGTGGTCAAGTCAGCTGCAGCAAAGGAGGACATAAGCAAATTGCAGTTGGTCCAAAACAGAGCAGCTCGTATTGAGCTTTGATGTACACAAAGGAGCGAATGTCAATGACATGCATGTCAATCTCTCCTGGTTCAAAGTTGAGGAGAGATTGAGTGCATCACTGTTGGTCTTTGTGCAAGGTGTTGAAGGTACCGAACTGACTGTTCAAGCAGTTGGCACACAGTTCGGACACTCATCGGTATCACACAAGACATGCAACCAGAGGTCTCTTCACAGTCCCCAGGTCCAGAACAGAGGATGGGAATACAACATTTTGTATTGTATTTTGCATTGTATTATGTATGTGATATGACTGCTATTTGGTTGTCTCGCCTATTCTCGCCTGAATGCACTAGCTGTGGGTCGCTCTGGATAGGAACTTCTGCTGAATGGCTAAATTGAAATGTAAATGTAGTGCTATGTATGTATATTTATATTAGGTATTTGTTGTGTTGTTTCCTGTTTGGACTCCATGGTGAGGGCTGTGATGATAGGAGATAAAGGGCCCCTATGACTGTGCCCTGTCCAAGCTCACTGGAGGAGATATGGAGGGGATGGAAGAGTTGTGTCATACACATGGACACTATGAGTACGTTCTTGAATTTAAAAAAAAAGGACTGTGTGCAAGGAGGGCCTTTAGGTTTAAACACTGCTTTGAACTTCTCTCCTACACTAGAATCAAGCATCATCAGCAGGCCAACCAAGTCACTACACTGAGTTGCTACAGTGGGTATTACTGGGAGATTCAGTACCTTAATGCTAAAGCAATGATAAAAACATCACACTTTTAATCAATCTGTATGGCGATTCCATCTGCTGCTGTTGGTGAATAACAACCTTGATTAGGCTATTAGAAACAATCAGGCAAGCCACATTCCATGATTACGCATGTATTTTTTCAAATAAATACAGAAGGAAAACCCCTTTTTACAGTACTTTGCACTACATCCTCTTCACAGTCAGTGTAATATAGTACAAGTCAAAGTGCTTGCAAAACTCTCATTAGAACATAGGCCTAAGAACAAACTCATCCCCAAAAAATGGAGTATCAGAGAAAGAACATTAAGATATCCACTTTTGTTTCCTTTAACATTGAGTGTCTTCACACTACTACACTAGCAAATGTGTCAATTCGACTCCAGATGTGCCCCCCCCCTTTAACCCCAGCATTCCTTTACTCCGCTCTCTGGGAACCCCTAAACCCACACCTCTCCACTCACCAGGGCTGGTGGTACTCTGCAGACTCGCTCTCTTGTGCAGTGGGGATTTGGGCTTGGGCTTCCCTTGGCCCTCGTTGGATGAGGAGGATGACATCTTGCTGCCTGTGCTCCTGTGACAGTCGGAGCAGAGTGAGACAGAGCTGCAGAACAGCCGGCAGGGAGGAGCAGCTGTGACACTAGCACTAACACTAGGGGGACTTTTATGCAGCTGGATGGCAGGGCCCATCCCGGGCCTGTGGAAGTCCCTCTGCAGGGCTGGTTCCTCCCCCTGCCTAGCCCCAACCCCAGCAGCATGTCAGCAGTCAGGCAGCACAGGGGCGGGACACAACGCAGCCCAAGGTTTCCCCCTGCCCCACTGGGCCCCATCCTACTCAGTTGCCCCAGCAACCATGGAACAAGCTGACGAGAGCCAATGCGGAGAAAGACAGCGGAGGAGGAGGGCATTGCAGTTTAGAGTCTTCAGTGCAGTCAGTGTGACAGGCAGTAGGCCCTGAGAGGGAGACACGACTACACCACAGCAGACATGGTACAGCACAGCACAGCACAGCACAGCAGCACCAACAAGAGCACCAGAAAGTTTTTCTTGTCTTCTAAAAAAAAAAAAGTATGACAAATATCATTGATCGGTTGTTAAATAATACCACAAAAAAATGGATGACACAGCTGGAAGCCAAATGAGAGAATTTAAGGTGGTGTGGGAGAATCCAACACAGAGTGCTTTATAAGCAGACTAGTAGGCTCACAGGCTCCTTTCCTGGAAGATCTCTCTGGGGAGAGAAGGCAGGCATACCAGCCAGGGCAGAGGGGTGGATGAAATTCTGCATGCCTGATATTATGGATTATAAATACCCTGTGATGACGCAGAAAAAGCTAGATACCTTTCCTGGCAGGCAGGCCAACTCAGCACTCCATGACATGCTCCAAACTTCCTGCCATGTCAATACACTGTCATCTAGAGCCAAATCACCCTACTGCCCTGCAAGAAACTGAGCCATACAAGTAATGAGAGAAGTGTAAACTCATTCCAGTGCCAGAGAAAAAAATGATAATTATGAATTGTTCTCATGTCATGTGGTATACAGAGAATGTTGACAGCATGTCAACATCCAGAAAATCATGTCAACACTAAGCAATGTTATTAGCAACAAGACTGAGGTGTCACTATAGACACCCTGGTTTGAATCCAGGCTGTATCACAACCGGTCGTGGTTGGGAGTCCCATAGGGCGGCGCACAATTGGCCCAGCGTCTTTTTGCCCGGTGTAGGCCGTCATTGTAAATAAGAATTTGTTCTTAACTGACTTGCCTAGTTAAATAAAAATATGTTTTAACAAGACAGGAATTCACACAGATAAAATCAACAGTTTCTCTCTCTCAGTCCATACAAGAACATCCTTTACAAGGTAGGTTATCAAGACTAGAGGTCGACTAAATATGATTTTTCAATGCCGGTACCGATTTTTTTGGAGGACCAAAAAAAATCCAATACCGATTAATTGGCCAATTTTTATATCCAGCTGAAGTCGGAAGTTTACATACACTTAGGTTGCAGTCATTAAAACTCTCTCTATATATATATATATATATAAATAATCAGTATGGCGACTAAGTCAGGGAAAGATAGATCTAAGTCTAGATTTACAGACAATTACACACAATTTTAGAAGAAATTGATCGAGGACGATTAATTTAGCGATTCTCAAATGGAGGAATATTTTTTGAACGGAGAGGACATCGTTTTGGACTGGTAAGTTCTTCTCATGCTAATGCTGTTTGAAATTAATAATATAAAATATTATTTGTGAAATGAAATAGCCTATTTGAGGCTGTTGAGGGGAGGGCAGGCCCACAACAATGGCCAAAGTGAAATGGAGACAGTAGATACAGCTGGTCTGTTGTAATATAATAAAGACAGTAGATCTAGCTGGTCTGTCATAATATTATGTTCCCTGTCCTCTATATATATATATCTCTGTTTATTTTACCTGTTGATACAGGGCTCATATGTGAAAATATTCTAACTGAACATTTTCTTTCACAGTGACACTGACTCCGAATGGGAGCCCCCAGTGCCAAGGTGGCCATCCCCCACTGAAGCTGGTTCATCCAGCTCCTGCCACAAGTGGTGTTCATTTGCCCAAATGTATTTCTGCAGGCATGGATGTGCTATGGCACCTGGCATCAGCAGCACAATATTGTGTAGAGGACCCAGGGTCTTCCAAATATTGAAAGTGTTATTTTGTAAATGTATATATTTTTTCATGTTTTTTCTCCATTTTTGGGGTGTGTGTGTTAGAATACCATTTTGGTATTTTGTATATAGTTATTCCATTTAAAATGTATAACTTCACCAATTTGGCCACTTGTGTACATTTGGGCTTGTGTGGGACACACACATTTTGGAAGTTATCATTCTGAAACGTTGCACAAGTACTGTTGCCCTCTTATGTTTTTCACTGAAATTGTCCCCATCGTCCTATCTGAATGTTTGTTTTATCTTGTTCATTTTAAAGATACTACAATAAAAAGAAAAAAAACATATGTTTTTTCATTGTATTATCTAAACCAGATATATTGGTGTTACATTCTCCTACATTCAATTCACATTTACACAAACTTCAGAGTGTTTTCTTGCAAATGGTACCAAGAATATGCATATCCTTGGTTCTGTGCCTGAGTTACAGGCAGTTAGATTTGGGTATGTCTTCAGGCGGAAATTGAAAAAAGTAGGGGGGTAGCTCTAAGAGGTTTTAACAAACTATAGCATTGGCAAGTTGGTGAGGACATCTACTTTGTGCATGACAAGTAATTTTTCAACAATTGTTTACAGATTATTCCATTTATAATTCACTGTATCACAATTCCAGTGGGTTAGACGTTTACATACACTAAGTTGGCTTTAAACAGCTTGAATAATTCCAGAAAATGTCATGGCTTTAGAAGCTTCTGATAGGCGAATTGACATAATTTGAGTCAACTGGAACTGTACCTGTGGATGTATTTCAAGGCCTACCTTCAAACTCAGTTCCTCTTTGCTTGACATCATGGGAAAATCTAAAGAAATCAGCCAAGACCTCAGAAAACAAATTGTAGACCTCCACAAGTCTTGTTCATCCTTGGGAGCAATTTCCAAACGCCTGAAGGTACCACATTCATCTGTACAAACAATAGTACGCAAGTATAAACACCATGGGACCACGCAGACGTCATACCGCTCAGGAAGGAGACACATTCTGTCTCCTACAGATGAACGTACTTTGGTTCGAGATGTGCAAATCAATCCCAGAACAGCAGCAAAGGACCTTGTGAAGATGCTGGAGGAAGTACAAAAGTATCTATATCCACAGTAAAACAAGACCTATATCGACATAACTTGAATGGCCGCTCAGCAAGGAAGAAGCCACTGTTCCAAAACCACCATAAAAAAGCCAGACTAAGGTTTGCAACTGCACATGGGGACAAAGGTCGTACTTTTTGGAGAAATGTCCTCTGGTCTGATGAAACAAAAATAGAACTGTTTGGCCATAATGACCAAAAAAAAGGGGGTGGCTTGCAAGCCAAAGAACACCATCCCAACCGTGAAGCACAGGGGTAGCAGCATCCAGTTGTGGGGGTGCTTTGCTGCAGGAGGGACTGGTGCACTTCACAAAATAGATGGCATCATGATGTAGGAAAATTAGGTGGATATATTGAAGCAACATCAAGACATCAGTCAGGAAGTTCAAGCTTGGTCGCAAATGGGTCTTCCAAATGGACAATGACCCCAAGCATACTTCCAAAGTTGTGGAAAAATGGCTTAAGGGCAATAAAGTCAAGGTATTGGAGTGGCGATCACAAAGCTCTGACCTCAATCCTATAGAAGATTTCTGAGCAGAACTGAAAAACCGTGTGCGAGCAAGGAGGCCTACAAACCTGAATCAGTTACACCAGCTCTGTCAGGAGGAATGGGCCAAAATTCACCCAACTTATTGTGGGAAGCTTGTGGAAGGCTACCCGAAATGTTTGACCCAATTTAAAGGCAATGCTACCAAATACCAATTGAGTGTATGTAAACGTCTGACCCACTGGGAATGTGATGAAAGTGATTTATTTCAGCTTTTATTTCTATCTACTATTATTTCACATTTTCTAAATAAAGAGGGGATCCTAACTGACCTAAGACAGGGAATTTGTACTAGGATTAAATGTCAGGAATTGTGAAAAACTGAGTTTAAATGCATTTGGCTAAGGTATGTATACTTCCGACTTCAATTGTATATATTTGTAATAAATGACAAATAAAACAATATTGAATGAACAATGAACACTTATTTTAACTTAATAAAATACATTAATAAAATCAATGGACCCAAATAAATAATGAAACATGATCAATTTGGTTTAAATAATGCAAAAACAGTGTTGGAGGCGAAAGTAAAAGTGCAATATGTGCCATGTAAAAAAGCTCATGTTTAACTTCCTTCCTCAGAACATGAGAACATATGAAAGCCGGTGGTTCAATATTCCTGGTTCTTCAATATTCCCAGTTAAGAAGTTAAGAAGTCTTAGGTTGTAGTAATTATAGGACTATTTCTCTCTATACCACTTGTATTTCATATACCTTTGACTATTGGATGTTCTTACAGGCACTTTGCATCCCAGCATTACTAAGAGCTGCTGTTTGAATGAACGCTTACAAGGCTGCTGATGCCTACCACCGTTCAGTCAGACTGCTCGATCAAATATCAAATCATAGACTTAATAATAACATAATAACACACAGAAATACGAGCCTTAGGTTATTAATATGGTCAAATCCGGAAACTATCATTTCGAAAACAAAACGTTTATTCTTTCAGTGAAATACGGAACCGTTCCGTATTTTATTGAACGGGTTGCAACTGGAGGTCGACCGATTATTCGGAATGGCAGACTAATTAGGGACGATTTCAAGTTTTCATAACAATCGGTAATCGGCATTTTTGGACACCGATCATGGCCGATTACATTGCACTCCACGAGGAGACTGCGTGGCAGGCTGACTACCTGTTATGCCAGTGCAGCAAGGAGCCAAGGTAAGGTGCAAGCTAGCATTAAACGTATCTTATAAAAAAACAATCAAACATAATCACTAGTTAACTACATATGTTTGATGATATTACTATTTATCTAGCTTGTCCTGCGTTGCATATAAATCGATGCGGTGCCTGTTAATTTATCATTGAATCATAGCATACTTCGCCAAATGGGTGATTTAACAAGCGCATTCGTGAAAAAAAGCACTGTCGTTGCACCAAAGCGTACCTAACCATAAACATCAATGCCTTTCTTAAAATCAATACACAGAAGTATATTTTTTTAAACCTGCATATTTAGTTAAAAGAAATCCAGGTTGGCAGGCAATATTAAACTAGGGAAATTGTGTCACTTCTCTTGCGTTCATTGCACGCAGAGTCAGGGTATATGCAACAGTTTGGGCCGCCTGGCTCGTTGCAAACTAATTTGCCAGAATGTTACATAATTATGACATAACACTGAAGGTTGTGCAATGTAACATGAATATTTAGACTTATGGATGCCACCCGTTAGATAAAATACGGAACCGTTCCAGATTTCACTGAAAGAATAAATGTTTTGTTTTCGAAATGATAGTTTCCGGATTTGAGCATATTAATGACCTAAGGCTCGTATTTCTGTGTGTTATTATGTTATAATTAAGTCTATGGTTTGATATTTGATAGAGCAGTCTGACTGAGCGGTGGTAGGCAGCAGCAGGCTCGTAAGCATTAATTCAAACAGCACATTTGTGCGTTTGCCAGCAGCTCTTCGCTGTGCTTCAAGCATTGAGCTGTTCATGACTTCAAGCCTATCGACTCCCGAGATTAGGCTGGTGTAACCGATGTGAAATGGCTAGCTAGCTGGGTGCGTGCTAATAGCGTTTCAATCGGTGACGGCACTCGCTCTGAGACCTTGAAGCAGTTGTTCCCCTAGCTCTGCAAGGGCCGCGGCTTTTGTGGCGCAATGGGTAACGATGCTTCGAGGGTGGCTGTTATCGATGTGTTCCTGGTTCGAGCCCAAGTAGGGGCGAGGAGAGGGACGGAAGCTATACTGTTACACTGGCAATACTAAAGTGCCTATAAGAACATCCAATAGCAAAAGGTATATGAAATACAAATGGTAGAGAGAGAAATAGTCCTATAATTCCTATAATAACTACAACCTAAAACTTCTTACCTGGGAATATTGAAGACTCATGTTAAAAGGAACCACCAGCTTTCATATGTTCTCATGTTCTGAGCAAGGAACTTAAACGTTAGCTTTTTTACATGGCACATATTGCACTTCTGCTTTCTTCTCCAACACTTTGTTTTTGCATTATTTAAACCAAATTGAACAAGTTTCATTTTTTATTTGAGGCTAAATTGATTTTATTGATATATTATATTAAAATTAAAATAAAAAACGGTTCATTCGGTATTATTGTAATTGTCATTATTACAACAACAAAAATATTAAATACATTTTTTGATCGAAATATTTTTTTATAATATAATATATTTTTTTATATTATATAAAACAAATTGTGTATATATATTTAAATTGTCAGATTAATCGGTATCGGATTTTTTTGGTCCTCCAATAAATCGGTATCTGTCATGACTTCCGCCGAAGTCGGTCCCTCTCCTTGTTCGGGCGGCGTTCATCGTCACCGGCCTTCTAGCCATCGCCGATCCCCTTTTCATTTTCCATTTGTTTTGTCTTTGTTTTACACACCTGTTTCAATTCCCCAATTACATGTTTATTATTTAACCCTCTGTTTTCCCCATGGTTTTTGTGCATGATTGTTTTATGTATGTTCAGTCCGTTATTGCGGTCTCGGTATTATGACATGTTATTGGAATATTTGAGTAAAGTTACTTGTGTTCTCTGCTGTCCGGCGCCTGACTCCTCTGCACCAGCTACACCCAGACCATTACAGAACCACGCACCTCAAAAATGGAGTCAGCAGGAGCAGACAACCCCCCTTTGGCGGTCGAGGAGCGCGTCCAGCAGCATGCGACCATGTTGCAACATCTCGGCACCGCCATGGATCGCGTGCTGCAGACGATGGACCGATGGGAGAGAGGATGAGTTCTTCCAGCGCCTCCACCGGCACCACTACAACAAGCACCACTGTTCACCCCTCTTCACCCGGTCCCAGTGGGATTCGGCTCGCGCTCCCGAGGGAGTATGATGGGACGGCTGCCAGGGGTTCCTGCTCCAGCTGGAACACTACCTGGCGACCGTCCACCCGGCTCCTTCGGGGACGTGAGATCGTGTCGCCCTCATCTCGTGTCTCTCAGGGAAAGCCCTGGAGTGGGCCAATGCCGTATGGGGGGAAGCAGAGTTCATCCGCCGCTTTTGGGCAATTTCGACCACCTGTCTGAGGGTAGATCGGCGGGTGAACGTCTGTTCCACCTGACGCAGAGGATGAGGAGCGCACAGGAGTTCACCTTGGACTCCTGGACCCTGGCCGCCAGCGCGGGATGGAACGACAGGGCCCTGATCGATCACTACCGGTGCAGTCTGCGCGAGGACATACATCGGGAGTTGGACTGTTCCCTGTACCATCTGTGGCCGCAGAGGGCACACTGCTGGTCGGTGCTGGGGAGGTTCCTCTGGGAGTCGAGGCAGCAGGCAGGGCACTCTCGTGTCACCCCAGGTGAGTCGGCACCAGACTCACTCAGAGCCCCCTGTTGCTCACATGTTTTTGTTTATAAATGTTTCTATACATTTTCATGAATGTTCCCCGCATTCCCAGCATAAGGCGCTCTTGATTCAGGCGCAGCTGGGAATTTTATTGACAGAGCATTTTCCCATAGATTAAGATATGCCCTTCTCTTTGCACGCCCTAGATAATTAGCCCTGACCCTAATGGTCGACCTAAGGAGGCCACCGCTCCACTGGGCATGGAGGGCAGGAGGGTCACAAGGACAGAATTAGTATTTTACTTATTGATTCTCCTGCATTTCCCGTGGTGCTGGGCCTACCCTGGTTGGCCTGTCATGACCCCACTATTTCGTGGAAACAGAGGGCTCTCAAGGGGTGGTCATGAAAGTGCTCGGGAGGTGTTTAGGGGTACCGCATTTCCACTTCAAGGGTGGAGATGGAGAGAGCGCATTGCAGCCGTGCGTAATTGGCCGACTCCCACCACGGTAAAGGAAGTGCAGCGGTTTCTAGGGTTTGCCAACTACTACCGGAGGTTTATCCGGGGCTTTGGTCAGGTAGCGGCTCCCATTACCTCACTGCTGAAGGGGGGACCGGTGCGACTGCAGTGGTCGGCTGAGGCGGACAGGGCTTTTGGTCACCTGAGGGCTCTGCTCGGCTCCCGTGCTGGCTCATCCAGATCCCTCTTTGGCATTCATAATGGAGGTGGCCGCGTCCGAGGCTGGGATAGGGGACGTGCTCTCTAAGCGCTCGGGTACGCCACCAAAGCTCCGCCCCTGTGCTTTCTTTTTGAAGAAGCTCAGCCCGGTGGAGTGAAACTATGATGTGGGGGACCGGGAGCTGTTGGCTGTTGTCAAGGCTCTGAAGGCGTGGAGACATTGGCTTGAGGGGGCTAAACACCCTTTTCTCATCTGGACTGACCACCGCAATCTGGAGTACATCCGGGCGGTGAGGAGACTGAACCCTCGCCAGGCAAGGTGGGCCATGTTCTTTACCCGTTTTGTTTTCACCCTGTCCTACAGACCAGGTTCCCAGAACGCTAAGGCAGACGCACTGTCCCGGATGTATGACACAGAGGAGAAGTCCATAGATCACACTCCCATACATCCGGCCTCTTGCCTGGTGGCACCGGTGGAGTGGGAGCTGGACGCGGACATCGAGCGGGCGTTACGTACAGAGCCCACTCCTCCCCAGTGTCCAGCTGGGCGTCTGTACGTTCTGTCTGCTGTCCGCGACCGTTTGATCTATTGGGCCCACAAGTCACACTTCGCTGGTCGGACAGTGGCACTGTCTTAGTGGGAAGTACTGGTGGTCCACCTTGGCCAAGGACGTGAGGGTTTATGTTTCCTCCTGCTCGGTGTGTGCCCAGTGCAAGGCACCTAGGCACCTGTCCAGAGGGAAGTTACAGCCCATTCCACAACGGCCGTGGTCGCACCCATCGGTGGACTTCCTCACGGATCTGACTCCTCTGCACCAGCTACACCCAGAATATTACAGTATCGGTATCGCCGTTGAAAAATCATAATCGGTCGACCTCTAGTGGCAACCTTAAGTCTAAATATTACTGTTACATTGCACAACCTTCAATGTTATTTCATCATTATGTAAAATTCTGGCAAATTAATTATGGTCTTTGTTACGAAGAAATGGCCTTTCAACAGTTTGCAACAAGCCAGGCGGCCCAATCTGCTGCATATACCCTGACTCTGCTTCCACTGAAAGCAAAGAAGTGACACAACTTCCCTAGTTAATATTGCCTGCTTACATGACTTTCTTTTAACTACATATGCAGGTTTTAAAAAATATACTTGTGTATTGATTTGAACTGCTTAAGGATAGGGGGCAGCATTTTCACTTTTGGATAAATAGCGTGCACAATTTCAACTTCCTGCTACTCATGCCAGGAATATATTATATGCATATGATTAGTAGGTGTGGATAGAAAACACTCTTAAGTTTCTAAAACTGTTTCAATCATGTCTGTGACTAGTTAATATTGCCTGCTTACATGACTTTCTTTTAACTACATATGCAGGTTTTAAAAAATATACTTGTGTATGGATTTTAAGAAAGGCATTATTGTTAGGTACATTACTCAACGATTGTGCTTTTTTCTCAAATGCACTTTTGTTAAATCATCAAGTTGAAGTAGGGTGTGATTCGATGATAAATTAACAGGCACCGCATTGATTATATGCAACACAGAACAAGCTAGTAAACCTAGTAATATCATCAACCATGTGTAGTTAACTAGTGATTGTGAAGATTGATTGTTTAAGTTCAACGCTACCTAGCAACTTACCTTGGTTCCTTGCAGCCACAAGGTCCATTTGATGCTGCACTTGCGTAACAGGTGGTTAACCTGCCACGCAGTCTCCTCGTGGATTACAATGCTGGGTGCTGACTTCTCCCCCTCTCCCTCCCTGAAGTGTAGCTACACGGCTAGAAACAGAGGCCTACATTTTTTTCCCATGGAAGAAAATACGTCACCCAAAAGCCCCAAGTCTATGGCAGGCAACGAAGACAAATGATGCCAACACTATCTAACAGTCCTTAACCTGAGAATGTGGAGGATTGTTATTGGGAATTCCTCAGGTTCTTATTCCTTCCTCTGTGCTTTTCTTTCAAGCTCTGCTGGTCATGCTGGACAAGAACTGTTACTTGCTTTGCTCTCAGGAACAGGGCGCCATTGAAAATAGTGATTACTGGGGTAGTGGTAAGGATGGAGGTAGATCAACTGAAGTCGAAAATTCCCGGTGTGAAGCCCGCCATTTGGTGCGACTCAGACCCGGTGGCGAGCGTGGTGGAATAGAAGAGTCACCGTCTGTCCTTTTGAGTTTTGATGCTAAGTCTTTACCTGACAAAGTAATGCTAGGATATATCAGTTAACCCGTACAAGGTTTTGTGCCAAACCCACTATGGTATTTCAGGTGCCAAGCTTATGGTCATGGTTGCAGCAGGTTGTAGGAGGGAGATTCCTAGATGTGAGAAGTATACACGAGACAAAGGAATGTGTAGTATCGGTGAAAGAAGCGGGATGTGTTAACTGTAGGGGTGCCCATGTTGCTGGGGATCAGAAGTCGTGTTGTCACAATACCAACATATTACTAACAATATGATACCAGGCCAAGTCTCATGATACCGGGTAGTATCACAAGACCACTGGGGGGGAAAAATCCAGATTGGTCTAATGTCCTGTTCACCCCATACCTGACACTTGTACCTGTTGTCTAAACATGCACACGTGCCAAACAAAAAAACCTGTCACTGATATTCACACTTCTACTCAATACAACACATATTGAATTTAACTGCACACTGTATAATAGAATACTGCATAGAATGGTTCATTTGCTCATATTTGCAAAGGCCTACCTGTGATTTTGCTGGAGGAATGAGAGTAAGGAATATTCATGCATAATGACCTGCATGTCATTGTGTCAATATGGTGAAAGCACTGCATGGAACCTTTACTCTTCAGTTAACACACACACACACACACACACTCTCTCCATCACTCTCACAAACACACACACCTCCATCTCTCTCCCACCAACTATTGACACTGCTCCCAACTGTAAAAGGCACCAAACAGAATGTAAGGAGCACCAGAAAGAGATAGATTTTTTTATAAATTAGACTTACATTAGGCCTATATGAATCCTACCTTTGAAGCACATATCAGATCATTTTCCTTCCTTCCTGTACCAATCAAATTTGTCTAGACCTACTGTCAAGTTACCAGGTTGTTAGATAGCTAGGTAACTGAACAACGTTGTTATCAAAACAATAATTAGAGGCCTGGGATTAGTTTAAAAACGTCCTGCGACATGGTTTGTGAAATTATATCAAATGCATGCAAAATCGCACAGGGGGAAAAAAGGTAGCTCCAGTAATAGGAGTCATCGTTTGAGCTAGAGACAAGCTGTTTCCTTTATGTAAAGCTGCAAGCATGAATGTTGCAAAGCTGTCTTTCCACTCTGGCACAGCTGTGGGACAGCGAACTTGCAAAGCCTATCAGACTGGCCTGTGTATGGAGCGATTTCAGTGTAAACATTAATAGTATTTGAATTCCATAATTTGTATTAGGATATTGAATTTGAATATCATTTTCTTATTTTTTATAACTTAATTAATTGAACTTGTATTTCATTATTTGAAAGTGAATTGAGTGAATATTGCATTCAGTTTTAATTCTAAAATTAAATATTGATATATTCAGTATGGTAGATATTCAATGTCTGTGTATCAAGTTTACAAACTATAACTTCAAGTGTATCAAAGTTTCATATATTCATCTTATCATATTCAGTTTTCAAATTCAGTTCTCTAAATTCGTATTCAAAACCAGAGACAACATCCTGGTACTTTGCCAGCAAGGAAAGGTAGAATAGAACAGATAGAATCAAACAGTTACTGTGATAAAACAGGAGCTTCTGGTGGTTTCTGAAACCGATGTGGCATGTTTAATTTATTATCTTCCCATGAATTTGGCTCTAGCGTTTGAACCGTTTTGGTAAGACTCTGGAACATGGACGTGCCTTCTGTTTCCCTCTATGATCACAGGCCAACTTAGAAGGGAGTGTCACAAAAACCACCGTTTGGCCCCCATAAGAATATACAGTAAGTAGTTGAATAGCCCTGTTATAGCCCTTCTAAAGGATAGCATTTTCACTCCATATTTAATCTTGCTCTTGTGACTGACTGGGTTCGAACCAGGTCTCCTAAATTTTACAAGACCGTGTTAGCACACTTAGCTAAAGGCTATAGGGATAAGTTCAGGACATTCATTTAAATGACGACACGCTGCTGCTAGGCAGGTAGCCTAGCAGTTAAGATTGTTGGGCCAGTAACCTAAATGTTTCTGGTTCGAATCCCCGAGCGTATTAGGTGAAAAATCTGTTGAAGAGCCCTTGAACAATGCACTTAACCCTGATTACTCCTGTATGTCGTTATGGATAAGAGTGTCTGCTAAATTACAAAAATGTAAATGCTTAACAAGTACAGCTTCCCCCTGATTCAGCTCATACCAAAACTTGAATTCGGGACATCTGCCTCACAAACACACATGACCACCCACCTGAAGTGTTCCAACCCACCATGCTATTGAAAAAGGCCTTCTTCAATTGCGCAAGGGGAGACACTGAGTGAGTTTCACAGATCCCCATTAGCTACATTCACCCCCTAAACTCACTCCCCAGTGACCCCAGTGGTTGAACAAGTGCAACTGTAGATCCAGGTCCAGTGGCTCCACTGTAAAGGCTTCACGCTGCCTGCTTGGCTAGTACTGCTTCCCCCTGATTCAGCTCATATGGAGACTCGAACTAAGGACCTCTAACCGCCCTCCAGAAGCATTCCAACACATCGTGCTATTAAAAAAGGCATTATTTAATTGCGCAAGGGGTGACACATCAGGCTGATGAGTGAGGTTCACTGATGTCCATCTGCTACACTAATAACTAAGATCCAACAAGGTTACTCATCAAAAGAGCATAGTTTGGGGATCCATGCTTATGTGATGAAAACCTTGCCTGAGACCTGAAGACATGTTAGCTTGACATGTTTTAGTTTGTGTTAGACGTGTTAGTTTCAAGTCTCCAGCAAGGATAGTCATTATAAGGTTAACGTGTGACTTACTAGGTCAAAACTGTTGAGCTAAAGCCTAGGCATTGGTCCTGTGACTTGGATGGGTCTCAAAGGTGGGTGAAGTGTAACACAGGTGGTTCGGTGATCACGCTTGTGTGATGAGTAACATGTCTGAGACCTGAAAAGTTGCATTGTTTGGTACACAGGAGACCTGGGTTAGAACCCCATCGGTCAATCTAACACAAATCTGTAGGTCTCTGGCCAGGATGCTCATTACATAAGCATGGATCACCAAACCACCTCTGTTGCACTCTCATTAAATGGGGTGCACAGATCCTTCTGCTTCTATTTGCCTCAGAAAGTGTTGTTATGCAGTAGGCCTGATATTCAAACCCAGTAGGGTATATTGGTGCCATGATCACTGAGTGCAAGGTCAAAGTGGGGTTAACTGTAACTGAGGTGGTTCGATGAACCACGCTCTTTTGACGAGTAACCTTGCTCGACTCATCCCTATGGGCTTTAGCTAAGTGGGCTAACACAGTCTTGTGACATGCAGGAAACCTGGTTCGAACCCAGTCAGTCACAAGAGCAAGATTAAATAGGGAGCTGAAAAGCTATCCTTAGAAGGTTTATGACATTGCTATTCAACTGTATTCCTATGGAGGCCAAATTGTTTTTGTGACACTCCCTTCTAGTACGACCTGTGATCATCATAGAGTGGAACAGAAAGCACGACCATGTTCCAGAGAGTCTTAGCTTTCAGGAATGGGGTAATTGTATATAGCCTAAACGGTTAGAATGCTAAAGCCAAATTCATAAGAAGAAAATAAATTCAACATGCTACATTGGCTTCAGAAATCCCCAGAAGCTTCCGTTTACCACAGAAAGCTTTGATTCTCTGTTCTCCTCTACCTTTCATGGTTGGCAAAGATATTGTCTTTGGTTTTGAATTAAGAGAACTCAATTTTAAAACTTAATCTGAATGCATTTGAGAAGTTGATTATATGAAAATTCGATAAACTTGAAATTATAGTTTGTAAACTTACTCATATCATCCCTGAGCTCCAATTTCTCCCACATGCTGACACGTCACCTAAGGAAATAGCCTCAACAGCATTTTCAGCAGTTAAATTTAACAACAAATATTATTTTGAAAAAGTAATCTATTCATGTGGTTTTTGAACACTAATTTGTTTACAGGCATGAAAGCCGCACTTTTGGTTTATGGATGAAGTAGCTTAGCCATTAGACAATCGGCGTTTTTCAATGAGTTCAAAGTACGCATTCAATTAGAATTTATAACGTCACAATTGATAATTACCACCTTCCCACTTTGTTAAGAATGCAGCATAGAATTCAGTTTAGCTGCTCTGTCTGTGTACTTACCACCTGCCATGGTTGAGGCCTGGCTCAGCTCGAAGAGCTGATGCAGAAAGTTGTAGCACTTGTCTTGTCCTCGCCCAGGAAACAACTGATAACCTTGCTGTAGCTGACAGTTTGTTTCTCTCAGATGTCCCGAATACAGACTTATAACAGTTGTTTTCACTGGTAACTTCGCTAGCCAGCAAGCTAATCGTTTTTTCAAAACAAAGATCTTTGGAAATATTCCAGAAATGTGAACTTATTGTCTAACTAAGTAGCTATATTGCTGCATTAGCTATTTGCTTGAGTAAATGCATTTCTCCACCGAATGTATAAATATATATATCTCGTTAGCTAAACAATTGGATAATTTCTAAATTGCTGTCTTCGTTTCGTGAGACTCATTGACATTACCGGCTTTGCTGCACTTTGGCAGATGGGACTTTTGACGGAGAGGAAGATGCAAAGCGAGAGGGATAAGTGTTCTCCAGCAGGTGGCGCTCTTCGTTTGTTTAGTTTTTTTTGCTCCCCATAGCGGTGAGTTTTTGTGGAGGAGGTCAACGAGAGTGTCGAATTTGGTTAACAGTAAATGTAATGGCTTATTTGCTCGAACATACGTTTCGCAGTATTTGGTTTGTTACGAGTGTACTGACGTAAGTAGGACACGTGACATCCCGGCAACTTTGAGAAAAAAACTATCGGAGTTGTGCCTGGTCGTCACTAGTTACCACAGCCACAAAGTAAAACACCCCGCATATTTCTACAATTTATTTTCTTAAAATTTGATTTTAAACCCTGACCACACTGCTAACCTTATGACTAACCTTAAATTAACACCATTGGTGGATTAGCATTTTTGTTTTCGTGAACTTTTATGATATAGCGACGTTTGACTTTGTGGCTGTGGTAACTAGTGGAAAGCGTTGTGCCTGTTGTTCACACGCGTATCTGTCCTCGCATTGGCTAGAATGGTCCCACTTGATCTAGGCTCCTCCGGATTGCCTTCCAATTTTGAAGACATTTATTTTCATTGCAGAGCAGGCACTAGAGTATCTGGTCAATATAATCAAATCAAAGTTATTGGTAACATACACTTGTTTAGCAGATGTTATTGCGGGTGTAGCGAAATGCATGTGTTTCTAGCTCTGACAGTGCAGTATTATCTAACAAGTAATATCTAACAATTTCACAACATATACCCAATACACACAAATCTAAGTAAAATAATGTAATTAAGAATATATAAATATATGGACGAGCAATGTCAGAGCGGCATAGACTAAGATACAATAGAATAGAATACAGTATATACATATGAGATGAGTAATGCAAAATATGTAAACATTATTAAAGTGACTAGTGTTCCATTTATTGACATGGCCAGGGATTTCAAGTCTATGTATATAGGCAGCATCCTCTAATGTGCTAGTGATGGCTATTTAACAGTCTGATGGCATTGAGATAGAAGCTGTTTTTCAGTCTCTCGGTCCCAGCTTTGATGCACCTTTTCTGACCTCGCCTTCTGGATGATAGCGGGGTGAACAGGCAATGACTCGGGTGGTTGTTGTCGTCCTTGATGATCTTTTTGGCCTTCCTGTGACATCGGCTGCTGTAGGTGTCCTGGAGGGCAGGTAGTTTGCTCCGGGTGATGCATTGGTCAGACCGCACCACCCTCTGGAGAGCCTTAAGGTTGCTGGCTGTGCAGTTGCCGTAGCAGGCGGTGATACAGCCCAACAGGATGCTCTCAATTGTGCATCTGTAAAAGTGGGGGGTTTTAGGTGCCAAGCCAAATTTCTTCAGCCTCCTGAGGTTGAAGAGGAGCTGTTGCGCCTTCATCATGTGTAAGTGCATGTGTAAATTCACAAACTTTTTTTGTTTTTTGGTGAAAGGAGTTGGATGAGATGAATCAACATATTCAAACGTCAAGAGCGTCCACCTCAGTTACCCTCAGATGAACTAAAGTAGTTAATAATGAACAGTGTCTTAGGGGCAGTTGGATGTGCATTTATCCAATCACCCTCTTACTTCTTACTCAAAGGTCTGACCGGCTGACTTGTCACTCAGGTGAGCAGAGAGGGTGGAACTATTCTGAAAGAGAGGTGAACTAGTATCATTACCCTTGTTCCCTGCTACTGTACAACCAACACTGCACTACACCTCATAACCAGCACCTCTCTCACAGTTAGTGGCCATCTGCTGGCCTAAACTGTGGCCCAAGATTTAACAGGGTTCTCTGGATAATCTTATCAACAGATCAGCTGCACCAGGCCAATCCCAGGATGCAGCAGGAAGGACAGAGTCAAAGCTTGAAGGGTCAGAATTAGAAAGGGACTACGGAATTGGAGGATGCCCTAATTAGCCGCCTGTTTTACTCTCTGAAGCATTTGTGGGGGCCTAATTTCCCTGCAACCCACTTCTTGCCATGAGACCATGTGACGTCAGATAAGATCTCTCTCTAAATTTCTCTCTTTTTTTGCAGGTTGGGCAATCTCATAGTATCTGAAGGTGGAAGGGCCAATATCTTGCTTTTTCTTCATGCAGCAAAGTTAGAGCCCACTACCTAGCTAACCACAACTAGTGCCACACCATTTGAGTTTGTCCACATCACGGTTATTGTAGTAAACTAAAAGTTAAACTAAAACGAATTAGTAAACTGAAATAAAACAATTAACAAATCCGTTTGAAAAACGAAACTATACTGAAACTAGTATATTTAATTCCAAAACTAACTAGTATAAAAACAATCATGAAGTATGTTCATTTAAAAAAAAAATCAAATGGGTTTTTCAAGCTTTTTGCGGAATTTCAAGCTACTGAATCTATCGGGTAAAAGCTGCCAGGAGATGGCGATGTTTCAAATACACTTAGCTCGTGCATCACTATCACTGGCTATCACTAGCTCACAGGAGGAGAAATTGGCTAAGGAGCTAACTTGATTCTTCTTACATGTACTAGTCTCGGCGCTATTAATTTTAAATAAATATTGTTGCACCAGTCTCAGAGCAATTCCTTTTAGATCCAAGTCACATTCAGATTAAGGTGATCAGACGTCGATATCCGGGGACAGTCCCTGATTTTGGTGGCCGGTCCCCAGCTAGAGCTGTCCCCGGAAATGTCCCGATTAGTGCCAAGACCCCTAGAGGGCGTAGTTCTTCCTGATGTCGTATTTCCTCTAGATGCCGACCAGACCCCCAGTGTCTGATATCAGGTGCATGAAGCATTTTTACATTAGAATTGCCTTTGTTACTTTGTTTACAACTAAGCCTGGTCAAACAGTAGCTAGCTGTTCATGTCTCTATTGTTTTGATACAGATGTAGTCCACCTTGGAGTTCACTACATGCAAAGTCCTTGGTTATGAAAACTCCTGCAAAATGCATCTATAAATAGCTGATATTTTCAATTAGGCACATAGAAGCACAGATGGCACTGTGCACAGAAGGCCCCCTGTCAACATTCCTATCTGGGAAAAAGTTGATTATTATTGGAAAACTGCTGATTACAGTAAATCTTTGTGCTGACCCATGACACAGTAGTCTGAGATGTATGCAATCTCTGTCTGTCTGTATAAAAGGCCAGTGGGGTAACCCACTGACTTATGCTTCTTTGTAAGTGGTAGAACTCACAAGGCTTCTATTCTCAACCGATGCCTCACCCCGTGCCGTGCCAGGAACTGTCACCAAGGGAGTACCACAAGGCTCAATTCTAGGACCCATGTTATTCTCAATTTACATCAACAACATAGCTCAAGCAGTAGAAAGCGCTCTCATCCATTTATATGCAGATGATACAGTCTTATACTCAGCTGGCCCCTCCCCGGATTTTGTGTTGAACATGCTACAACAAAGCTTTCTTAGTGTCCAACAAGCTTTCTCTGCCATTAAACTTGTTCTGAACACCTTTAAAACAAAGGTCATGTGGTTTGGTAAGAAGAATGCTCCTCTCCCCACCAGTGTGATTACTACCTCTGAGGGTTTAGAGCTTGATGTAGTCACCTCATACAAGTACTTGGGAGTATGGCTAGACGGTACACTGTCCTTCTCTCAGCACATATCAAATCTGCAGGCTAAAGTTAAATCTAGGCTTGGTTTCCTCTATCGTAATCCCTCCTCTTTCACCCCAGCTGCAAAACTTACCCTGATTCAGATGACCATTCTACCCATGCTAGATTACAGAGACGTAATTTAGAGATTGGCAGCTAAGGGCACTCTCCAGTGGCTAGATGTTCTTTACCATTCAGCCATCAGATTTGCCACCAATGCTCCTTATAGGACACATCACTGCACTCTATACTGTGTATACTGGTCATCTCTGTATACCTGTTGCAAGACCCACTGGTTGATGCTTATTTATAAAACCCTCTTATGCCTCACTCCCCCCTATCTGAGATACCTACAATAGCCCTCATCCTCCACATACAACACCCGTTCTGCCAGTCACATTCTGTTAAAGGTCCCCAAAGTACGCACATCCCTGGGTCGCTCCTCTTTTCAGTTCGCTGCAGCTAGCGACTGGAACGAGCTATAAAAAACAAATCACTCAAACTGGACAGTTTTATCTCCATCTCTTCATTCAAAGACTCAGTCATGGACACTCTTACTGACAGTTGTGGCTGCTTCGTGTGATGTATTGTTGTCTATACCTTCTTGCCTTTGTGCTGTTGTCTGTGCCCAATAATGTTTGTACCATGTTTTGTGCTACTACCATGTTGTGTTGCTACCGTATTGTTGTCATGTTGTGTTGCTCCCATGCTGTGTTGTCATGTGCTGCTGCCATGCTGTGTTGTTGTCTTAGGTCTCTCTTTATGTAGTGTTGTGGTGTCTCTCTTGTCGTGATGAGTGTTTGTCCTATATTTATATTTTTAATCCCAGCCCCAGTACCCGCAGGAGGCCTTTTGGTAGGCCATCATTGTAAATAAAATTTGTTCTTAACTGACTTGCTTAGTTAAATAGGTTTTAAAAAAATGTAAATACCTGATGCTTGTTAAACTCTCCATCCTTCACCAGTAAAGACACAAAGCCAAGGTCTTATGCTGTAGAAATGCCTTCGTGACAATTAGTGTATTTTCATGGCTCAGGTTTGTAAGCCAATTGTCACTTAAAGTCTGGTAAAATCTAAAAAGTATTTACAAATCCCTACAGCATAAACAGGACAGAGCACATCATATTGTTTTATTTCTGTGGTTATAAGTTTATTCTAAATTAGAACAAGAAGAACAAGAACATTATCACACCTGCCACCATCTCTTTTTGAGCCATACTTGACAGAGGCTGGGGGAGCTAAACTGTGCAAGAGGTAGAGAAAGTCAACTTTGAACACCCAGACCATTGAGCTATAAAAAACCAGACCTTCTCTATTTCTAATCCATCCATCTCTTTCTAAACCCTATGGCGTTTGCTTTTTTTACCCTTCACTTTTGCCCTCTACTTCATCCTAATTGGATCTAATGGTTCCCATGGGAACGCCAGAAAAAGCCCTGCCCAATCCCAACCTGATTTCAAGATGTCAGGTTTAACGTAGGGGAATAAGGGAGGGCTAACACCAGAGAGAAGACAGCTTCCCTTAGTCCCCAAGTAGTGATTGTCCGACTGCGTGCCAGCATACATCTCCAGAGTCCTCTTCCTCCATCCACCAACCCCTGACTGAGGCCAGGACCCCTTGTTCCCAGCCCCCACCTCTGCCCTCCTTTTTGCCTGTCTCCCAGTGCACCCCTCAGACGGCGGGAGCGGACGGCCGCATTTCCGTACCACACAGGATCTTGACTTGAAGGAGTGAGAAAGACCCAAAGTTCAAAATGGGAGCTGGAGGAAGTGTCGAAGACAAGGCATTAGCCGCAAAGTCCAAGGAGCTGGAAAAGCAGCTGGCGGAGGATGCAGACAAAGAATCCAAGACAGTCAAGCTTCTGCTGCTTGGTAAGGAGCTGTTGTGCCTGTGGGGCCTCTTCTGAAACTTCAGAAAAGTAGAATGAGACCCTTAACTGGCTTGTGGTCTGTCAGGCATAGACCGTAGCAGTGTCTGATGCAAACAATCAGGATATCATCATCTTATTAAAAAAAACTGAAAGAAAGATATTGGTTGAATATTATGCAACTATGTGCCCTGATCTTTGAGAGATTTGAGAGTCAAACCGTTTTTGTTAGGGGCCATTGTATTGGAAATTGCACAGCAATGAAAGGCATAAATAGTTTAATTTTACATAATGTGAAGAAAATAAATTTGGTTTTGCAATGAGCAGTCATGCCAATACCCAACCTCTGTATGAGTTTACGTATTAGATAAGATGGACTTTAGTACGTTACACTGATGATAACAGTTAGTAGGTTAGAAAGTGATAACAATAACAATTATATGAGACTGAATATTCCCTGGCGAAGTTAGCATAGTTGTTGTGAATTCTTCATCACTTTGATATGGTAACTTGATCGATGGCGCTTGTTGCTCAAGGTCCTTCTGGAACATTCAATGTAGCTAAAAATATCATTTTGATCAATGTAATGAGCTTTTCCAATTGTTTAACACTTCCAGATTTATGGAAACGTGCCAATGCTGAAATGGTACATTCAAAAACAGGCTAAACCTATAAAAATGTCTTAAATGATCAGAATTGTGATCAGTGGAATGGACTTTTCCCATTGTGTAACACTTCCAGATTTGTGGAAACTTGCCAATGCTGAAATGGTGCGTACAAAAACAGGCTCAACTTATTAGGCCTACACAATCAGAGCACTAGCATTGATCCTGATATCTAGCCTCAGTTATATATGACAAGAGCTTAAAGGTAATCTGTTATATATTACATTGGTGTTCTGCCTTTGCACATTCAACGTGAATGTGAATTGGCATGTCACTGTAACACGGCCTGGATGTAAACAGATAAGCATGTCACGCTGAAAGTAGCTTACATTAAATCAGATAAGTCCAAGAGTGACTGCTTCTGTTACCTCAAGACTGAAATGAGAAATCGTAGGATTTGTGGGGTCAGAGGTGTTAGAAAACCCCATAATAAAAGGCAATACCATTTCCCTTGATTGAAACAACAAATTCTCTCATCATGACAATCTGTATGACAGTCGCTACTGTAGTATGGGGTCATTCAATGTTTCTCAGCAACCATAAGGTTGATAGCTGAGCATTGTTTTTTAAGTTCCACTGATATTGAACGTGTTGATTCATAACTACTAGAAGGGAAATTGTGAGTCTATTTCTATATTAGTTACTTCAATAGATATTAGACTCCGAGAAAAGTCTGTAAAGTAGAAAATCTGGAAATCAGATTAGTGTTAATGTTTGGCTCTGAGAGAATTTAGAAGAGCCCTATATTGTCTTCGTAGGTTATGAAAACAGGGTTATATGACTGTCTGTAGAAGTGGCAACAGTTATGAATGTTGACATATCAGCAGCACGTGTCTCAATATAGTATGTAAAACAATGAGCGGTAGATGTGTCATGAGCTCTGGGTATAAATAGCTTTGTGAGGGTTCAGGGGCAGGATTTAGTCAGCCTTTCCCATAGGATCATGGTAACCCAATTATGCTTCCTTTCCTGCTACTTAGACTCCCTGTAATAATTTCCCTAGCACCAGGTTACATCATGGCCTGCAACATGCATCATCAAATGCTAAGTAGTCATCACACATGGCAAAAAGCAAGGGCCAATGACACAAGTTAATTGTCAGGGAAAATAACAAGGGACAAATAGAGATGCTGATCAATACAGCAATTATGAAAAGCCAAATACAACAGGTACCAATCCACTAAAAGTTTGCAGACAATAGGGTCAACATTAGAAGACTACCAGAGAAACTCAGAAGGGTCAACCATCAGAGTAATCAGGGCCAGCAGCAACAAACGCTTATTAGGATCAATTGACAGGAACAAATGACTATCTGGGCCATAGATCATCATATTATCAACATTCATTTACATTAATGGAGACACTTTCATTAAAAAAAATATCAAATGTGCAGATGTAACATCTTGTAAACCATAACCCCTGTCTCACCTGTCTACACCCCTCACTAACAGTAACTGGGAGGAGAGAAATTGTCATGTTTAAGGCATCAAAAATTGCATACTTTCCCCTGTTGGTATGAGGTTTTGGTGGTTAAGATAACCATATTGTAGTTGTTATTGTCCATATCTTAAACGAAATAACCATATTGTAGTAGTTATTGTCCATATTTTAAACTAAACCAATGAGATGCAGTGACAGCTGAAGGAATTGGTCAAATATTGACACATTGCAAAACTGAAGACGTGAAATGACCCACAATCCAGTTGGTAGGACTGTAGCCAAAGAATGAGTTGAGGCTTTGTGGATGAAGTGCAGCAATTAACAGCCATTAATCCATGTGTCTCCTGCTGCTCCTGCAGAACACAACACAGACGCAGCAAAGCCAATTTTCTGGCAGAGTAACAATTAGGCTTCTAAAGACCAAGTTGTTCTGTATTCTGAATGAAATGTAGGTACATCATCCCTATCAATTTTGTCATAGTCAACAAAATGCTGTCAGAGCTTAGTGTATGATATTTACAGTACCTTCAGAAATGATTCACCCCTAACCCGGACGACACTGGGCCAATTGTTCATCCCCCTATGGGACTCCTGATCACGGCCGGGTTTGTGATACAGCCCGGGATCGAACCAGGGTCTGTAGTGATGCCTTTAGCTCTGTGATGCAGTGCCTACACCGCTGCGCCACTCAGGAGCCTGAAAGTCTTGAGTCAATAAGTATTCAACCCCTTTGTTATGGCAAGCCTAAATAAGTTCAGGATAAAAATGTGCTTAACAAGTCATATAATAAGTTGCATGGACTCACTCTGTATGCAATAATAGTGTTTAACATTACTTTTTAATGACTACCTCATCTCTGTACGCCACACATACAATGATCTGTAATATCCCTCAGTCGAGCATTGAATTTCAAACACAGATTCAACCACAAAGACCAAGGAGGTTTACCAATGCCTCACAAAGAAGAGGACCTATTGGTAGATAAAAATAAATAAAAAAGAAAGCAGACATTGAATGTTCCTGAGTGGACTACTTACTGTTTTCAATTAAATTGGCTTGAAAATTGATGGAAAGACTTAAAAATGGCTGTCTAGCAATGATCAATAGGCTGTCATTGTAGGCCGTCATTGTAAATAAAAATGTGTATGTGTATTTAAATAAAGGATAAATAAAATAAATAAAATCAACAACCAACATGATCGAGTTTGAAGAATTAAACTAATAATAATGTGCAAATATTGTACAATCCAAGTGTCCAAAACTTTGAGAGACTTACCCAGGAAGACTCACAGCTGTAATCGCTGCCAAAGGGGTTTCCAACGTATTGACTCAGGGGTGTGAATACGTATTTAAATGAGATACACAACAAAAGTATATGGACACCCATTCAAATTAGTGGATTCGGCTATTTCAGTCACACCCATTGCTGACAGGTGTATAAAATCGAGCACAAAGCCATGCAATCTCCATAGACAAACATTGGCAGTAGAATGGTCCGTACTGAAGAGCTCAGTAACTTTCAACGTGGTACCATCATAGGATGCCACCTTTCCAATAAGTTAGTTCGTCAAATTTGGCCCCGCTAGAGCTGCCCTGGTCAACTGTAAGTGCTGTTATTGTGAAGTGAAAACGTCTAGGAACAACAACGGCTCAGCCACAAAGTGGTAGGCCACACAAGCTCACAGAACAAGAACGGCAAACGCTGAAGTGCTTAACACGTAAACATCGTCTGTCCTTGATTGCAACACTGACTACCGAGTTCCAAACTGCCTCTTGAAGCAACGTCAGCACAATAACTGTTCATCAGGAGCTTCATGAAATGGGTTTCCATGACTAACAGCCGCACGCACACGAGCCTAAGATCACCATGTGCAATGCCAAGCCTCGGCTGGAGTGGTGTAAAGCTCGTCGCCATTGGACTCTGGAGCAGTGGAAACGCATTCTCTGGAGGGATGAATCACACTTCACCACCTGGCAATCCGACGGAGAAATATGGGTTTGGTGGATGCCAGAAGAACGCTACCTGCCCGAATGCATAGTGCCAACTGTAAAGTTTGGTGGAGAAGCAATAATGGTCTGGGGCTGTTTTTCATGGTTCTGACTAGATTCCTTAGTTCCAATGAAGAGAAATCTTAACGCTACAGCATACAATGACATTCTAGACGATACTCTGCTTCCAACTTTGTGGCAACAGTTTCGGGAAGGCCATTTCCTGTTTCAGCATTACAATGCCCCAATGCACAAAGCGAGGTCCATACAGAAATGGTTTGTCGAGATCGGTGTGGAAGAACTTGACTGGCCTCCCCATCGGACACCTTTGGGATGAATTTGAACACCGACTGCGAGCCAGGCCTCATCGCCCAACATCAGTGCCCGACCTCACTAATGCTTTTGTGGCTGAATGGAAGTAAGTCCCCGCAGCAATGGTCGAACATCTAATGGAAAGCCTCCCCAGGAGTGGAGGTTGTTATAGCAGCAAAGGGGGGGACCATCCTATATTAATGTCAATGATTTTGGAATTAGATTTTTGACGAGCAGGTGTCCATATACAGTTGAAGTCGGAAGTTTACATACACCTTAGCCAAAAACATTTAAACTCAGTTTCACAATTCCTGACATGTAATCCTGGTAAAAATTCCCTGTTTTAGGTGAGTTAGGATCACCACTTTATTTTAAGAATGTGAAATGTCAGAAGAATAGTAGAGAGAATGATTTATTTAAGTTTTCATTTCTTTCATCACATTCCCAGTGGGTCAGAAGTTTAAATGCACTCAATTAGTATTTGGTAGCATTGCCTTTAAATTGTTTAACTTGGATCAAATGTTTCAGGTAGCCTTCGACAAGCTTCTCACATTAAGTTGGGTAAATTTTGGCCCATTCCTCCTGTCAGAGCTGGTGTAACTGAGTCAGGTTTGTAGGCCTCCTGCTCGCACACACTTTTTCAGTTCTGCCCACAAATGTTCTATAGGATTGCGGTCAGGGCTTTGTGATGGCCACTCCAATACCTTGCCTTTGTTGTCCTTAAGCCATTTTGCCACAACTCTGGAAGTATGCTTGGGGTCATTGTCCATTTGGAAGACCCATTTGCGACCAAGCTTTAACTTCCTGACTGATGTCTTGAGATGTTGCTTCAATATATCCACCTAATTTTCCTACCTCATGATGCCATCTATTTTGTGAAGTGCACCAGTCCCTGCTATAGCAAAGCACCCCCACAACAGGATGCTCCCACCCCCATGCTTCACTGTTGGGATGACGTTCTTCGGCTTGCAAGCCTCACCCTTTCCCTCCAAACATATCGATGGTCATTATGGCCAAACAGTTCTATTTTTATTTCATCAGACCAGAGGACATTTCTCCAAAAGGTATGATCTTTGTCCCAATTTGCAGTTGTAAACCGTAGTCGGGCTTTTTTATGGCGGTTTTGAAGCTGTGGCTTCTTCCTTGCTGAGCGGCCTTTCAGATTATGTCGATTATAGGTCTCGTTTTACTGTGGATATAGATACTTTTGTACCAGTTTCCTCCAGCATCTTCACAATGTCCTTTGCTGTTGTTCTGGGATTGATTTGCACTTTTCCCACCAAAGTACGTTAATCTCTAGGAGACAGAATGTGTCTCCTTCCTGAGCGGTATGACGTCTGCGTGGTCCCATGGTGTTTATACTTGTGTACTATTGTTTGTACAGATGAACGTGGAACCTTCAGGCTTTTGGAAATTACTCCCAAGGATGAACCAGACTTGTGGAGATCAACAATTTATTTTCTGAGGTCTTGGCTGATTTCTTTAGATTTTCCCATGATGTCAAGCAAAGAGGCACTGAGTTTGAAGGTAGGCCATGAAATACATCCACAGCTACATCTCCAATTAACTCAAATTATGTCAATTAGCCTATCAGAAGCTTCTAAAGCCATGCTTTTACACCTGCATTGCTTGCTGTTTGGGGTTTTAGGCTGGGTTTCTGTACAGCACTTTGAGATCAGCTGATGTAAGAAGGGCTATATAAATACATTTGATTTGATTTGATATAATTTTCTGGAATTTTCCAAGCTGTTTAAAGGCATGGTCAACTTAGTGTATGTAAACTTATCTCCCACTGGAATTGTGATACAGTGAATTATAAGTGAAATATCTGTCTGTAAACAATGGTTGGAAAAATGACTTGTGTCATGCACAAAGTAGATGTCCTAACCGACTTGACAAAACTATAGTTTGTTAACAAGAAATTTGTGGAGTGGTTGAAAAATGAGTTTTAATGACTCCAACCTAAGTGTATGTAAACTTCCGACTTCAACTGAAAGTGTATTTCTCTATTTAATTTTCTATAAATTAGCCAACATTTCTAACAACATATTTTCACTTTGTTATTATGGGGTATTGTGTGTAGATGGGTGAGAAAAAACATCAATTTAATTGAATTCAGGCTGTAACACAACAAAATGTGGAATAAGTCAATGGATATGTATACTTTCTGAAGGCACTGTATTTGGGGTACAAGAACAGTAACTACTCACCTCTTGTTTTAAAAAGAAATTGAACTTTGCAGAATGCAATGCTCCACAACCAATGCCATCTTCTGGTTGCATCAGGTATCAATATACTGGTGCACACTTACCTTAAGAGATAACAACCTACTTGTGGAGAGCATGAAGAAATAGGCCTACATTTGGAGGAATGGCTTTATTCAGGAATATCAGGCCTGCCTTCAGGAAAATAAACCTATGCATGGAGATATTGATGGTGAAATAGGTCTATTATGGAGACAGCCCAGTCACCCCAGCCTATCTAGGTAGCCCTCTCGCCTACCTTCATGGATAAGAACCAACGGAGAGAAGGACACACTATCCCAGGAACTTTTTAGAGTGACACAAGCTCACGATACCTCATGGACTGACGTCTTCCTAGTGACGTCTTTACATATCGGCCGATATGGCTTCTCAAATCCCATCCATTTAGCCCTTAGCTAATAAGGACATTGGCCTCTGCTAAACCATTGGGACAGATGTCCATCACATTAGCCATAAACCCTTTCATATGCTCATTTCCAAATAGTCAGGAAGCCTAGATGACCCCGTTGAGGTGGCGTGTGGGATAACAAATCCGCTGGTGGTGACAGTCTTGTTTGATATAAGCCCAGAGGGAAATTAGCTTATTGGTATTATGACATACAACTTCACTGCTCAGCCCAGTCTGCCCTATGGCCCAGTACTTGTTTATTAATTTCAGATTTCTCTGTTACCCCCCCCCCCCCCCCCGCTAAGTATGTTGTTACAATGGTAAGTATCCCATATGATGTGTCTATAGCCAAACTCATGGTACAAATGCAGCAACAACATGCAGGAACAACATGCAGGAACAACATGCAGGAACAACATGCAGGAACAACATGCAGGAACAACATGCAGGAACAACATGCAGGAACAACATGCAGGAACAACATGCAGGAACAACATGCAACAACAACATGCAGGAACAACATGCAGGAACAACATGCAGGAACAACATGCAGGAACAACATGCAGGAACAACATGCAGGAACAACATGCAGGAACAACATGCAGGAACAACATGCAGGAACAACATGCAGGAACAACATGCAGGAACAACATGCAGGAACAACATGCAGGAACAACATGCAGGAACAACATGCAACAACAACATGCAGGAACAACATGCAGGAACAACATGCAGGAACAACATGCAGGAACAACATGCAGGAACAACATGCAGGAACAACATGCAGGAACAACATGCAGGAACAACATGCAGGAACAACATGCAGGAACAACATGCAGGAACAACATGCAACAACAACATGCAGGAACAACATGCAGGAACAACATGCAGGAACAACATGCAGGAACAACATGCAGGAACAACATGCAGGAACAACATGCAGGAACAACATGCAGGAACAAAGCTAAACACAAAACAAAAGGTCATAATATAACAGCTGTGAAATAACTACAACTGTAACTTCTGCAACACCACTGAATGCTTGTCATGTTGTGTGTCTCAGAGGACTGGATCTGTACCAGTGGAGGGGATGGGCAACTGCTGAGCTTCCTCTTTCACTATGTGCTGTCATTATACATCTCTTTGCATAAGTCATGTTTTGGCCCTCAGGTTCCCTTTAACCAACTACAGGGTGAATGAGGATGATGTGTTTGTACATGGGAAAGCCATTGTAACGTACAGGTGTATCTACTTCTTCTTTTGTTTTACCAGGTGCTGGTGAGTCTGGGAAGAGCACAATTGTCAAGCAGATGAAGTGAGTATAACAAAACAAACACCTTTGACATTGCATGTCATTCCTCCTCCCTCCTAATGTACATGCAACCAAACCTTGTCCATATACTTTACCATCACTCTAAAAGGTGTGAATTGGGTGTTCAATAAGTTTATGGCTCATAATCATATGGGAAAACAAAATGGACCATGATAGAATAAATTGTGGCAGCTACAATTGACATATACCCTGATGACTACTGAACAAAACACTAACACTTGCTGCAGAATGACTAGTACTAGTTCTTCTGGCCAATAATGGTTGTTGGTAGCATTGTATGTCAGTTGTTTTTTAAACTGTAATTACAATTCTAACTGTTTTCTTCCTCTTGTGTTGGGTAGAATTCTCCATCAAGGTGGTTATACCAAAGAAGAACAATTGGAGTTCAGGGCGATCATCTATGGTAACATCTTGCAGTCTGCTCTGGCCATTATCAGAGGCATGGAGATGCTGTCAATTGACTTTGGATCACCAAAGGGATCTGTGAGTCCCACCCTGCATCTCTAACCCCTCTGGTCCACCAAATAGGCCCTCAATGACACACACGGATAGACATTGAGACACCAGCAGAAGTTTCAGTAGTTGCACATGTTATTCAAATAGAAATAACAACACTACATTGTTAGCTTAGCTAATTACCGTACAATGGAATTAAATTTTCATTTTAGTAGCAGTAAAACTCACCAGTTGACTTCATGGTGCAGGAAGACGGGCAGAAGCTGTCCAACCTGTCAGACTCCATTGAAGAGGGCTCAATGCCCCCTGAGCTGGCTGATGTCATCAAGAGGCTCTGGAGTGACAGTGGTGTCCAGGCCTCCTTCGAGAGAGCAGCTGAGTACCAGCTCAACGACTCAGCTGGCTAGTGAGTGTCACAGCAACTGTTATAGTCTGTTATGACAGTCATATCATTCTCATGACAGTTCAGGTCATATCTTTGTTGGTGAGCATGATTATGTTCTATATGGGGGTGTGAATGTATGCTAAACTGAAATCTCGCTCAACAGCTATCTTGGAGAATTGGACAGAATCACAAAGTCTGATTACCTGCCCAACGAGCAGGATGTGCTGCGTTCTCGAGTCAAGACCACCGGTATCATTGAGGAGCAGTTCTCCTGCAAAGAGCTGCACTTCAGGTGAGGGAATATTAGCCAAACAAGGGAGACCACAAAGGGCCTAAAGTGGTCTTCCATACATCCTTGCAAGTTCATTCCATTTCCTTTGGGGTGTGATTTTGCACAATCGTTGATTATCTCTTTACAGTCATATCTAACATCTCCCTTTTTTAACCCATCCCCCCTGACAGGATGTTCGATGTGGGCGGCCAGCGGTCGGAGAGAAAGAAGTGGATCCATTGTTTTGAGGGTGTAACCTGCATCATCTTCTGCGGAGCCCTCAGTGCTTATGACATGGTGCTTGTAGAGGACGATGAAGTGGTGGGTTTGGCTTTACAGTTGACCTCTGATAGTTCAACTAGTTTGTCACAGTTGTGATTTTCCATATCGAGACAGAATGCCTCTATGTGGCCCTTTTAGTCCAAATGTTGTACTTTTGTACTGTTTACTTGGATTTCTCTTTTTTGTACTGTGATCCATTTGGTAAGATTGAAAGAGCATCAGAGGTTCTGATTCTAACTGAAGGGTATTTTCTCCAGTCTGACATCAAGTAAACAATGGATTATTCAGTCACAAGTTTATTGAACCCTACCAGGCCATCACATGTTAAACTCCCCAAGGACATAGCTCAGATGACTATACAATATGATTTCTCAATCGCCTCACAGTCCTGTACCTAATAACATCACCCCAGTTCAAGCACAGAAGTAATGTAGAGTTGTGTTTGTGTGCTTGCCAAAGGACCAAAATAGGAAATTAGATAATCTCTTTGGTTTGAGCAGGTGTGTAAAACTAATTCCATGGAGGGCGAGTGTCTGCAGGTTTTTGTTTTTTCCTTTCAATTAAGACCTAGACAACCAGGTGAGGGGAGTTCCTTTCTAATTAGTGACCTTAATTAATCATCCAAGAACGAAAACCCGTAGAACCCATGGAACGAAAACCCGTAGACACTCGGCCTTCCGTGGAATGAGTTTGGCACATGTGGTTAAGAGTATACACTAAACAAAAATACAAACGCATGTAAAGTGTTGGTCTCATGTTTCATGAGCTGAAATAAAAGATCCCAGAAATGTTCCATATGCACAAAAAGCTTATTTCTCTCAAATGTTTTTGCACAAATTTGTTTACACCCGTTAGTAAACGTTTCTCCTTTGCCAAGATAATCAATCCACCTAACAGGTGTGGCATATCAAAAACCTTATTTAACAGCATGCTCATTACACAGGTGCACCTTGTGCTGAGGACAATAAAAAGCCACTCGAAAATGTGCAGTTTTGTCACACAACACAATGCCACAGATGTCTCAAGTTTAAGTTTTGAGGAAGTGTGCAATTTGCATTCTGACTGGAGGAATTTCAGTCAGAGCTGTTACCAGAGAATTGAATGTTCAACGTCTTTTCATTGAATTGGCTGTACGTCTAACCGGCCTCACAGCCGCAGACCACGTGTATGACGTCGTGTGGGCAAGCGGTTTGCTGAGGTCAAGGTTGTGAACAGAGTGCCCCATGGTTGCGGTGGGGTTATGGTATGGGCAGGCATAAGCTACGGACAACGAACACAATTGCCTTTTATCAATGGCAATTTAAATGTAGAGATACCATGGCTAGATCCTGAGGCCCATTGTCATTCATGCCATTCATCTGCCACCACCATCTCATATTTCAGCAAGATAATGCACAGCCCCATGTCACGAGGATCTGTACAAAATTCCTGGAAGCTGAAAATGTCCCAGTTCTTCTGTGGCCTGCATACTCACCAGACACGTTACCAATTGAGCATGTTTGGAATGTTCTGGATCGACGTGTACGACAGAGTGTTCCAGTTCCCACCAATATCCAGCAACTTCGCACAGCCATTGAAGAGGAGTGGGACAACATTCAACAGACCACAATCAACAACCTGATCAAGTCTATGCGAAGGAGATGTGTTGCGTTGCATGAGGCAAATGGTAGTCACACCAGTTACTGACTGGTTCTCTGATCCACGCCCCTACCTTTTTTTTAAGGTATCTGTGACCAACAGATGCATATCTTTATTCCCAGTCATGTGAAATCCATAGATTAGGGCCTAGTGTATTTATTTCAATTGACTGATTTCCTTATGAACTGTAACTTAGTAAAATCTTTGAAATTGTTGCATGTTGCGTTTATATTTTTGTTCAGTATAGTTAGCATACTAATCTAGCCTGCGTGAGGATTGATGAAAGAAACTGTGAGATTGTTGCCACTTAACCTAACCCTCTTTTTCCTTTTCTCCACAGAACCGTATGCATGAGTCTCTTCACCTGTTCAACAGTATCTGCAACCACAGGTTCTTCGCCACCACCTCCATCGTACTCTTCCTCAACAAGAAGGATCTTTTCGAGGAGAAGATCAAGAAGGTCCACCTAAGCATCTGCTTCCCTGACTACGATGGTAAGAGTAACCACAAGTAAAAACAGCATAGTAAAACCGCATGATTTCCCAAGGACAGGAATGATGGAAATGTTTTATCTTCTACTGCAATATGATGCAGTGGCAAGATACTAGCCAACAGAATAGATACTGTCAACTTCATCACCTACAATTGAAAACAACTGAGAACCACTTCATGAGCTGCCTGCTTACTCTGCCACTAGGCCCCAACACGTATGATGATGCCAGCGACTACATCAAGAAGCAGTTTGAGGAGCTGAACATGAAGAAGGGTGTCAAAGAAATCTACTCTCACTTGACCTGCGCCACGGACACAAAGAATGTTGAGATTGTGTTCGGAGCCGTGACAGACATCATTATCAAAGAGAACCTAAAATCTTGCGGTCTGTTCTAAGCAGAAACACAAAAAAGGTGCAGTAGTTATCTCTTGTCTGTTCTTGTAACCCAAATTGACACCTAGGCTGTACACATTGACACTTCTAGTAGATTTGGAGGGCTCAGATAAGACTTGCCTCAGACAGACAAGGTGACATTTTCACCATGTTGGATACACCCATCCAATTCTTTCAGATTTAAAGTGTTTCAAGGGTAGGTGTTGATTTGAAATTCAGCATCTTATTGTTCTTTTATGATTATATGTGGTTATTTTTTCACCTAAATGTTTTGGTTTTTTTCCTCACAGATTTTATTTTCCCCCTCATCCCTTCACTTGGATTCATGTTGAAGTTGAGCAGTAGGAACAGAACGCACAACAGAAGGCTTTGTAATGGCATAAGACTCTTCAGACCCTTCAATTCTAGACTATCCCATCCCTTCCTTCCTAACTCCTGACACCCTAAATGATGAGTAATGAATGCAAACACTAGGGAACAGCACCCAATTTACTCCAAAGGGAGTTAACACACATCATATCCAACAAATCGAACAAAGATGGCAACATGTCCCTCCTGGAGACAATGTGGATGATGATGTCCTTCAGATGGAAATGAGGATAAGAAGTCAGAAGAACAGCAGAATTAACACTTGTTTGATATAGGTACTTTGTAATTCTGAATTATTTCTGGTTCTTTATGATGGGTTTGTGTTGAGGAAAGTGTCCAAAGCTGCTCAGGACTCCTATTGATAAACTTATGAAAGTATATGTTTTGAGGTGATCCATCTTACTCAACATGGTCAGAGTGAAGTCCTTTCCAGTAACATTGCTCTTGCCCCATGATTTATAATGTTTTTATCTTAGTTCTAAGTATCTCAAATTAGAACTCTGTTTGGATATGCCTACTGTTTTACACCAGATGTAACACAGTAAAAAAACATATTTAGCTAATTCCAATCAGTGAGTTCAAATAGCCAGGTCTAAACTGGAATTTAAGAAAAAGTACCCTCAAAACAAGTTAGCAAAGTATTTTGTAAATACAATAGTAGATTAGTGGGCCTTATATTAATATTAAAATATATATCAAAATGTTCAACATCAGTGACATGTCTAGTGATGTACATGTATATTTCATTTTGAGTATTGACAATTGAACCTGTAACTCTGACCGGTCTTGCGAAAGATAAGACATTCAAAATAAAGATCGACATAGAAACGGCCAATTCTGCATGTCATCATTCTTTGTATTTTTTTTATCAAGATATGTGATGTGGCTTTTAAGCTTTAATTAATATGTTGTATGAAATAACCCCCATTGTGGTTGGAATCGTGTTGTGCTGTCAACCACTGACTCAGAGATACACACTGCCAACAAACACATTTATATGACACTATACAGTGCATTCGGAAAGATTCAAACCCCTTGACTTTTTGCATATTTTGTTACTTTACAGCCTTATTCTAAATTCTATTTTTTAATTCTGCATCAATCTACACACAATATCCCATAATAACAAAGCGAAAACAGACTTTTTATGTACTTTTATGTACTTTTTTTAGTGAATTTAGATTGTTGTGCATCTGTAAATAAAAATATATATAAAAAAAACAGAAATACTTTATTTACATAAGTATTCAGACCCTTTGATCATCCCTGAGATGTTTCTATTGATCATCCCTGAGATGTTTCTATTGATCATCCCTGAGATGTTTCTATTGATCATCCCTGAGATGTTTCTATTGATCATCCCTGAGATGTTTCTATTGATCATCCCTGAGATGTTTCTATTGATCATCCCTGAGATGTTTCTATTGATCATCCCTGAGATGTTTCTATTGATCATCCCTGAGATGTTTCCATTGATCATCCCTGAGATGTTTCCATTGATCATCCCTGAGATGTTTCTATTGATCATCCCTGAGATGTTTCTATTGATCATCCCTGAGATGTTTCTATTGATCATCCCTGAGATGTTTCTATTGATCATCCCTGAGATGTTTCTATTGATCATCCCTGAGATGTTTCTATTGATCATCCCTGAGATGTTTCTACAACTTGATTGGAGTCCACCTGTGATAAATTCAATTGATTGGACATGATTTGAAAAGGCACACACCTGTCTATATAAGGTCCCACAGTTGACAGTCCATGTCAGAGCAAAAGCCAAGCCATGAGGTCGAAGGAATTGTCCCTAGAGCTCCAAGACTGAATTGTGTCGAGGCACAGATCTTGGGAAGGGTATCAACAAATTTCTGCAGCATTGAAAGTTCCCAGGAACACAGTCGCCTCCATAATTCTTAAACAGAAGAAGTTTGGAACCACCAAGACTCTTTATAGAGCTGGCCGCCGGGCCAAACTGAGTAATCGGAGGAGAAAGGCCTTGGTCAGGGAGGTGACCAAGTACCCGATGGTCACTTATTGTCAGAGCTCTAGAGGTTCTCTGTGGATATGGGATAACCTTCCAGAAGGACAACCATCTCTGCAGCACTCCACCAATCAAGCCTTTATGGCAGTGGCCAGGCGGAAGCCACTCCTCAGTAAAAGGCACATGACAGCCCGCTTGGAGTTTGCCAAAAGGCACATAAAGACTCTCAGGCCATGAGAAACAAGATTCTCTGGTCGGATGAAACCAAGATTGAAGTCTTTGGCCTGAATGCCAAGCATCACATCTCAAGGAAATATGACCCCCTCCCTATGGTGATGCATGGTGGGATGTTTTCAGCGGCAGGGACTGGGAGACTAGTCAGGATCGAGGGAAAGATTTGGTATTGGAATTTTAGTAGGATCCCTATTAGCTGTTGCAAAAGCAGCAGCTACTCTTCCTGGGGTCCACACAAAACATGCAACATAATACAGAATGACATAATACAGAACATCATTAGACAAGAACACCTGCACAGGATCGGTACATCCGAACATGACACCTGCGGGACAGGTTCAGGATAGCAACAACTGCACGAGTTACACCAGGAACGCACAATCCCTCCATCAGTGCTCACTCAGATTGTCCCCAATAGGCTGAGAGAGGCTGGACTGAGGGCTTGTAGGCCTGTTGTCTGGTGAGGACCTGCCTTACATCACTGGCAACAACGTCACCTGTGGGTTACAAACCCACCGTCGCTGGGCCAGACAGGACTGGCAAAAAGTGCTCTTCACTGACGAGTCGCGGGTTTGTCTCACCAGGGGGGATGGTCGGATTTGCGTCTATCGTCAAAGGAATGAGCGTTACACCGAGGTCTGTACTCTGGAGCGATTTGGAGGTGGAGGGTCCGTCACGGTCTGGGGCGGTGTGTCACAGCATCATCAGACTGAACTTGTTGTCATTGCAGGCAATCTCAACACTGTGCGTTACAGGGAAGACATCCTCCTCCCTCATGTGGTACCCTTCCTGCAGGCTCATCCTGACATGACCCTCCAGCATGGCAATGCCACCAGCCATACTGCTCGTTCTGTGCGTGACAGGAATGTCAGTGTTCTGCCATGGCCAGCGAAGAGCCTGGATCTCAATCCCATTGAGCACGTCTGGGACCTGTTGGATTGGAGGGTGAGGGCCAGGGCCATTCCCCCCAGAAATGTCCGGGAACTTGCAGGTGCCTTGGGGGAAGAGTGGGGTAACATCTCACGGCAAGAACTGACAAATCTGGTGCAGTCCATGAGGAGGAGATGCACTGCAGTATGTAGTGGACATTTCCTGTATTACCAAATCATGAGAGCAAACCACACACAAGTCAGAGTTATCATAAAGTCCATCTTTAATTATATGAGCTCCATCACAACCCTGTGACTCTCAGATCAATTCAGTGTCTATAAATGAATTCTCTGAGAGTGCTTACACATTGCAACTGAGATCCTTTATAGCAAAGACACACATAGCCAGACAGCATTGGCTATAAATTATCGTTCAGCTTTGTCTCCTAAACTATGTTCTTATCTCGCTCTTGGTACCACTCAGGACCAACACCATTACCTCACCCAATGGCATATATCAAATACACCCCCTCCTGGGCAAGATCACAGAGAGGAGAGTGACTCTCTAGGTCAAGATAAGGGCAATCTCAGAGGGAACATAGAATGGTTCAAGACACTGCCATCCTCCTCTCCCCGATGGGAAAAGTAGGGAGTGACTGGCACACAGACATTGTGAAGCCAAGAGATAATTGGTTCCCCCTCAATCATCCCTTCACATGGTTTAAAAGATACGTTTGCATATGAAGACAAGCTTGACCTCTCCCCTTTCTTTGGCCCAAGTAACTGAACCCTGACAGAGAACAGATAACTGAAAATGGCCAACACTATAGTACAACAAAATACATTCTAAATGACAAGTATCTCACAAGCATATTATGAAAATAAAACATCTTATCTATGTTACCCAACTAATTCTGATTCTGCTACGACAAGTACTTAATGCAGCTGGTGGCCACACCAGACACTGACTGTTACTTTTAATTTTGACCCCACCTTTGTTCAGGGACACATTATTACATTTCTGTTAATCACATGTCTGTGGAACTTGTTCAGTTTATATCTCAGTTGTTGAATCTTTTTATGTTCATACAAATATTTACACATGTTAAGTTTGTAGAAAATAAACACAGTTGACAGTGAGAGGACGTTTATTTTTTGCTGAGTTTACATACATTTTTAAAAAGGCACACGTAGCCTACATACACACAAACTATCTAGGTCAAATAGGGGAGAGACGTTGTGCCACGGGGTGTGGCTTTATCTGTTTTTTTAAACCAGGTTTGCTGTTTATTTGAGCAATATGAGATTGAAGGAAGTTCCATGCAATAAGGACTCTATATAATACTGTATGTTTTCTTGAATTTGTTCTGGATTTGGGGACTATGAAAAGACCCCTGGTGGCATGTCTGGTGGGATAAGTGTGTGTGTCAGAGCTGTGTGTATGTTGACTATGCAAACAATTTGGGATTTTCAACACATGAATGTTTCTTACAAAAAGAAGAAGTGATGCAGACAGTCTCTCCTCAACTCTTAGCCAAGAGAGACTGGCATGCATAGTATTAATATTAGCCCTCTGATTACATTGAAGATCAAAATGTGCTGCTCTGTTCTGGGCCAGCTGCAGCTTAACTAGGTCTTTCCTTGCAGCACTGGACCACACGACTGGACAATAATCAAGATTAGACAAAACTAGAGCCTGTGGAACTTGCTTTTTGGAGTATGGTGTCAAAAAAGCAGAGCATCTCTTTTTTTACAGCTAGACATCTCCCCATCTTTGCAACCATTGAATCTATATGTTTAGACCACAACAGCTTACAATCTACGGTAATGCCAAGTAATTTAGTCTCCTCAACTTGTTCAACAGCCACACCAGATTCAGCTGAAGTCATTTAAGGAAGGATATGTATCAAATCCAATGTTCTTAGTTTTAGAGATGTTCAGAACCAGTTTATTACTGCCCACCCATTCTAAAACAGACTGCAACTCTTTGTTAAGGGTTTCAGTGACCTCATTAGCTGTGGTTGCTGATACGTATATGGTTGAATCATCAGCATACATGGACACACATGCTTTGTTTAATGCCAGTGGCAGGTCATTGTTAAAAATAGAAAAGAGTATAGAGCCTAGAGAGCTGTCTTGCGGTACACCACGCTTGTTCGACATTAGAGACGCCTCCGTTAAAGAAAATCCTTTGAGTTCTATTAGATAGATAGCTCTGAATCCACAATATGGTAGAGGTTGAAAAGCCATAGCACTTAAGTGTTTTTCAACAACAGGTTATGGTCAATAATATCAAAGGCTGCACTGAAATCTAACAGTACAGCTCCCACAATCTTCTTATTATCAATTTCTTTCAAGCAATCATTAGTAATTAGTGTCAGTGCAGTACACGTTGAGTGCCCTTCTCTATAAGCATGCTGAATGTCTGTTGTTAATTTGTTTACAGAGAAATAGCATTGTATTAGGTCAAACACAATTTTTTCCAACAGTTTGCTAAGAGCTGGCAGCAAGCTTTTAGGTCTGCTGATAGAACCAGTAAAGGCCACTTTACCACTCTTTGGTAGCTGAATTACTTTGGCTTCCCTCCAGGCCTGAGGACAAAGACTTTCCTCTAGTCTCAGATTAAAAATATGACAGATAGGAGTCTGTCTGATAGAGTCAGCTACCATCCTCAATAGCTTTCTATCTAACTTGTCAATACCAGGAGGTTTGTCATTATTGATCGTTAACAATAATTTTTCCACCTCTCCCACACTAACTTTACAAAATTCAAACTTGCACTGCTTTTCTTTCATTATTAGTTTTTTTATACATAAATATAATTGCTCACTGTTTGTCATGGGCATTTCCTGCCTAAGTTTGCCCACTTTGTCAATTAAATAATTATTAAAATAATTGGCAACATTAAATGGTTTTGTGATGAATAAGCCATCTGATTCGATGAAAGATGGAGTTGATTTGTCTTCCTGCCCATAATTTCATTTAAAGTACTTCAATCATTCTTTGTATCATTGATCTTGGCTTCATAATAAAGTTTATTTTTCTTTTTGTTAAGTTTAGTCACATAATTTCTCAATTTGCAGTAAGCCAGTCAGATGTACAACCAGACTTATTAGCCACTCTTTTTGCCCCATCTCTTTCAAGCATGTGTTTTTCAATTCCTCATCAATCTAACAGTCAGTTTCTTAACAGGTGCATGTTTATCAATAATTGGAAGAAGCAATTTCATAAATTCATCAAGTGCAGCGTCTGGATGCTCCTCATTAATCACATCAGACCAACAAATATTTTTAACATCATCCACATAAGAGCTACAAATAATTATTCTAAAAATCTAGGAAAGATTAACAGGAGGTATTTATCAACATAGGTTAAGGATAATAACGGTAGAAAGCACACACACATTGAAGGTAAATAGCACATACACATAGATTGTGAGAAGAAGCATAACAACAATAATAGGCAGAGAAGCAACGGACAGAAAGGCTCGACACCGCTCATGTTTGGCTGGCTAAAGCTAGAAAAAGAGTGAAGGGGGCCAAGAAAAAGGGAGCTACTAAGGAGGAAGGATTAGGTAGCCAGGAGCAGACAGGGAGGACTCCCATGGCTCCCACAGAGACATCACCTAAACCCAAATTATACCCCTCCCTGTCAGACCAGGGGGAGAGGGAAAATCCAGACGACGAGGTGGTGGTGATGAAACGGAGGCATCCGCATCAGGTGCCGCCCGTCCCGTACCCCCTCCCCCTTATGATGATCCTCAGGGAGGGAGAGAGGAAGAGGCACAGAAAGGAGGACAGGGTTTAGCAACCTTATTGAGAAAGTGGATAGAGGTAGAAAGGGGTGGAGGTGAGAAAAGATAAAGAACTCTGAAGAGAGAAGACAGAGAGGGACCTAAATGTTACAACTGTAGCAAGCCAGCACATTTGGCTAAGGAGTGTGAGGAACCATGCATGCACTGCGATAAGGTGGGCCACAACCACCGAGACTGTAGAAAGAAAAAGGACAGAAAGGATAGGAGAGAGAGTCAAGAAAAAGGCAAGAACAGAGAGAAAAAGATCAGGCGCCTACAGACAGACTCAGAGGAGGAATAGAAAAGAAAGGAGATCAGTACCTAATAGTAACTATCGGGGTCATTGTAGATAAGCTTAAAGGAGGCTTCAAGGAAAAGAAAAGTAAGAAAGAACAGACAGGAACAGAATATTTGATCACCACTCTTGGGGAAAGAGCAGGAAAGATTTTAAACAGAAGGGGAAAAACAGAGAAACACGATGACAGAGACGGAGAGAAGTGGTGTTTTAATTGCGATAAAACAGGACATTTCGCCAGGGACTGAAAACACCCTGCAAATACAGTAACAAAGTAGGACACCATTACCGAAACTGCAGACATAAGGGAGAGAAGAACAATAGGCGCCCACAGCCCGATTCAGAGGAGGAAGAAGAAGAAGATGAGGGTGACTAGATCTAGAGGTAAGGCAGACCGTTGTTTGAGTAGGGGTTATATTTTTGCCTACTGGAAAGAAGAGGAGAGTTGGTTGTGGGCGCTAGGCTATATTTGGCTGTAAGGGATTCAGGTCTGAATAGTTGAATCGTAAAAGTTTTGTGATAGTTTCTTGTTATTGATTCTTGGTTTGATTGTTTAGGTAACACCAGTGAATTTGAACAGGAAGTTAATGTATTCTAACATTATAATCTGTTTCCATTACGTTGGAACAATGTCAGGTCAGTAAAGTGAATTGCAGGTTGAGTTAATTTTATTTTACAGGGACAGTGCACATTAATCATAGTCGTGTGTGTCTAATGGCAGGGTATTCCTATCAAGCACTTTGAGGGACTGTTTGTAGACAGACTGAATGGGTTTTAATGTTGCAAAGCCAGCTTGTGCCAAACTCGTCAAGTAGTATATTAAGTAGGGGAATTTCATAGATTTGAAGTACGGTATTGTATCCAAGCGTATGTTCAATCAAGTACATATAACCATTGAGGAAGTTTAAAACTAATGATTGGAGGGAGGACAATGGAATTATCATTATTATTAGGTTTTGTTTGTAGTCAATGGTTGGGTTTCTGAATCGGTGTAGTATAATGACATGCTGACCAAGTGGGTGTGGGGGTTTTTTCTGGGAAAAGGAGTGCTTCACTGTCTTTCTTTGGAATGTTTTCTGGGGCTGTAATCTTGAAGGGAGCGAGTGAAATAGAGGCATATTTCTACCAAATTGAAAAGGCCTGGAAATGTTTTGTTTGTTTTTAACCTAGGGGTTTGAGGAGATTTCCATTTTTCCTAGAGCCACGATATTTGAAGGGGTACACACACACATGGAATTGTAGAAGTTTAATTTTCTGAGTTTTAATTAAACACATGAATTCATTAGAGAAGGGAATGTTCTGATGTTAAGTATTTAGGACATATTCTGAGCCAACAGGACAGGTACATGCTGTGATGATTCAGGATCATTGAGAGTAATCGAGGTAAACTTAATCAACTAGGTAATAATCTTAGAGATTACTACCATAGACGTGAATTTTTCTAAAAATTCAGTTCAGACGGGGAGACAGTGAGACATTTAGTCAATATTTGGAAACAACCCATATTTAATACTGACTGTTATAAGAAAGAGCGACAGACAGATAGAAGGAAGGGCAGACGGAGAAGGGCTCCCCCGCCCTATACTGGGCCCTAAGGTGACCTTGATGGTTTGGGCAGGAAGTTAGCAAGATAGAGAGAGAGCAGAAGGAATTTGAGGAGAAGAGAGGGAGAGACTGGGAGTGAGGAGCAGGAGACCTGGAGCGTTACGAAGGTTAGAATCTCATAATAAGCCAGGATTGAGAGAAGATAGAAGTGACACAGAATAGTTCGATGACAATGAGAAGATAGCCCAATTCCCACTCATAACCTTACTCAACCCCAGAGCTGGGGACGGAACATAACCAGACACGATAGAAGTCTATAGGGCATGGACACAGAGGGATGTAGCGAGGGCATTAGAAGAAGTTGCACATCCTAAGACAGGAATAGAGGGATTCAGAAGAGATTTTGGTTCGCTTAGCTTTAGGATATTAATTCATGGAGAGACTGTCAGCTCCATTGGTTTTTAAAATATGAAAAGTTAGGTGAGGAGGCAGGTATTTTAGTTTATATTTTAAGGGTAGGGTTATTAAATTCGCTAGGAAGAGATATGATGATTTTGTTGGAAGTAGTTGTTATCCTAACTAAAAGTGGAATGAAAGCTTAGTTGGTTTCAGGAACTAAGGTGTTAGACACTGAACCATTGCCCAGAAATTATTCGGCACAGCAGGCCAAAATAGTAGCATTGACTAGAGCCTGCCAAATAAGAAAGGAGAGAAAGGTGACTATTTACATAGACAAGCACATAGGCATTTAAACCCATACGAAGCAGCACAGATAAATCTTAAAAGTAGATAAGACACTTGACAGAGAATTGTTACAGGATAGTCAAGAACGAACGCCCCAGGGAGAATTGGATATGTGGAAAATGAAAGGGGCGATCCTACAAGATAATGTCAGAAGGAAAATTTACTAATCTTACCTAAGTCATTGTTTAGATATGCAGCAATATTGACACATGGGCAGAGCCATGTGCCAACAGGGAGGAAGGATGGTAGAGCAGGTTAGGAAACACCAGGTGGTAGAGCAGGTTAGGAAACACCAGGTGGTAGAGCAGGTTAGGAAACACCAGGTGGTAGAGCAGGTTAGGAAACACTAGGTGGTAGAGCAGGCTAGGAAACACCAGGTGGTAGAGCAGGTTAGGAAACACTAGGTGGTAGAGCAGGTTAGGAAACACTAGGTGGTAGAGCAGGTTAGGAAACACCAGGTGGTAGAGCAGGTTAGACAACACCAGGTGGTAGAGCAGGTTAGGAAACACCAGGTGGTAGAGCAGGTTAGGAAACACCAGGTGGTAGAGCAGGTTAGGAAACACCAGGTGGTAGAGCAGGTTAGGGAACACCAGGTGGTAGAGCAGGTTAGGAAACACTAGGTGGTAGAGCAGGTTAGGAAACACCAGGTGGTAGAGCAGGTTATGAAACACCAGGTGGTAGAGCAGGTTAGGAAACACCAGGTGGTAGAGCAGGTTAGGAAACACCAGGTGGTAGAGCAGGTTAGGAAACACCAGGTGGTAGAGCAGGTTATGAAACACCAGGTGGTAGAGCAGGTTAGCAAACACCAGGTGGTAGAGCAGGTTAGGAAACACCAGGTGGTAGAGCAGGTTAGGAAACACTAGGTGGTAGAGCAGGTTAGGAAACACCAGGTGGTAGAGCAGGTTAGGAAACACCAGGTGGTAGAGCAGATTAGGAAACACCAGGTGGTAGAGCAGGTTAGGAAACACCAGGTGGTAGAGCAGGTTAGGAAACATCAGGTGGTAGAGCAGGTTAGGAAACACCAGGTGGTAGAGCAGGTTAGGAAACACCAGGTGGTAGAGCAGGTTAGGAAACACCAGGTGGTAGAGCAGGTTATGAAACACTAGGTGGTAGAGCAGGTTAGGAAACACCAGGTGGTAAAGCAGGTTAGGAAACACCAGGTGGTAGAGCAGGTTAGGAAACACCAGGTGGTAGCACAGGTTAGGAAACACCAGGTGGTAGAGCAGGTTAGGAAACACTAGGTGGTAGAGCAGGTTAGGAAACACCAGGTGGTAGTGCAGGTTAGGAAACACCAGGTGGTAGAGCAGGTTAGGAAACACTAGGTGGTAGAGCAGGTTAGGAAACACTAGGTGGTAGAGCAGGTTAGGAAACACCAGGTGGTAGAGCAGGTTAGGAAACACTAGGTGGTAGAGCAGGTTAGGAAACACTAGGTGGTAGAGCAGGTTAGGAAACACCAGGTTGTAGAGCAGGTTAGGAAACACAAGGTGGTAGAGCAGGTTAGGAAACACCAGGTGGTAGAGCAGGTTAGGAAACACCAGGTGGTAGAGCAGGTTAGGAAACACTAGGTGGTAGAGCAGGTTAGGAAACACTACGTGGTAGAGCAGGTTAGGAAACACCATGTTGTAGAGCAGGTTAGGAAACACAAGGTGGTAGAGCAGGTTAGGAAACACCAGGTGGTAGAGCAGGTTAGGAAACACCAGGTGGTAGAGCAGGTTAGGAAACACCAGGTGGTAGTGCAGGTTAGGAAAGACCAGGTGGTAGAGCAGGTTAGGAAACACTGCAGGTTAGGAAAGACTTAGTGGCCTAGAGGATAACTACTTTAAAAAAAATAGAATATCCACTCCAACATTTGGAAATGGATTTCATTGAACTATTCCGAAGTGAGGGAAAGAAGGGGTGTTTAACAATAATATATACGTATATTAAAGGGGTGGAAGCATCCCCAACTTACTTGATGGACATGATTATGGTAGTTAAAATATTAGGTCAAGATATTATGCCTAGAGTTGGTTTACTAGGATATATTTCTTTAAATAATGGATGACATTCTAGCTAATCAGGTAGAACAAATAGAATGCCAGAATTAGGGACCAGAACAAGTAGACATAGAAGTTGAAGATATACTAGCAGAACACATGAAAAGACTGTTTGTTAACCAAACCTGTATGCCCAAGATTTTGTGTCAAACAGGTGAATTACAGGAGAATGTGATTCACTCAATCCAACCAGGAGACTGGGTGTGGATCCAGTCCCTGAGGAGAATATATGGGAAGCAGCCCCGTTGGGAAGGCCCATACCAGGTTCTGTTAAACCACCGCCTTTGCCATTAGAATAGCTGAGAGAGTCACTTGGGTCCATGTTACCCACTGCAACGAGGTATGTACACATATGAACACGGCGGATCACACACAGAGTTAGGAGAAGAACCGAGTACCAACAGGGTCCGGGGGTTACCTCCTTAACGAAGATTTCCTATCCCGACCGTTCATCACTGTGGGTGATCCTAGAGGTGTGAGTATGCGGTGGTACCTAGCAGACAGACTAAGGACAGGAGAGGGTTGGCGGTTTTTGGGAAGAGTAGGGGCTCTGAGCTGCATCACAGTCTTGGTAACCTTTCTGATACATCCAGATCCACCACCTTCCGGTACTAATTATATGACGCCGTTGTCATTGATAAGAAGTAATAGATAAACTATATAATACACTGATGAGTGACTTACAGAGTAAGGAGTCAAAGAAGATCAAGGTGTATGATTTAAGATAAACATTAAACAATTCCCTAGGAAAACAAATAACTTTACAGGGATTGGGTTGGACAGATTGAAGTACTTGGCCAAGCCACCTCGGTTCACTTTAACTCCTGATGAGTACCAGTGTTATAGATACAAGAATGGCACCAAGAACTCAGATGATTTTAATGGCTGAAAGGTAATCGTTAATGTGACTGACTTAGGTTAAGAAGTACAGGAGAAATTCTTAACCTCACAGCACCTATAACCGATGTAGGGTGGGCACGGACCAGCAAAGGATGCATACGACAGAAACTACCAAAAAGGGTGGTTAGGAACTTGCGCCCCGGGGTTATTGGTCCAACTAGTTTGAGTTAGTCATCAGAGGCCAGTTAAAGGAGGCTAAAGTAGGCACAGGAGGAGTCTAGATGGATGCTATTGGCATCCTCAGGGAAGTTCCAGATTAATCAAATAGGTGAAGGCTTTACCACTACCTTATTTTGGTGATTGACAATAAATACAAATGTGGATTGGATTAATGACATCTACTATAATCAACAGAGATTTGTGAACGATACTGGGGATAAAGGGGTTCTCTGACCAATTATCCGCCACCTCCCTCATGACCTGGTAAAATAGACTGACTCTCGATATGTTATTGGCAGAAAAGGGCGGGGTATGTAGAATGATTGGGGTTCATTGCTGTACGTTTATTTTTTAATAACACAGCTCCAGATGGATCAATGACCAAGGCACTGGCAGGTTTTACCATTGTCGTGTCTTTGGCTATGCCGGATTAATTCCTAAAACATGCAATTCTATAAAATAATTTCTCCGTAATTAATATCACCTTATTGAGCTAATCATGTAAATGTAATTAACTAGAGAGTCAGGCACCACAAAATAATATTTATAGTGCTGTTATCTTCCGAATAAACTCTTAAAGATCTTGTAATATTTTACATCAATAGCAGTCAATATCAATCGTCATCTTACTTCAGTCTCATCTGAAAGTTGAAAATTCTTGGTTATCTGCAATAACCCTGGCTAACAAGTTGAATCAGCAATACAAAATTGGGTTTAATTATTTATTTACTAAATACCTAACTAATCACACAGAATTCACATACACAAAGAATGAATTATACCTGGATAATTCTTTACGTCATAGGAAAACATCCCTAGTGGGCGGAACAGATATGACAGCTTGTTACACAAAGGAAAAGGGGCTGGGTTGAGTGAAAGAGCGGGAAGACAGGAACAAAGGCGAGGCTGTGCTATCGTAATTACAGTATCTTATGCATTCTAAATTACTGCCCATTTGGAAAAGGAAAATGCAATACATTTTTGCTCTGAGCTGTGCTTCAGTAGGTTGGTGGTAGATGGAAGACCGTGTTGCCAAACCGAGTCCTCTGTCCTTTAAAGAATGTCTCTGGTGGTCACTTGGATAAGTTGTAGTAACGTCATTGTGTGGTAGATGGGATACTCTGTCTGTTCCTTCCTAACCTGCTTTTGTAGCTGCGGTCGCTAACTCAACGGCTAGGAGGTATCACTTCTGTCAGGAATAAGAGTTCAAAGTTCATACCATTCGCAACCAAAGTTCATGCTGATGTTGGCTTCGTTCTGTAGTTTTATCTGAACCATTCTGACATAGAATCGTCATCCTGCCTCATCAGAACAGGAAGTTCTATTGTCGTCAAGGCTTTATATAGGAAGGGAGAAAAGGGGTGTGGTTCATAGTTTACAACCTCTGTCTCTTCACGTGGGCGGGCCACTGAGTGAGCAGCAATATCTTATGAAAACCCACATCTCACATTTTAGAAGCTAAAACCACATTTCATCCAATCACAAATAATTTCATATTCAAACATTTAAATTGAACAACAATTCCATGTGAATCCGATAACTCTGATGTGTAGACTTTCCACTGTAGAATGTCATCAAATCATTGATGAGAATGTCTCAGATGACAACCGAACTGACATCATATTCATTAAGTACCACCGCATATGTTCAATTGTTCAGATTACCAGAATATAGTTCATTTCCCCCCACATTCTGACATTCCCAGAATCTCTATGCTAACCAAGGGTTTTGCAAATGTAACCTCAATAGGGTAGAGAGAGGAAAAAGGGGGGAAGAGGTACAGTGCCTTGCGAAACTACTCGGCCACCTTGAACTTTGCGACCTTTTGCCACATTTCAGGCTTCAAACATAAAGATATAAAACTGTCTTTTTTTGTGAAGAATCAAAAACAAGTGGGACACAATCATGAAGTGGAACGACATTTATTGGATATTTCAAACTTTTTTAACAAATCAAAAAATGAAAAATGCAAAATTATTCAGCCCCTTTACTTTCAGTGCAGCAAACTCTCTCCAGAAGTTCAGTGAGGATCTCTGAATGATCCAATGTTGACCTAAATGACTAATGATGATAAATACAATCCACCTGTGTGTAATCAAGTCTCCGTATCAATGCACCTGCACTGTGATAGTCTCAGAGGTCCGTTAAAAGCGCAGAGAGCATCATGAAGAACAAGGAACACACCAGGCAGGTCCGAGATACTGTTGTGAAGAAGTTTAAAGCCGGATTTGGATACAAAAAGATTTCCCAAGCTTTAAACATCCCAAGGAGCACTGTGCAAGCGATAATATTGAAATGGAAGGAGTATCAGACCACTGCAAATCTACCAAGACCTGGCCGTCCCTCTAAACTTTCAGCTCATACAAGGAGAAGACTGATCAGAGATGCAGCCAAGAGGCCCATGATCACTCTGGATGAACTGCAGAGATCTACAGCTGAGGTGGGAGACTCTGTCCATAGGACAACAATCAGTCGTATATTGCACAAATCTGGCCTTTATGGAAGAGTGGCAAGAAGAAAGCCATTTCTTAAAGATATCCATAAAAAGTGTTGTTTAAAGTTTGCCACAAGCCACCTGGGAGACACACCAAAAATGTGGAAGAAGGTGCTCTGGTCAGATGAAACCAAAATTGAACTTTTTGGCAACAATGCAAAACATTATGTTTGGCGTAAAAGCAACACAGCTCATCACCCTGAACACACCATCCGCACTGTCAAACATGGTGGTGGCAGCATCATGGTTTGGGTCTGCTTTTCTTCAGCAGGGACAGGGAAGATGGTTCAAATTGATGGGAAGATGGATGGAGCCAAATACAGGACCATTCTGGAAGAAAACCTGATGGAGTCTGCAAAAGACCTGAGACTGGGACGGAGATTTGTCTTCCAACAAGACAATGATCCAAAACATAAAGCAAAATCTACAATGGAATGGTTCAAAAATAAACATATCCAGGTGTTAGAATGGCCAAGTCAAAGTCCAGACCTGAATCCAATCGAGAATCTGTGGAAAGAACTGAAAACTGCTGTTCACAAATGCTCTCCATCCAACCTCACTGAGCTCGAGCTGTTTTGCAAGGAGGAATGGGAAAAAATTCAGTCTCTCGATGTGCAAAACTGATAGAAGAGCGACTTACAGCTGTAATCGCAGCAAAAGGTGGCGCTACAAAGTATTAACTTAAGGGGGCTGAATAATTTTGCACGCCCAATTTTTCCGTTTTTGATTTGTTAAAAAAGTTTGAAATATCCAATAAATGTTGTTCCACTTCATGATTGTGTCCCACTTGTTGTTGATTCTTCACAAAAAAATACAGTTTTATATCTTTATGTTTGAAGCCTGAAATGTGGCAAAAGGTCGCAAAGTTCAAGGGGGCCGAATACTTTCGCAAGGCACTGTATTTATGACTGTCATAAACCTACCCCCCCCCCCCCCCAGGCCAACGTCATGACACCACATTAGCTCATGAGTTAGCAGAGAACTCTGGGGTGGATATTTCCCTGACAGGGTGGTTTGACAGTATGTTTGGGAAATGGAAAAATGCCATAATCAATGTGTTGTGCGCAACTTTCACCTGTACGCGTGTTTTGGTTCTGTGTGGATGTTGTTTAGTCCCATGTGTGAGAGGTTTAATCACCAGAACTCTAGAGTGATCGATGACGCAACAGATGGTGAGATATGGGCCGATTCCGAGCTCCGACCAGTGGGATGACGAATACAGGCCTACAGGCCTAGGAGATGACTAATACAGGCCTCCAGGCCTAGGAGATGGATCCGTTTCTTTTAACTACGAGGAGCCAATGTTAGATTATACTATTTTCAATGTTTAGACAAGACTGTTCAATTAATGAAGATTATAATAAAAATCTTTCAAGAGTTATGATTGGATATAGGCTTGGAACAGTCATTGATGAGTAATCAAATGTAAATACATGTATTGGTTTGGTTTATTCTTGTATAACATTTATGTTTCCATATAGTGTTTGATGTATCAGTGTGTATTATTTAGTCATTAAGGGTGGATTGATTAGGGAATTATTAATTATTATTAAACCCATGGTTTAATAATAATTGGTCAGAGCTATTGATTGTCAGTTATTATCATTGGGATTGAAAATTCTCTTGACAATACAGCAACTCCTCCCCCATAAGCATTTATGTCTCTTCTATAAATGTTATATCCTTGTATTGCTACTGATGTATCATCAAATTAATTATCTAAGTGAGTCTCAGAAACGGCTAATGTATGAATGTTATCTGATGTTAGCAAGTTATTGATTTCATTAACCTTATTTCTAAGGCTACATATATTAATATGGGCTACTTTCAGCCCTTTCCTGGGTAGCTTATCAGAGATAGACATAATATTGAAAAGAGCAGACAAAGCAAGATAAAAAAAAATACATTCAGCAGTCCATTAATCAATTGGTGTGTGTGTGTGTATGTATGTGTGTGTGTGTGCGTGCATGCGTGCTGCGGAGTTGAGGCTATGAACCCATAGGCTTGGCTCTCTCATCCCTTCCAGGCTTCTGGGAGGGAGGGTGGACAATGAGCCTGTCGTAGCGGATGTACGCAATGTCCCCACGTGCTCTGGCAGCTTTCATGGCTGGGATCAGTCTTTCCTCTTCTGGCGCACAGCTTCAGGATAGTCCTCGTTGAGAAAAAAATACGTTCCTCTCAGGTTCTTGGCTCTTTCCAGAACAGCTACTATGTCCTTGAACCTCAGGAACTTGACCACTATCGGCTTGGGCCTATCATCTAGGCCGGTGGTGGGTTTACCAGTCCTGTGGGCGCGCTCTACCTCAATCTTCCTGTGGTCCATGTTCAATTTGGGGAAGCAGGTAGCCTAGTGGTTAGTGTTAGTGTTGGACTAGTAACAAAAAGGTTGCAAGATCAAATCCCTGAGCCGACAAGGGAAAAATCTGTTGCTCTGCCCCTGAACAAGGCAGTTAACCACTGTTCATAGGCAGTCATTGAAAATAAGAATTTGTTCTTAACTGACATTGCTAGTAAAATAAAGAAAACATTTTCTGAGATCATTTCCCTCACTTTGTCCTCAATTCAGGTCTCGTGGAGATTCTGCAATTCCATCCACAACCATGTTTCACCTTGATTGCCCCTCGAGATCTCTTTGTTATCATAGATTCAGACAGAACTGATGTCATCTTGCCGTTCTGTTTCAACTTGTCGAGCTGACACTGGGAGAACTGCAAACTGTTCTTCAGGTCCTGGACCTCTCTGGTCAGGTCGTCCATTCTTTTATTAGTAGAATCCACGAGTATTTGAACAAAACACTTGAAACTATTTTCTTGTTGTAACAACTGCTTATAGGTCTCTTTATGTTCATTTAAAAGATAATTGATGAACAGAGCAAAGTACAGAGAGATCCTTGATGAAAACCTGCTCCATAGTACTCAGGACCAGACTGGGGCAAAGTTTTACCTTCCAACAGGACAATGACCCTAAGCACACAGCCAAGACAAAACGGGAGTGGCTTCGGGAAGTCTCTGAATGTCCTTGAGTGGTTCAGCCAGAGTCCGGACTTGAACATCTCTGGAGAGCACTGAAAATAGCTGTGCAGCAATGTTCCCCACCCAACCTGAGAGATTGAGAGGATCTGCAGAGAAGTATGAGAGAAACTGCCCAAATACAAGTGTCAAGCTTGTAGCGTCATACCAAAGAAGACTTAAGCAGTAATCATTGCCAAAGGTGCTTCAACAAAGCACTGAGGGTCTGAATACTTTAAATTTACATTTTTGTATAAATTTGCACAAAAAAATCTAAGAACCTGTTTTGCTTTGTCATTGTGGTGTATTGTGTGTAGATTGAGGGGGAAGAACTATCAATTTCAGAATAAGGCTATAATGTAATAAAATGTTGAAAAGTTAAGGGGTCTGAATAGTTTCTGAACCCACTGTATGAGAATCAACGGTATAACTTTTTTACAATGTTACAATTACTATTGAGTAATCAGACAAGTTTGGCCCACATTCAATTTAATCAAAAGGAACATTCATGTTAAATGTCCAAATGGCAATGTGATTAACATGAGCATTGAGCATTTCAATGGCAAATACTTAGTTTCTAATAAGGCCACTAAGTGAAAGGCCATAATCTTTATACAAATAGTTATATACAAAGATAATCCAAAGAAAATAGGCAACATAATCCAAGTCAAGGCAACCATTACAAAAGCTTATTCTTTAAAAGTGGTTTAAAACATCAAGTGATATCATCTGAAAATGAATCTCTTACAGTTGGTTTACAGCCAGTAAACTACTTAAGTGTTATGTAACGATCTGAATAGTGATGAATTAAAACGATAAGAATTCAGCATATTAACATTACCAAGAGATAATTAAAAATACTTAACACTAGTGGACAAGGCCATGACCATTTATACTGTAAGAAAGACTTAGTTATAAAGACAGTTATAAAGAGTTATCAAAACTCAGAAAATGCATAATAGTTGATATCCTATTCAACATTTACAATGTAATTAATACCTTTTAACCCTTTAAAGTGAACGCTGAAAGCCTAAGTGCAGATGTTTGAAAGGTTTGACAGATATTTGGCAATAACATTCAAAAATTAGAAATCCAACACTCACAACTTAAAAAGTAAGTCCATAGCCATGAATCCACAACAAAAGTATAGAAAAGCAAAAGCACATAAGTGGCCTATGTAATCTTGTCTTGAAATATCCAAGGATTCATCATACATTATGGCAACAGTATATGGTCTAACAGCCCCTATGTACTCTGCAGCCTACTTCTGCAGTTCAAACACTGAACCTTTCCAATAGCCAATCATAGATGTGGACTGTCAATGGCAATGAGCAATTCCCACTTGTAAATGCGCGAGAGGATTCCAACACACTCCCGCCCTTATGATGACAGGCAGATGTTGCAGGAGTCTCAGTACAAGCCAACCTCCTTCAGGCTGGCTTTGATAATGACATCAGTGACAGCGTCAAAGACAAACTGCACGTTCTTAGTGTCAGTAGCACAAGTGAAATGGGTGTAGATCTCCTTTGTATCCTTCCGCTTGTTCAAGTCTTCAAACTGACACTGAATGTAAGTTGACGCCTCTTTGTATGTGTTTGGACCTAGAGTAGTGGAAGAGAATGTATTCAATCTCATTTATGCACTTATTCTCAAAGGACATGCAAAATAGGTATAACTCAATACACTGCTTTGGGCAAACTAGTAATTTCCTATTATGGACAAACACTTGCTAAACTTTAATTTCCTGCTTTGCCAAAGTGTGTCCCTGAGGCTCCTCCCATATTGCACAAGCTAATATTTCAAGATAGAGGTATTACTCATTACTCAGACATCTCAAACAAGAACCCACTATGTACAGCTGCTCTCCACTGATGTACCTGAGTACTCTGGGTAGCAGATAGTGAGCGGGCTCTTCTGGATCTTGTCCTCAAACAGATCCTTCTTGTTGAGAAAGAGGATGACGGAGGTGCCCGTGAACCACTTGTTGTTACAGATGGAGTCAAATAGCTTCATGCTCTCATGCATACGGTTCTAAAGAGATGAGCAGTGTCAGGGTCTGTGTGCGTGAAACTGTTATGCAATCTCTTTTGATAAGACTTGATATACAGTACCAGTCAAAAGTTTGGACACACCTACTCATTCAAGGATTTTCTACATTGTAGAATAACAGGTTAAGTGCTGGTTAAGTGTGCCTTGAATTCTAAATAAATCACAGACAGTGTCACCAGCAAAGCAACCCCACATCTTCACACCTCCTCCATGCTTCATGTGGTAACCACACATGCGAAGATCATCCATTTACCTACTCTGCATCTTACAAAGGCACGGCGGTTGAAACCAAAAATCTCAAATTTGGACTCATCCGACCAAAGGACAGATTTCCACCTGTCTAATGTCCATTGCTCGTGTTTCTTGGCCCAAGCAATTCTTCTTCTTATTGGTGTCCTTTAGTTGTGCTTCTTTGCAGCAATTCAACCACTAAAGGCCTGATTCACAGTCTCCTCTGAACAGTTGATATTGAAATGTGTCTGTTACTTGAACTCTGTGAAGAACTTATTTGGGCTGCAATCTGAGGTGCAGTTAACTGTAGTGAACTTTTCCTCTGCAGCAGAGATAACTCTGGGTCTTCCTTGCAAAGCAAAGGGTGGCTACTTTGAAGAATCTCAAATATAAAATATTTTCTAAACACTTTCGGTTACTACATGATTCCATGTGTTATTTCAGTTTTGATGATGTCTTCACTTGTTCTAGAATGTAGAAAATAGTACAAATAAAGAAAAATCCTGGAATTAGGTGTTCAAACTTTTGACTGGTACTGTACATTTTATACTGCACAACCTTGTAAATACCACAGGACTATAGATCTAGAGTTGATGCCCTGTCCCACTCACCATCTCCTCATCCTCAGCCAGCACCAGGTCATAGTCACTAAGCGCCACACAGAAGATGATGGCTGTGACTCCCTCAAAGCAGTGGATCCACTTCTTCCTCTCTGACCTCTGACCCCCCACATCAAACATCCTGCAGCCAGGACGAGTCAGACAGAGACATGAGGAAGTGAGAAAAATAGGACATAAAAAAAATGGGTATGAAAGGCAGTGAAACATTCATATTTTATGATTACTTTACTAGGCAAGTCAGTTAAGAACAAATTCTTATTTTCAATGACGGCCTAGGAACAGTGGGTTAACTGCCTGTTCAAGGGCAGAACGACAGATTTTGTACCTTGTCAGCTCGGGGATTTGAACTTGCAACCTTTCGGTTACTAGTCCAAAGCTCTAACCACTAGGCTACCCTGCCGCCCCATACAGTATGATGTGGTCACTACGGTGATGTACAAATAGCTTTGGGCTTTTCTACATTAGTGAATCATTATCTGTAGGGACAAAGTGCCTCAGTGATTATTAGTGTCAGTGCACAGAGTACTGTGTTAACAGGTTACTGACTTGAAGTAGAGGTCCTTGAATGTGAAGTGTGTCTCCACGATGCCGGTGGTCTTGACTCTTGTCCGCAGAACATCCTGCTGCGTGGGCACATAGTTCTGCTGGGATATCCTGTCCAAGTCATTCAGGTAACTGAGGAGAAAGCAGACTGACTTAATGTAAAAAGTTACTCAAAAACACTACTACTTGCCAATTGTTGGATAATACAGTTTCAAATTGGTGAGCCAAGACATGCAAATGGAAGTTCTGATTTTGAATCAACTATGGATTCGAACAACAATGCAAGTGAACAAATAAAGCCAATATGGAGGAATATAAAATAAACTAAGAAATTATTCCTAAAACAACTCAGAGAGCTTGTAATCATATAGTCTGTCTCGTTTGCCTCGAGTCCTGAAATCTCCCGTTTTTCCTAAATAAACTAAGTGACGGCAACTAGGGCCAGGACCATACCAGTATTGTGACACTCGTTAGCATCATGGCAAGGAAACAAAACACTAAGCGGATTTATGTTGGAAACAAACATGTTGTCATCCAGAGTCACATTTATTTATTTTCCAAGCAATAGCACAAAATATTTAGTATACAGTAGGTTTTTAATGGACCAAAGAGTAGTCTGCTTCCAGTTTTCATTTTTGCCATGGAAAGAATATTGCGATAATGGTATTGTCCCGGCACTAACGGCAACCTGTTTCTGCCTTTAGGGCCAGAACTTCCCGTTTCTATTGTTTCAGCAGTGTGGTGCAACAGCAGCAGTCTATCACAGGGTTCCTCCTTTCATGTCCTCACTGGTATGAGAGGAGTCAGACATGTCTCAAACTAGGAGTCAGTTTCAGGGAAATCATTAGTACCTAGCCAACTTATCTAGCAACAGGGGACTTTTTCCTGGTCCATGACTAACTCCACCTCCCTCCTTCAGGCTATGCGCAAACCCTACACCTCAACCTGAGCACTTCCATTCTGCCACCTCTGGTCTCTTGGCCCTCCAACCGCTACAGTGGTCAGCTCCAGTTCAGCCCAGTCCAAGTGCTTCTGTCCTGGCAACGGCTTCCCCCTGAAGTTCAGACAGTCCCTGCACATCTTCCGAAAACATTTGAAGCTACCTCTTCAAAGAGGATGGCCAAGTGTGCAAGACGATATCCCTCCTATCATTCACTATGGTGCTCTGGTCATTATAATACTTGATTCACGCAGTTTTACTGTAGATATTTGTAATGCTCTTACTATGAGGCTGAGTCGTTGAGCTGGTACTCTCTGGACCTGCCAAAGCAGATCTGGACCCCTCCATCCTGCCATAACCTCTTGATGACCCCAGCCAGTTCAGGGGTCATGACCCCTTCCTCTGCTGAGCTGGCCAAGGTAAAGAGCTGGCGGGCATCATCCTGGAGCCAAGCAAACAGTTACCAAAAAGAAACTACTTCTGACAGCTCTCATCCTTGTGGGAACAGTATGACAACAGAAAAATGTCACTCAAATCAACATGTTAGGTACAGAATCAGCTTTCAAGTGACTTCCTTCACATGCTGACCATCCATGTTGGAATGGAATGTCTCTGCAGCCGGTGGATCATTCTGTACACTGTTCTTGTAAAGTTCATACTTCCTTGTAGTCATAACAAAGAGAAACAACACTTACTGTGGTATTTTACAAATGTGGAAAAAGCAGTAGTAAACTACATACACTGTTCTAAAACCACTGGAATGTAAGAGAATCTTCAAGCTGACTCACTGATCTTGCTGTGTCCCCAAAGTCAATGGCAAGCCTGCCCATGGCTCTGATGATGGCGATGATGGACTGGATGGTGTTGCTGTAAACCACAACCCTGTACTGGCTACACTCCTCCTGTGTGTAGCCATCCTCATGGATGATTCTGGGTGCAGGAAGAGAAGGTTATCAAGCACATCTTACTGGTGCTTGTGGTCAACATCTAATCTAGATAACATCTCAAAGGCTCCTAAATGATTAATCCCTTCATAAGTGTTCCTAATCAGTAAAAAGCTGTTTTTGGGGTGTGCACAAAACTGTTGAAATATGTACTCACTTCATCTGCTTTACAACGGTGCTCTTCCCAGACTCCCCAGCACCTTGAAGTGAAAAGTTTAGTGGTAAAGAGAGAAGCCATAAGATCAGGTAGAACGTTTCAACTCTTAGCTCCACTAAACGTGTAAAGATATAAAAACAATCACGCACAGTCAGTGCTCAGAACCAGCAGAATCCATCTGTTTAAATTCTACACCCCCCCCCCCCCCCCTACTGCTTTGGGGCCTTTACACCTGGTCTGAGAATCTAGCGGAAACAATTAGGCTACACCATGAGCATGAAAGCTCAAATGAAAGTTGTCATGATCATTCAGTCATGAGCCCTACATAAAAGTAATCAATTAGACAAACACCCTCTTCAGACCCTGCCAATGTCAGTCACATAGGATCACTCACCTAGAAGCAACAATTTGACTTCACTTGAAGCCTTTTCGCCAGATTCTCTCAGATTCCGATCAATGATTTTACTCCTCTCCATGGCAGCTTTATCTTCGGCACTTAGTGTGCAACCCATTTTGATCCCAGCAGGTAAATCCTAAATACTATGATAATGTTAAACTGGAAAGCTACCTGGCGTTTGACAAGTTATCCAAATGGAAAAAACGTTCAGTAAAAAAGACGGAATGACATTCTAATTCTAACCACAAAGTTGTACTGTTGTGTCTGTCAAACGCTTGCCGCAGAATTCTGGTCCATGTTAACTACGACACGTTTCCAAACTACATTAGTGCGACGACGAGCATAATGGGGGCAAAAAAGGAAAAAAAGGCGTTGGCCAGCAAGCTAGCTAGTACATGTTAGCTTTTACTATTCATATGTCATGTAACTTGCTAGGAAGCCGAATACTTAACGTTTTAATAGAAGAGCATGAAAATTCAACATTCATTCGAAGAAACAAATGAAGTAGCTAGTTACCAAATTAACTTAATGTTAGGTAGCTAGAAATTGTCCGTTTGGCTAAACAAAGTTAGTAGCTAACTGTAGCTTTAAGTTCTTTCCGGGTTGGCTTGAAAAGTTTTTTTTTTTTTTTTTGCTGAATATCGTGAGTTAAAAGTTTACACACGAAAAAAAATCTCAACACCCTAAACTGATTCAAAATACTCACACACGTCTAAATACTACTGGCTGTTGACTGCTCTTTTGTTAACAATTGAAATTGTCTGGCCCTACAATTATGCAAGCTTGCAGATGAGATGAGCAAACAAATGTTGACTCTCATCGTCATGTGACGCAAGCAAAATAATTGCTGGGTCTTATGGGAAATGAAGTCTAAATCTATCAGTAATTGATTACAGTGATTCTCAACCACGGGGCATAAGAGGACTATGAGCTTTCAGGGTGTCTGAAAAAGCATAAAACGAACACATTGAAAATTACAGCAGCTAGACTAAGAGGTGGTCCCCAGATTGTTCAGAGTGCTAGCCTCTCTACACTGGCTTCCTGTCAAAGCAAGGGCTGATTTCAAGGTTTTACTGCTAACCTACAAAGCATTACATGGGCTTGCTCCTACCTATCTCTCTGATTTGGTCCTGCCGTACATACCTATACGTACGCTACGGTCACAAGACGCAGGCCTCCTAATTGTCCCTAGAATTTCTAAGCAAACAGCTGGAGGCAGGGCTTTCTCCTATAGAGCTCCATTTTTATGGAACGGTCTGCCTACCCATGTCAGAGACGCAAACTCGGTCTCAACCTTTCAGTCTTTACTGAAGACTCATCTCTTCAGTGGGTCATATGATTGAGTGTAGTCTGGCCCAGGAGTGGGAAGGTGAACGGAAAGGCTCTGGAGCAACGAACCGCCCTTGCTGTCTCTGCCTGGCCGGTTCCCCTCTTTCCACTGGGATTCTCTGCCTCTAACCCTATTACAGGGGCTGAGTCACTGGCTTGCTGGGGCTCTCTCATGCCGTCCCTGGAGGGGGTGCGTCACCTGAGTGGGTTGATTCACTGTTGTGGTCATCCTGTCTGGGTTGGCGCCCCCCCCCCTTGGGTTGTGCCGTGGCGGAGATCTTTGTGGGCTATACTCAGCCTTGTCTCAGGATGGTAAGTTGGTGGTTGAAGATATCCCTCTAGTGGTGTGGGGGCTGTGCTTTGGCAAAGTGGGTGGGGTTATATCCTTCCTGTTTGGCCCTGTCCGGGGGTGTCCTCGGATGGGGCCACAGTGTCTCCTGACCCCTCCTGTCTCAGCCTCCAGTATTTATGCTGCAGTAGTTTATGTGTCGGGGGGCTGGGGTCAGTTTGTTATATCTGGAGTACTTCTCCTGTCCTATTCGGTGTCCTGTGTGAATATAAGTGTGCGTTCTCTAATTCTCTCCTTCTCTCTTTCTTTCTCTCTCTCGGAGGACCTGAGCCCTAGGACCATGCCCCAGGACTACCTGACATGATGACTCCTTGCTGTCCCCAGTCCACCTGGCCATGCTGCTGTTCCAGTTTCAACTGACCTGAGCCCTAGGACCATGCCCCAGGACTACCTGACATGATGACTCCTTGCTGTCCCCAGTCTACCTGGCCATGCTGCTGCTCCAGTTTCAACTTCCACCTGACTGTGCTGCTGCTCTAGTTTCAACTGTTCTGCCTTATTATTATTCGACCATGCTGGTCATTTATGAACATTGAACATCTTGACCATGTTCTGTTATAATCTCCACCCGGCACAGCCAGAAGAGGACTGGCCACCCCACATAGCCTGGTTCCTCTCTAGGTTTCTTCCTAGGTATTGGCCTTTCTAGGGAGTTTTTCCTAGCCACCGTGCTTCTATACCTGCATTGCTTGCTGTTTGGGGTTTTAGGCTGGGTTTCTGTACAGCACTTTGAGATATCAGCTGATGTACGAAGGGCTATATAAATAAATTTGATTTGATTTGATTGTTTGAGAGCGTTTCAAAGATTTTACTGAGTTACGGTTCATATAAGGAAATCGGTCAATTTAAAAAAAAGAATTAGGCCCTAATTTATGGATTTCACATTTTTATTTTATTTTATTTCACCTTTATTTAACCAGGTAGGCTAGTTGAGAACAAGTTCTCATTTGCAACTGCGACCTGGCCAAGATAAAGCATAGTAATTCGACACGTACAACAACACAGAGTTACACATGGAATAAACAAAACATAGTCAATAATACAGTAGAACAAAATAAAACAAAAGGTCTATATACAGTGAGTGCACATGAGGTAAGATAAGGGAGTCAAGGCAATAAATAGGCCATGGTGGCGAAGTAATTACAATATAGAAATTAAACACTGGAATTGTAGATGTGCAGAAGATGAACGTGCAAGTAGAGATACTGGGGTGCAAAGGAGCAAGATAAATAAAGTATGAGTATGAAGCGAGCGCCAACCAACGAGAGGGTACAGGTCGCAATGGTGGGTAGTTTATGGGGCTTTGGTGACAAAACGGATGGCACTGTGATAGACTGCATCCAGTTTGTTGAGTAGAGTGTTGGAGGCTATTTTATAGATGACATCACCGAAGTCGAGGATCGGTAGGATGGTCAGTTTTACAAGGGTATGTTTGGCAGCATGAGTGAAGGATGCTTTGTTGAGATATAGGAAGCTGATTCTAGATTTAATTTTGGATTGGAGATGCTTAATGTGAGTGTGGAAGGAGAGTTTACAGTCGAACCAGACACCTAGGTATTTGTAGTTGTCCACGTATTCTAAGTCAGAGCCGTCCAGAGTAGTAATGCTGGACTGGCGAGCAGGTGCAGGCAGTGATCGGTTGAAAAGCATGCATTTAGTCTTACTTGCATTTAAGAGCAGTTGGAGGCATGACTGGGAATATGACTGGGAATATATTGTAGATATGCATCTGTTGGTAAAAAAAAGGCAAGGGCGTGGATCCGTTTCTGATGTGACCACCGTTTGTTTGATGCAGCATTGAGTTTATCAGGTTGTTGATTGTGGCCTGTTGTCCCACTCCTCTTCAATGGCTGTGCGATGTTGCTGGATATTGGCGGGAACTGGAACACACTGTCGTACACGTAGATCCATAGAATCCCAAACATGCTCAATGGGTGACATGTCTGGTGAGTATGCAGGCCACGGAAGAACTGACACTTTTTCAGTTTCCAGTAATTGTGTACAGATGCAAATCCTTGCAATGGGGCCGTGCATTAAAATAGCTGAAAATCAAAATCTTGCTGAAATATGAGGTAATTGCGGCAGATGAATGGAACGAAAATGGGCCTCCGGATCTCGTCATGGTATCTCTGTGCATTCAAATTGCCATTGATAAAATGCAATTGTGTTTGTTGTCCATAGCATATGCCTGCCCATAACATAACCCCACAACCACCACGGGGCTCTCTGTTCACAACGTTGACATCAGCAAACCACTCGCCCACACAATGCCATACACGTGGTCTGCCATCTGCCCAGTACAGTTGAAACTGGGATTCATCCGTGAAGAGCACACTTCTCCAGCGTGCCAATCGCCATCGAAGGTGAGCATTTGCCCACTGAAGTCAGTTACGATGCCAAACTGCAGTTAGGTCAAGACCATGGTGAGGATGACAAGCACCCAGATGAGCTTCCCTGAGATGGTTTCTGACAGTTTGTACAGAAATTCTTCAGTGGTGAAAACCCACAGTTGCATCAGCTGTCTGGGTGGCTGGTCTCAGACGATCCCTGGACTAGTTACATATGGTCTACGGTTGTGAGGCCGGTTGGACGTACCGCCAAATTCTCTAAAATGAGGTTGGAGGCGGCTTATGGTACAGAAATTAACATGCAAATCTCTGGCAAGAGCTCTGATGAGCATTCCTGCAGTCCGCATGATAATTACATGCTCCCTCAAACCTTGAGACATCTGTGGCATTGTGTTGTGTGACAAAACCTTTTATTGTCCCCAGCACAAGACTCACCCGTGTAATGAGTATGCTGTTTAATCAGCTTCTTGATATGCCACACCTGTCAGGTGGATGGATTATCTTTGCAAATGAGAAATGCTCACTAACAGGGATGTTTACAAAATTTGAGAGAAATAAGCGTTCTGTGCGCATGGAAAATTTCTGTCAGGTTGCGTGTTTGAATCGCATCACAAACAACTTTAGCATTTTAGCAACTTTGCAACTATTTACTACTTTTTAGGTACTTTGAAACTACTTAGCTAACCCTTAACATGTTAGCTAACCCTTCCACACACCTTAACCCTTTAACATAACTCCAAAACTTGACCCTAACCTTAATCCTAACCTTAACTCCTAAACCCTAGCCCAGCTAATGCTAGCCACAACAAATAGGAATACGTAACATATCATACAAAATGTCAGTGGTTATATGTTGCCATGGGAATAGCAGAGCCTGGAGAACCTGGGGGCTGGTTTACTGAGGGGTCTTTGCTGAGGAGGAGGTGTGAAGGGAGGCCTGTTGAGTTTCAACATAAATGTAACTGTACTAGGTCAGCAACAAGATCGTGGTAAAAAAAAAACGACAGGGCATTTCATGCATAGTATTACACTTATTGAACAGTCAGAATTATTTGTTCGAATTTAGGGGTAGGAGTTTGCTTATGCATTTACTCTAGTGAATTCCAACTGAAAAATAATATATTATTGTCCTACACTGTAAATTGTGTCACTGCTGATTATTTCAACAGTATCTATTTGTCCTAAGCTGGTAAAACCTGTCCTACACCTACACTCTCTTCTGTTTCTGTCTATCCACTACTCTCATAATATAATGAGTGAAATGGGAAAGTGTCCATCGTGCCCTTTGTTGTGACTGTTTTTCTCTTTTCTTTTACCTGAAGGTCAGAACACTGACTCCGATTTTGAAGTTAAAATGTCACCCCGAGGCTAGAGTATTTTAACTGCATCTTTCCCCCTCTTTCAATGGTATATCAAAGCAATGAGGGGCACCGACCACATACAGTGAACTACAATACTGCTCCACCCAGCAGCTAATGGAAATAGAGATGAGCCACCCAAATAACCTCCATTAAGAAAGTTAACATCAATCCTGCCCACAAACAAACATAAAGTAGAGTAGTTTTACAGAATATATTTATTTATAAATTATATTCATCAATCCTCAACATAATGCTAATTATCTTTTTGGAGGATCAAAACATTCTGGTGGAAGAACAAAATGGTTTTCCTAAATCCAGAGCCTACATACTGTAGATCATATATTTTCGGTCTGTACAATAATTGGAAATTGATCACACGAAGAGAAGCCTACTTTTGCATGTTTCATTGATAACCAGAAAGCTTTTGATTTTGTAAATAGGGATCTTTTAGCATATAGTTTGTTAAAGACAGGGGTTGAAGGGAAATTTTATCACGCAATCCAGTCTCTTTACAAAGTATCATTTGCTTGTGTGCGTGTTAATGAATATCGTACAGATTGGTTTCCAACACCCTCAGGTGTAAAACAAGAAGATGGCATATCACCGACTTTGTTTGCTATGTTTATAAATTATTTGGCAAAATAAATTAAACAGTTAAATATTGGAGTAAGATATTATGATGAAATGCTGATGATATTATTTTGATGGCAGAAAATGAACAAGACCTGCAGAACATGTTATTATGTGCACACAATTGGTGTAAAAGATGGAGACTCATGATCAACCAGACAAATACACAGATAATGCATTTCAGAAAACCAGGTACTAAGATAAGTGTTTTTCTGTTTTCTTTTTGTGAAGACATTCTTGAGCTTACTAGCAATTATGAATATTTGGCTATTTTTATTGATTAACATACTACCTTTCTATACGGAACATCTGCCCTGGCCAACTCAGCAAGTAGAGCGCTTGGGGGAGTCAGGAAAAACTATAACACTCAACAATACTGGTTATGCTACGTATTCCAAACTGTATCAGACATGTGTGTGTCCTGTTCTGGACTATTCAGCAGTAGTGTGTGGTGCTAAGAAGTATTTTAAAAATGAACTTATCCATAATAGAGCAGTACGTTACTTTTTAGGAGTCCACAAGTTTGCACTGATTCAATAACTGGGGGCATGGCCTGGGAACCCTGTGAGGTGAGATTGAAGGTATATCCCAGACTGGCCAATAAAAATAAAATATTAAGATGGGAAAAATAACACAGACACTGGACAGAGATATGTTTTTTTCATTGCAACTCTGCCTAGAAGACCAGCATCTCAGAGTTGCCTATTCACTGTTGACATTGAGACTGGTGTATTTCGGGTACTATTTAATGAAGCTGCCAGTTGAGGACTTGTGAGGCACCTGTTTCTCAAACTAGACATTCTAATGTACTTGTCCTCTTGCTCAGTTGTGCAGCGGGGCCTCCCACTCCTCTTTCTATTCTGGTTAGAGCCAGTTTGCGCTGTTCTGTGAAGGGAGTAGTACAGAGCATTGTACGAGATCTTCAGTTTCTTTGCAATTTCTCGCTTGGAATAGATTTCATTTCTCAGAACAAGAATAGACTGACGAGTTTCAGAAGAAAGTTCTTTGTTTCTGGCAATTTTTTGCCTGTAATCGAACCCACACATGTCGATGCTCCATGTACTCAACTAGTCTAAAGAAGGACAGTTTAATTGCTTCTTTAATCAGCACAACAGTTTTCAGCTGTGCTAACATAATTGCAAAAGGGTTTTATAATGATCTATTAGCCTTTTAAAATGATAAACTTGGATTAGCTGACACAACGTGCATTTGGAACACAAAGGTGATGGTTGCTGATAATGCGCCTCTGTACACCTATGTAGATATTCCATTCAAAATCTGCCGTTTCCAGCTACAATAGTGATTTACAACATTAAAAATGTCTACGCTGTATTTCTGATCAATTCAATGTTATTTTAATGGGCAAAAAAAAATGTTTTTCTTTCAAAAACAAGGACATTTCTAAGTGACACCAAACCTTTGAATGGCAATTGTTTGGTTAACCTTATTTACTATTATGTATTGATTTTTAGCTTACATTTTTTTCACACTTCATGCGATGCACAATGCAGAGAACATCGGAAGAAGAATGATCATTTAATTATCATAGTGAATTATTGTAATGTTTGTTCATGTGTCAATTAATTCCATAAGGGACGGCTTGCCAATTGGCAAATTTGACACAAAAATAACATTTCATTCATTCATTCATATTTGTTAAACCAATCAATAAACGATTACGAAGCCAGAAACTAAATAAATAACTTTTATTCTGTACTCTTGCATAAACCATATATGTTTTAACAAGGCTGATACCTCAAATTGGCCAGTACTGTTTTGGACAGCTCAAACCATTCTAAATCCCCTCACAATGTGACACCAGAGATAGCAGACGTGAAGGCGTTGTATCAAGTCTCTCAGACAAAGCCACGAGGACAGCTTTTGTCAGTCTGTCCTTGTCCAGCTGCAGAAGGAAAGCAACCCAGGGAGCATAGAGTTAAAAATATGTGGCATGACTTACACCATATCTTTTCTATGTGTACATTGTGTGCTGGACCTGCAAATTAAGTCAATATTGTATCTGAGGTAGAGAACTCTGAGGAGCTGCACTGTAAAATATAATTGGTTTATTACATTCTCCAACCCGCTGCTCCACAGCTAATCAACACACATTGAAAAGACAGTTACTGTATTCCATTTGAAAACAGCATTGTATTTTGTTAATTAATCGCAAAAGATACAGTAATCAATAATACCTAATAATCTGTCAGGTTTTATCAAACATAAAACACAGCTACATTTGTAAAACAGCAAATGTAAAAATCTAATTGTATAGAAATGTAATGTAGTGCATCAATTAACAAAAATACTCCTGCCTTAATTAACTGAACATCTGCCCGTGTCAATTTGAGGGGCACTGTACTATCTAAACGGTAGATAGTTGAAAATAAATGTAATTTTCTGACAGGCCAGAAGTAGTTCAGGATTAGTAAGGAAAAGATTGCCTACATCCTAACTGTGGTCACAATAAACCTGGCCTGCTTATGGGAAAACACAAATGATGTGTTCAGGAAAAGCACCAGAGAGAGGGTGTATCTGCCCAGAGGTTTACCTATCAACAACAGGTGGCTGCCCCATAGTGCTTCTTACTTCCTCCGTGCCTCAACCTCACAACCAGGGCACAATTAAAATACTGTAGCTCATTTATCATCTCTAAAAGTCCCAACTTTCAGTAGTTCTATAGTGACCATTCACTCACTGTGTACTATACATCCGTTTAATTATATTTTACAGAGGTGAAGGGGTCAGGAATACTTACATATTTTCAGGCATGTCTTCCTGCACTCCAATATTGGTTTCTATATTCAACAGCTTATGTAAATAAGCTGTCATACATCAATTCTTCAAAAGTAATTGATCTACCAGTATCAGATATTGGACACGTGTTTGGCTCAATGATTACTTCTGAAAGTCATAAAACCTGATATAGTTTAAAGTAGGCTGAACAAAAGAAAGACGGCTGACAGACTCTAACATCCCCTTTGCTCAAGTGCTTGTTTGGTTTGAAATCCAAAAAGGAAAATCTCAGAATATATAATACATCTGTATTAATAACATACTGATACTATCAATGCATTGTGAAGTAAAAAAAGTAAAGAATAAAATCTCTAAAACGAATTCCCTAACAAACAACCCCAATATCGGCATCACTGACCATATTAACCTGTCAGATACACTGCAGCTACAGTTGTGCCATTTGTCTTTCTCCCCAAAATGCCACAATCCACAGCAAATTATTTGTTGTATACTCTAATAGGAACATGATACAAATAATATAAATTCCATAGCATTGCAGCCTTTACAGAATGGAAAGTGAAGCTGCAAAATGCGGTTCCCATTGCACAGCTTTTGATTGTTAAGAATAAAATGCTTTCTGTTAATACTCCGTGACGTACTGTATACCAGTGTGGTTATGTTACTGTGGTAATTGTTATCCTGGTAACTTTTTGTGTTGATTTTTGACATAAAATAAATCCATAACCTAACTGTCCAGTATGATATGGTTGTTTTTAATCTGGTGATGCTCAAGGAACTCTGAGGTCTCCTCTGCAATCTGTCCTGGGATGCGGAAGTCAATGGGTATAGGCTGTGGGGGCTGGGCCCGGGGCCGGCAGGCCTCTCCCTTGGGGCTAGAGGTGCTGTGGGAGTCCTGGGGATCCAGGTTGCAGCCAGTGCCCTGGAGGAACTGCAGGAAATTCTCCTCTATGGATCCCTCACGGCTGGGCAGTCGGTCCTCCTCTCCCGTTGCCTGGCGAAACAGGCAAGGCACATGCTTGCCCAGCTCCTCGCGGATCTGCCGGTTCAGACAGCCGTAGAAGAAGGGGTTGGAAGTGAAGCAAAAGTAGCCGATCCAGGTGACGACCTCCTCCAGGGGGACCAGCGTGGCTGGAGGGCTAGAGGCCAGAGCTGAGTACAGGTGAAAGGAGAAGTAGGGCAGCCAACAGCACAGGAACTGTCCTCCCACTGCTGCTAACACCGCTGCCGCCTTACCCCCTCCGAAGGCGCGGTGAGGAGTGTCACGCCCCGCCCCTGTCCCCGAGCTGGTAACCATGGTGGAGCGGCTGCTGAGCGACTCAGAGCGATGGCGGCGTGGCGTGTCCATCCAGGTCGGCAGGGGCCCATGGTGCATGGCCGCCACTCGCGCCACCTTGAACATGCTGCAGTACACTACCAGGATGACCATCAGTGGACACAGGAAGTACACCAGCGTGAACAGGACCATGAAGGCAACACGGTTTGACCCGCCCCCTGTCCAGTGCAAGGAGCATCGCCTGTGACCCTGAGCAGCAGAGGGTGAGGGTACACCTCCACCCCCTCCCCCAACTCCAGCACCCTCCAGAAGAGGAGTCCTTTCGCCCTGTAAGGCCCAAGCCAGCAGCGGCAGGACGGACATGGACAAAGCTTTGACCCATATCCCCACCAGCACTGAGGCCACCAGGCCCAGGGTCATCTTTACCTCGTAGCGCATGGGGTGGATGATGTAGTAGTAGCGCTCCACGTTGATGGCTGAGATGGAGAGGATGGCGGCGCTGACCAGGCACACGCTGAGGAAGAGGTAGCTCCGACACAGGGCCTCGCCAAAGAAGGCCCGGCCTGAGAGCATGCCCAGGGGCATCAGAACCAGGGCCGCCAGCAGGTCCACCAGGCACAGGTGGAAGACAAAGGCAAACTTACGTAGCTGTGGGGCCTTGGCGATGACAGCCATTATGGCCCCGTTGCCCACCACGGCCAGCAGGTCCATGAGCAGCATGGCAAGTAGTGCTATTGACTGGGACAGAGCTCCTCTCTCGGGTGACTCAGAGGACGAGGTGTTGGGCATGGGCAGTGGGAAGGGGAGGGAGGAGTTCCACAATGGCTCCATCGAATGGCGGGACAAGGCGGGTGGGGGGTGTCAATCACAGGCCCATCACCCATCCTTCACAGCCTGGGGCGGGGCCAGGAACCAGAGGCCCAGTCTGGGAGGAGGTCAGACAGCAGCAGCTCTATAGACAGGGGGTGAGATCCTGCGTCACCCTACGAAAAGTCAACTCCCCTCAACCTCCTCAGCAATGCAGGCCTTTTCCTAGGAACAGAGAAAAGCAGGATGAAGGACATTAGCTACTGCAGTTTGATTAAGCTGAACCGCGGTGCACCAGGCTATGGCCCGTGACGTGAATGGGCAAAGCACTGACGAAGGAGCGGCGTTTTCAAATCGAACAGTAATCCGTGCTGCTCGTCATGTTGTCAAAAAAGCAGCAGGATGCATCGTTCGGAAACATACAACATCTCTTTCCCATTAAATATATTTTAAATTTTCATTTGGAAGGCAGGTAAAGGGTTTTTATCAAAAGCAGTCACTTTTGCATGTGAAAACACATGAATCCTCTCAGACTCAACTCGAGCACACTCTCAGTCAACCTTAGCCACAAACACAGCCCTCAGCTGTGAAACCTGCTACTAAAACCTGGGGTGTTATCTTTAATCCAAACAGCTGCAAAATGTTCTGTTTTGCAACAAAAACTAGAGTTTCCATTGGACCAGGGGGGACCTACCCCGAAACCAGGGCACAGGAGCTGGCACAGGAGCTCATGTGTCTCCATTTGTGATGCTGTTTCTCAGCTGTCCCAATATGCACATTATGCATTTTAAGAGTACACAACACTGAATAAATGTCTTTAGAATTACACTCTATCCTATGTATTCCTGCCCTTTTTCCTTTCTCCTCTTCCTCCTCTTCCTTCCCATCTTCCTCACCCCCCGCTCCAATACAATGAGCAGTATGTTAGCATTGCTTTTCTTCCAGACTCTGTGATTCTCTTTTGTCAACAATATCACATTCAGTATAAGCCTGTATGTCTGCTCGTGAGCCACAGCAAACACCAACACCTCCTTGAAAAGAAAAGGGGCGTAGGATAATGCCATTAGATCTGCATGGCCTAGTCATTGTGGATTTGCCTCTGCCTGTACCGGGTTAGCCACTATGCTAACCTATTAGACACCAATTCTAGCCTCATTAGTCTCCCACACCAACTCTTCTCTGACTGCACTTATGCCCCCATGCAGCCCCTTAACACACACAACACATACTTCCATTCCACCCTGCCCCTCCTGCTTCTTTCATCCAAATTGAAAGCTATCCACAGGTCACTGTGACTGTCCCTATCTCCCGTCTCAGCACCCAGTCTTTCACCCATCAATCAGAACAAATCAATTACATTCGCAGTCTACAGGGACCAACCCCATGCCCAACATTACATAACAACCCCATGTTAATAACCCCATGTAACAACACCATGTTAACAACACCATGTTACAAGACTTGATCACATCATGTATTCTACATGCAAGGAGGATTAGAGAGAACTACAAGTAAAAAGACAGGAAGAGACAGAGAGACAGAGACAGAGACAGAGACATAGACATAGACATAGAGATCTATATTTATAGGGAGAGAGACAAAGAAAGACAGAGAGAGACAGACAAAGACAGAGAGGGAGACTGAGAGAGACGTAGCGATATATATTCATAGGGAGAGAGACAAAGAGGGAGACTGACAAAGACAGAAAGAGACACAGAGGGAGACAGAGAGTCAGAGAGAGACATAGAGACAGAAAGAGACATACAGAGATGCATAATGTACCTGGTTTTGGGCACGTTTTATGATGCTGTAGCCTGCTGTCTGTCCTGCTTTTGAGAATATAAAGCTGGCTGGTTAGTTCCCAGTTCTGGGTTGCATGGTAGACATCAGTCAGCAGCATGTATTGTGTATGATGCTGACTGCTGTTGAGGCACTCCCCTTCTTTATCAGAATGCTCCACTTCCCCTCCTCTGCCTTTGCCTCTTCCTTCTGTTATTTTCTGGATGGCTGTATCTGTTTTCAGAGTGATAGATTTATGGAGATGAAAGAGAAAAAAAGAGAGAGTAAATGGTGTCTCCCTCCTCTTGCTGATGTAAACCGCGCATGCACACATACACACACACAGGCTCACTCTCTCCCTCTGTCTTCAACACTCACACACAGTGACTGCAGAGCTGGAGAGTGAGGCAGAGGCATAGGATCAGAGCCACTCTCTCTGCTATGTCTTAGTGCCCCGGTTGTCTTGGCTTTTGTTGTGTTACCTCTCTCTTGGTTTATTGATTCCATTCAAACACATCATTATAGCACAAACCCACACGCACCATAGATATTTAATCAACCTGTCTTGTGAAGTATTTGTTCAATATTTACAAAGGGTAAGGGATTCTGTGTGGAGGTTGCTGTGTCCTTTCACATGGTGGTTTCAACTGAGACAAAGAGACATTGATTAGCTTAGGTCCTCAAGCTTAAGGCATCAGCAGCCATTCCATCCAGACCATCATACTGGTATAACACAGCAGCATTTGTCTCCTGTTGCCACAGTGATCTTCACTGAAATGAGGAAAAGTGGCTGATGAATGTTTTCATATACACTCCTTCTCATTGCACTACCAAATCATCTCCACTCCAGTGTCTATGGGAGACGATGACATGGAAACCATGGAAGGCAATGCTTCTCATTGCACTACCAAATCCTCTCCACTCCAGTGTCTATGGGAGATGATGACATGGAAACCATGGAAGGCAATGCTTCTCATTGCACTACCAAATCATCTCCACTCCAGTGTCTATGGGAGACGATGACATGGAAACCATGGAAGGCAATGCTTCTCAATGCACTACCAAATCATCTCCACTCCAGTGTCTATGGGAGACAATGACATGGAAACCATGGAAGGCAATGCTTCTCATTGCACTACCAAATCATCTCCACTCCAGTGTCTATGGGAGACAATGACATGGAAACCATGGAAGGCAATGCTTCTCATTGCACTACCAAATCATCTCCACTCCAGTGTCTATGGGAGACAATGACATGGAAACCATGGAAGGCAATGCTTCTCATTGCACTACCAAATCATCTCCACTCCAGTGTCTATGGGAGACAATGACATGGAAACCATGGAAGGCAATGCTTCTCATTGCACTACCAAATCATCTCCACTCCAGTGTCTATGGGAGACAATGACATGGAAACCATGGAAGGCAATGCTTCTCATTGCACTACCAAATCATCTCCACTCCAGTGTCTATGGGAGACAATGACATGGAAACCATGGAAGGCAATGCTTCTCAATGCTGTGAGTCTACAGCTGCTGCTGCTGTTGGGTTCTAAGTGCTTTTTATTTGTGTTTAAAAGGATGCAGCGAATTATTCACATGCATTTGCATTGTATGGAAGTCACATCCCAGTTTTCAACTCCCGTTAATTTGAATTTGCTAATTGAATTTGACTGGTATAATCATGGCCAGTCCATTGGTTAGATCATAATGAAATACATTGATATTACTTATGATTGCGCTTGTGTAAAGATTATGTGCTGCTGGGTTCAGAGTTTAGCTGCATTTCATATGGGCCTACTTGAAAAGGCCCATATGCTGTGTCAGACGATGAAGAGAGATTTCAAAATAAGGCTGTGCTAGAAAAGTGTGTGAAGAAGAGAAAGTGTGCATATGTGTATGTGTGTGTGTGCGTGCCTGCTTGAGTGCATGCGTGTGTGCGGTGTGTACATGAGTGTGCTTTTGTGCATGTGTCTGCACGTTTACATGCATGTGTGTGTACCTTTGTGCATTCTTGTGTGTGTTTGTTTTGTGCATGTGTCAGGTGTTGACTCATGACAGAAATAACTGATTATTGCTAGCCCAGGAGCACCAATCACTGCCACTGAAAATACAATGGTTTCCACGGCAACATTGAAAATAGACTCCACATTCCCACTCAGAAGTAGCAATGGGCAGCGCGCTAACCCCACAGCGCCCACAGACAATAATAACCATCCATAAATACACCCATACAAATATCAACTGCGCTCATACAGTAAATACAATCTTGCAATCATATTTACCAAAACACAATTAGGGGAGAGTGGGGTACGTTAAGCCATGTAATTTTCATTCAGCATCACTCCATCAAGGGAAATATAGTATTATTTCTAACAAAAATATCTAGATATATTTCAAGACGTTGTGTATCCCTGGACATAATCAGAATTAATGTAAACGTAAAAGTTTTGAAAACATAACTTTGAAAACAACTTACGGGGGGGGGGGGGTTAAGTTGAGCCGCGGGACTGGGTAAGTTAAGTCCCCTGCAAATTTCTGTACTGAAATAAATATTACCAGTACTTTTTAAAACCATGTCTATCTTTATTTCCCAAACACAATTCAACACAATCTCAATCACTTTTTTGTCTATTAATCATTTTAAGTACCTTTTAACACTGGCTTAACACCTAACAAACACCTTTTTTAACGCTTCTAAAATAAGCAAGTCCCTGTTGTTACTTCATATCCCAGAGATAATGCCTTGCATTACACCTGGGAAGAAAACACTTCAATTTGCTCAACCATTGGCTCAACATACTCCATGGCCATTGGCTCAACCATTGGCTCAACATACTCCATGGCCATTGGCTCAACCATTGGCTCAACCATTGGCTCAACATACTCCATGGCCATTGGCTCAACCATTGGCTCAACCATTGGCTCAACCATTGGCTCAACATACTCCATGGCCATTGGCTCAACCATTGGCTCAACATACTCCATGGCCATTGGCTCAACCATTGGCTCAACCATTGGCTCAACATACTCCATGGTCATTGGTTCAACTTATCCCAAGGCAAACATTTAGACTATATTGGCCCACACAGCTCAACATTGGCTCAACATACTCCATGGCCATTGGCTCAACCATTGGCTCAACCATTGGCTCAACATACTCCATGGCCATTGGCTCAACCATTGGCTCAACCATTGGCTCAACATACTCCATGGCCATTGGCTCAACCATTGGCTCAACCATTGGCTCAACATACTCCATGGCCATTGGCTCAACCATTGGCTCAACATACTCCATGGCCATTGGCTCAACCATTGGCTCAACCATTGGCTCAACCATTGGCTCAACATACTCCATGGCCATTGGCTCAACCATTGGCTCAACCATTGGTTCAACTTATCCCAAGGCAAACATTTAGACTATATTGGCCCACACAGCTACAACGATGCACTTTCAAATCAAATCAAACTTTATTAGTCCCATGCGCCAAATACAACCTTACAGTGAAATGCTTACTTACAAGCCCCTAACCAACAATGCAGTTTAAAAGAAATATGGATAAGAATAAGAAATAAAAGTAACAAGTAATTAAAGAGCACCAGTAAAATAACAACAGCGAGAGAGTACAGGTCGCAGTGGTGGGTAGTATATGGGGCTTTGGTGACAAAACGGATGGCACTGTGATAGACTGCATCCAATTTATTAAGTAGGGTATTGGAGGCTATTTTGTAAATGACATCGCAGATGTCGAGGATTGGTAGGATGGTCAGTTTTACAAGGGTATGTTTGGCAGCATGAGTGAAGGATGCTTTGTTACAAAATAGGAAGCCAATTCTAGATGTAACTTTGGATTGGAGATGTTTGATGTGAGTCTGGAAGGAGAGTTTACAGTCTAACCAGACACCTAGGTATTTGTAGTTGTCCACATATTCTAAGTCAGAACCGTCTACAGTAGTGATGTTGGACAGGCGGGCAGGTGCGATCGGTTGAAGAGCATGCATTTAGTTTTACTTGTATTTAAGAGCAATTGGAGGGCACGGAAGTAGAGTTGTATGGCATTGAAGCTCGCCTGGAGGGTTGTTAACACAGTGTCCAAAGAAGGGCCAGAAGTATACAGAATGGTGTCGTCTGCGTAGAGGTGGATCAGAGACTCACCAGCAGCAAGAGCGACATCATTGATGTATACAGAGAAGTGAGTCGGTCCAAGAATTGAACCCTGTGGCACCCCCATAGAGACTGCCAGAGGCCCGGACAACAGAACCTCCGATTTGACACACTGAACTCTATCAGAGAAGTAGTTGGTGAACCAGGCGAGGCAATCATTTGAGAAACCAAGGCTGTCGAGTCTGCCTGATGAGGATGTGGTGATTGACAGAGTCGAAAGCCTTGGCCAGGTCAATGAATACGGCTGCACAGTATTGTTTTTTATTGATGGCGGTTATGATATCGTTTAGGACCTTGAGCGTGGCTGAGGTGCACCCATAACAGGCTCTGAAACCAGATTGCATAGGTATGGTGGGATTCGAAATGGTCGGTAATCTGTTTGTTGACTTGGCTTTCGAAGATCTGAGAAAGGCAGGGTAGGATAGATATAGGTCTGTAGCAGTTTGGATCAAGAGTGTATGCCGCCTAGTGGAGGGTAAATGCCGTTTACCCACCTTTTTAAGAAAAAAGCGACCGATAAATCAGAATTGACCTACCTTTTTTCTTTTTTTACCACTACATCACTGGCTACCGGTAGGCCTATTAGAAGTTCATGGTAATACACATTGTAGCCTGGTCTAGTAAGTTGAGCGTGTGTGTTAGGGTGAGCATCCTGTTTTTGCTATTGAGCAACAATCACTGATTAACATAAAGATTGCATGCTAAACGGATGGATGCTAGAATATCGGGTTGAGGCACCTTGAGCTTTGTGTTGAATTCCACTGCATGTGCTCTGCTAACATAAGATTTCTGGCCTTTGTGTCCTACTGAAATCCTGGTTTTTGGAAACACAACAATAATTTACTAATAGAATCCTTATTCATTAAAATAGTCTAGATGTAGTGTATAATGTACATGTCAAGTCTTTATGTGAATGACCAGGTGGTGGCAGTGTCTTATAACTCTACAGAAGCTGTTCACTTATTACAGGAGAATGTTATTACAGTCTTATAGAAGATCCAAAGGTCCGATAATGCAGATATTTACACATTTATGACACTCATATGACCCATACAGTCAGTTATTTTATACTACGTGTGTGTGTGTGTGTGTGTGTGTGTGTGTGTGTGTGTGTGTGTGTGTGTGTGTGTGTGTGTGTGTGTGTGTGTGTGTGTGTGTGTGTGTGTGTGTGTGTGTGTGTGTGTGTGTGTGTGTATATATATATATATAATATATAGCTGGTAATGTTATCAGTCAGGAAAACCAATCATTGCACTGAACATAATCTTACAAATGATCAAAAAGCACTCGATGAGTAATTTCATTTCTGTCTCATCTGTCATAAATTATTTTGTCTTTTCCAATAACATTAGCGTGATTCTGTGAACAACACACACAGAGAGGGGCCAGCAGACCGTATTAATGAATGCATTAAACCTTTAAAGAAAGACAGCTTCCTGGATTGTTGGTAAGATATGTTTTATGAGTGATAACAAACCATGAAACAATTAAAGTGGATTCTATGACACCAATTGTGATACAGGATGCTGTGTGATTTGTTTGTCTGTTGTTGTATGCCCTTCGTATTACAAAGATTGTCATTTCGTTTTTTAGATTTTTTTTTTTAGCATATTGTGATGCCATTTAAGAGGGAAAATTCATCTTGGCGTTTGTAGAAGAGCACTCTTACCAACCCAGTTATTCACTCTGCCATGCTGATCCTCAACACGGGGGCCCCCTCAGGGGTGGGTGCTTAGTCCCCTCCTGTATTCCCTGTCCACCCCAATACTGCATGGCCAAGCACGACTCCAACACCATCAAGGTAGCAAATACTACAACGGTGGTAGCCCTGATCACAGACAACGATGAGACAGCCTATAGGGAGGAGGTCAGAGACCTGCCAATGTGGTGCCGAGACAACAAGCTCTCTCTCAACGTGATCAAGACAAAGGAGATGATCGTGGACTACCGGAAAAGGAGGACCAAGCACGCCCCCATTCTCAATGACTGGGCTGTAGTGGAGCAGGTTGAGAGCTTCAAGTTCCTTGGTGTCCATATCACTACCAAACTATCATGGTCCAAACACACCAAGACTGTCGCAAAGAGGGAACGATTGAAAAGATTTGGTATGGTTTCTCAGATCCTCAAAGTTCTACAGCTGCACCATCGAGAGCATCTGACTGGTTGCATCACCTCCTGGTATAGCAACTGCTCAGCCTCCGACTGCAAAGGTGCTACAGAGGGTAGTGCGTACAGCCCAGTACATCACTGGGGCTAAGCTTCATGTCATCCTGGACCTCTATACTAGGTGGTGGCAGAGGAAGGCCCTAAAAATTGCCAAAGACTCCAGCCATCCTAGTCATAGACTGTTCCCTCTGCTTCCGCAACATTAAGTGGTACCGGAGCACCAAGTCTAGGTCCAAAAGACTTCTTAACAGCTTCTACCCCCAAGCCATAAGACTCCTGAACAGCTAATCCAATGGCTACCTTGACTATTTGCATTGACCCCCCCCCACCACCCTTTTTTACACTGCTGCTACTCGCTGTTTATTATCTATTATCTATACATAGTCACTTTACCCCTACCTACATGTACGTATTACCTCGACTAACCTGTACCCCCGCACAGTGATTACTATTTGATTTGTATGGGTTTAGGGAGCATACCACTCAGCCAGCCCAGCCTTGAAAGGCTGCACAGTAATAAGCACCTCGGAGTGACAGGGAACCTTTCTTCAGAAGAACAAGGAGAGAGACGTGACTTAGAAACGTGCAGAGAGAGTGTGAGAGAAAGAGAGGCTGCTTTTTACTCTCCTCAGATATTTTTCTTATAAAAATGTTGTATTTCCATGTACGTCAAAACATCTAAAGTTACAAACTGATAAACCATACCATGAAGTAAGTAACTTAAAATTGGAAATAACAGATGCTCATTCTTCAGACAATAAAGAATCTCTGGACACAAGACTCAAGAGCACTGTAAGAAGAGGCTAAAGGAAATACAGTTGACTTTTTCCACATTTTGTTATATTACAACCTTGTTCTAAAATATATATTTTTTTTATCTCATCAATCAACACACAATACCCCATAATGACAAAGCAAAAACAATACCCCTTTGCTAATTTTTTACAAATACAAAACGGAAATCACATTTTCATAGGTATTCAGACCCTTTTGTTACGCGGAGCGGAGCAGGTGAACCCAAGAGCAGACTCAGACGAGGAGACTGGGATAAGGTAACCAAGGTATTTATTGAAAAACAGGGGTGCAGTTGGGGTGCAGGCCATGGAAAGCTTGGGCAGGTTGCAGGGAGCCAGGTGCTGGAGCTGGAGCGACGGGAGTTGGGGCTGGGTAAGCAGGTCCGGAGAGGAATCCAATGAAGCAGTAAGAGTGGGGGGTCCAGGAAAGGGTAGCAGCGTGGGATTGGTGATAGGGACCAGAGTGGACAGAAATGTAGAGGAGAGGAAAACAGGCACAACACGAAAACACAATCTATGCAGGAACAAACAGCTAAAAATGCAGATTGACTGAACAGAGGTCACAAACTGTCAGGGCTGAGTATTTGTAGATGTCTTGATTATGGAACAGGTTGCAGCTGGTAGGGATCTGCTCTGCCTCCAGCACACCTGTCTCCGCCCACAGAATCACACACACACACACACACACCGAGCGAAAGAGGGAGAGAGCACTGTGGGAGTAGCGGCAGGTTAGCGAGACACAGGATGAGCAGTAGAGAGTGTGGCAGGCGTAGATGTAACACTTTACTCAGTACTTTGTTGAAGCACCTTTGGCAGCGATTACAGCGTTGAGTCTTCTTGGGTATGGCGATACAAGCTTGAAACGCCTGTATTTGGGGAGTTCCTCTCATTCTTCTCTGCAGATTATCTCAAGCTCTGTCAGGTTGGACAGGGAGCGTCGCTGCACAGCTATTTTCAGGTCTCTCCAGAAATGTTCGATCGGGTTCAAGTCCGGGCTCTGGCTGGGCCACTCAAGGACACTCAGAGACTTGTCCTGAAGCCACTCCTGTGTTGTCTTGGCTGTGTGCTTAGCGTTGTTGTCCTGTTGGAAGGTGAACCTTCGCCCCAGTCTGAGGACCTGAGCACTCTGGAGCAGGTTTTCATCAAGGATCTCTCTGTACTTGGGAGGCTGACAGGGATTTTGGTATCCAGAGTACTCCACCAGTTATATACAGTATTTTTCAACTCAATACTTCTTGTATTCGCCTCACACATTTTTAAAAAACATAAACATCTCTCTGCCTCATGACAAAATGTGTATAATTGCAGGCAACTTGCTTGAAAACTGCTAAATGTTCTCTCTGATGCCAAGAGATAGGCCTTTAAAATGTTATTTGCCAGGGCTCAGGACTTGGTTCGTCGAGCCATGCACTGCTAAAGTCATAGTAGAACTCTTTATATGCTATTTTTTTTAATCACATTTGAGTTGTGTTCTGATTGAGGGGGTCCCTAATGAATTTGCTATCACAAAAGGGGTCCCCGGCCTGAAAAAGTTTGAGGACTCCTAAACTAGATAATAAACTGATGGCCCTTGTTAGGACTCAATTAAATCAAGCTCGTAATGCAGTAGTTACCTGGATATAAAAATATGATCAAATTGGATATAATACAATTATATAACACCATAAAATCATATATATATATTTCATAACGGAAGGGGTACTGTAGAAATAATACATACAGTGCCTTGCAAAAGCACTCATCCCCCTTGGTGTTTTTCCTATTTTGTTGCATTACAACCTGTAATTTAAATGTATTTTTGTTTGGATATGATGTATTGAACATATATTAAAGAGTCCAAATTGGTGAAGTGAAATTTTTAAAAAACAACTTGTTTTCAATTTTCTTTTTCTTTTTAAACACAGAAAAGTGGTGCGTGCGTATATATACAGTGCCTTTCGAAAGTATTCGGCCCCCTTGAACTTTGCGACCTTTTGCCACATTTCAGGCTTCAAACATAAAGATATAAAACTGTATTTTTTTGTGACGAATCAACAACAAGTGGGACACAATCATGAAGTGGAACGACATTTATTGGATATTTCAAACTTTTTTAACAAATCAAAAACTGAAAAATTGGGCGTGCAAAATTATTCAGCCCCCTTAAGTTAATACTTTGTAGCGCCACCTTTTGCTGCGATTACAGCTGTAAGTCGCTTGGGGTATGTCTCTATCAGTTTTGCACATCGAGAGACTGACATTTTTTCCCATTCCTCCTTGCAAAACAGCTCGAGCTCAGTGAGGTTGGATGGAGAGCATTTGTGAACAGCAGTTTTCAGTTCTTTTCACAGATTCTCGATTGGATTCAGGTCTGGACTTTGACTTGGCCATTCTAACACCTGGATATGTTTATTTTTGAACCATCCCATTGTAGATTTTGCTTTATGTTTTGGATCATTGTCTTGTTGGAAGACAAATCTCCGTCCCAGTCTCAGGTCTTTTGCAGACTCCATCAGGTTTTCATCCAGAATGGTCCTGTATTTGGCTCCATCCATCTTCCCATCAATTTTAACCATCTTCCCTGTCCCTGCTGAAGAAAAGCAGGCCCAAACCATGATGCTGCCACCACCATGTTTGACAGTGGGAATGGTATGTTCAGGGTGATGAGCTGTGTTGCTTTTACGCCAAACATAACGTTTTGCATTGTTGCCAAAAAGTTCAATTTTGGTTTCATCTGACCAGAGCACCTTCTTCCACATGTTTGGTGTGTCTCCCAGGTGGCTTGTGGCAAACTTTAAACAACACTTTTTATGGATATCTTTAAGAAATGGCTTTCTTCTTGCCACTCTTCCATAAAGGCCAGATTTGTGCAATATACGACTGATTGTTGTCCTATGGACAGAGTCTCCCACCTCAGCTGTAGATCTCTGCAGTTCATCCAGAGTGATCATGGGCCTCTTGGCTGCATCTCTGATCAGTCTTCTCCTTGTATGAGCTGAAAGTTTAGAGGGACGGCCAGGTCTTGGTAGATTTGCAGTGGTCTGATACTCCTTCCATTTCAATATTATCGCTTGCACAGTGCTCCTTGGGATGTTTAAAGCTTGGGAAATCTTTTTGTATCCAAATCCGGCTTTAAACTTCTTCACAACAGTATCTCGGACCTGCCTGGTGTGTTCCTTGTTCTTCATGATGCTCTCTGCGCTTTTAACGGGCCTCTGAGACTATCACAGTGCAGGTGCATTTATACGGAGACTTGATTACACACAGGTGGATTGTATTTATCATCATTAGTCATTTAGGTCAACATTGGATCATTCAGAGATCCTCACTGAACTTCTGCTTTGCTGCACTGAAAGTAAAGGGGCTGAATAATTTTGCACGCCCAATTTTTCAGTTTTTGATTTGTTAAAAAGTTTGAAATATCCAATAAATGTCGTTCCACTTCATGATTGTGTCCCACTTGTTGTTGATTCTTCACAAAAAAATACAGTTTTATATCTTTATGTTTGAAGCCTGAAATGTGGCAAAAGGTCGCAAAGTTCAAGGGGGCCGAATACTTTCGCAAGGCACTGTATATATGCAACCAGGTAAGGTTGGGCAGGCTCGGTGCTCAAGAGCTCCAGTGCGCCTGCACGGTCCGGTCTACCCAGTGCCACCTCCAGGCACCAGCCCTCCGGTGGCAGCCCCCCGCACCAGGCTGTCTCTCAGTTTTCTGCCTACAGGTTCTCCCGCCTGTCCAGCACTGCCAGAGCCTTCCTCCTCTCCAGTGCTGCCAGAGCCTCCCGTCTGTCCAGTGCTGCCAGAGTCTCCCGTCTGTCCTGAGCTGCTAGAGTCTCCCGTCTGTCCTGAGCTGCTAGAGTCTCCCGTCTGTCCTGAGCTGCTAGAGTCTCCAGGCTGTCCTGAGCTGCTAGAGTCTCCCGTCTGTCCTGAGCTGCTAGAGTCTCCCGTCTGTCCTGAGCTGCTAGCGTCTCCCGTCTGTCCTGAGCTGCTAGAGTCTCCCTTCTGTCCTGAGTTGCCAGAGCCGTCAGTCAGCCAGGAGCTGCCAGAGCCGTCAGTCAGCCAGGAGCTGCCAGAGCCGCCAGCCAGGAGCTGCCAGAGCCGTCAGCCAACCAGGAACTGCCAGAGCCGTCAGCCAGCCAGAAGCTGCCAGAGCCGTCAGCCAGCCAGGAGCTGCCAGGGCCGTCAGCCAGCCAGGAGCTGCCAGAGCCGCCTGCCAGCCAGGAGCTGCCAGAGCCGTCAGTCAGCCAGGCGATGCCAGAATCGCCCTTCACTCCGGAGCTGCGCTGCGCCTGTCCGGCGCTGCCGGAGGCGTCCTTCACTCCAGCGCTGCCGGAGTCTCCCGCCGTTCCGGCGCTGCCGGAGTCTCCCGCCTATTCGGGACCCATTTTTAGGGTCCCCAGTCCAAGGTCGGTGGCGAGGGTCGCCGCTTTAAAGAGGCCACGGAGGTGGGCAAAGAGACGCACTAGAACTATGGTGAAGTGGGGTCCACGTCCCACGCCAGAACCGCCACCGCTTACAGACACCCACCCAGACCCTCCCCTATAGGTTCAGGTTTTGCGGCCGGAGTCCGCACCTTTGGGGGGGGGGGGGGGTACTGTCACGTTCTGACCTTTATTTCCTTTGTTTTGTCTTTATTTAGTATGGTCAGGGCGTGAGTTGGGGTGGGCAGTCTATGTTTGTGTTTCTATGTTTTATCTATTTCTGTGTTTGGCCTGATATGGTTCTCAATCAGATGCAGCTGTTTATCGTTGTCCCTGATTGAGAACCATATTTAGGTAGCCTGGGTTTCACTGTTGGTTTGTGGGTGTTTGTTTCCGTGTGAGTGTTTTTCGCCACACGGTACTGTTTCGGTTTGGTTTATTTCACGTTATCATTTATTGTTTTGTATTTCATAGTGTTCAATGCTTTTTCTTATTAAAATCGTCATGAACACTTAGCACACTGCATCTTGTTCCGATCCTTACTCCTCTTCAGACGAGGAGGAGGAAATCTGCCGTTACAATGGCCTAGTCAAAGCCCAGACCTCAATCCAATTGAGAATCTGTGGTATGACTTAAAGATTGCTGTACATCAGTAGAACCCATCCAACTTGAAGGAGCTGGAGCAGTTTTGCCTTGAAGAATGGGCAAAAATCCCAGTGGCTAGATGTGCCAAGCTTATAGAGACATACCCCAAGAGACTTGCAGCTGTGATTGCTGCAAAAGGTGGCTCTACAAAGTATCGACTTTGGGGGGGAGTAGTTATGCACGCTCAAGTTTTCTGTTTTTTGTCTTATTTCTTGTTTGTTTCACAATAAAAAATATTTTGCATCTTCAAAGTGGTAGGCATGTTGTGTAAATCAAATGATACAAACCCCCCAAAAATCTATTTTAATTCTAGTTTGTAAGAAAACAAAATAGGAAAAATGCCAAGGTGGTGAATACTTTCACACGGCACTGTAAATCTAAAATAGTACCTAAAACCTGCTAAAACGCCTTGATACCCTTGAACAATGATGAGTGTTAGCAGCAGAGCAGTGTTCTCAGTCTTCTCATTTGGCTGATGGGAGTACTGGGCAGGGAGATGCATTTCCCTGCTCACCTGCCCTCCATCACCGCCACCAACCCAGCCAGCCTCATTCATCAGGACTCCAGGACTCGTGTGACTTGTGCGCCCCTCCCTCCGCCATGCTGCTGCCAATACAAACCACAGGACAGGGTCAACACTCTGACACCCCTACCTGACACACCTTATATCCCTCCAAAATAACACACCCCCATGTCCCATTGGGTGACTGACTGTTGTTCAAAATCAAAATCAAATTTATTTATATAGCCCTTCGTACATCCGCTGATATCTCAAAGTGCTGTACAGCAACCCAGCCTAAAACCCCAAACAGCAAGCAATGCAGGTGTAGAAGCACGGTGGCTAGGAAAAAACCCCTTGAAAGGCCAAAACCTAGGAAGAAACCTCAAGAGGAACCAGGCTATAAGGGGTGGCCAGTCCTTTTCTGGCTGTGCCTTGTGGAGATTATAACAGAACATGGCCAAGATGTTCAAATGTTCATAAATGACCAGCATGGTCAAATAATAATAATCACAGGCAGAACAGTTGAAACTGGAGCAGCAGCACGGCCAGGTGGACTGGGGACAGCAAGGAGTCATCATGCCAGGTAGTCCTGAGGCATGGTCCTAGGGCTCAGGTCCTCCGAGAGAGAGAAAGAAAGAGAGAAAGAGAGAATTAGAGAGAGCATACTTAAATTCACACAGGACACCGGATAGGACAGGAGAAGTACTCCAGATATAACAAACTGACCCTAGCCCCCCGACACACAAACTACTGCAGCATAAATACTGGAGGCTGAGACAGGAGGGGTCAGGAGACAGTAAGAGGTGTGACAGTAAGAGGTGTGTTTCATTAACAGGGTAACGCTATGGCTCCAAACCACAGCCTTGGTCACAGAATCCTTAACTAGCCGACTGATGTTCAATCTGACGCCCAATCGCATTCTTTCTACATAGCTTTAATGTGGTTTTATTCAAATGTATTGTGTTTAATTAACTGGTTAAGAATATGTCATTCGCAGCGTAGAGGTTCCTAGGGGTCCCAGAGGTTATTGATAGATTTATCTTTCCCTTGTCATCCAGTTAATGACTGTTATCAGTACAATAACTCAATGTATTGTGACTGCCATGTGACAGTGAGACGGAAAGAGAGAAGGTCATTTTGTGTCCCGGTCTCTGGTCCTACTATTACTCTGACAGTCAGTCAGAGTTAATTACTGCTATTAGAGGAGCCATACATCTTACAGTTTCATCCAGGGAGCTGCAGCTGCACCCGGGTTGTATCGCAGTAATGGGATGGGCAAGGTCAGTGTTTCATGTAAAATTGATACACTGCACATATTAGACAGCAATGGGAGAGGAGTAGGCTGTAAACCTTTTACAGTATCTGCCGTAATCAGATGTGTGCTCTCATAAAGCTGTGTGAGAAGAGAGGCTACTGCATAGACTTGTAAAACCAGAGTGACCTAAACCTTCCTTTTAAATTGACTGAACAATCAATGTGGCACTCCTCCTTCCCACAATGCAATGCAGTCCTTGTGTAATGTGAGTGAGGGTGACCAATCATTCCTCCTTGAGCTCAGAACAGTGTTTAATAAACACACACATACATTGGGGCAATAAAGTATTTAGTTAGACACCAATTGTGCAAGTTCTCCCACTTAAAAAGATGACAGAGGCCTGTAATTTTCATCATAGGTACACTTCAACTATGACAGACAAAATTAGAAGAAGAAAAAATCCAGAAAATCACATTTTTAATGAATTTATTTGCAAATTATGGTGGAAAATAAGTATTTGGTCAATAACAAAAGTTTATCTCAATACTTTGTTATACACCCTTTGTTGGCAATGACAGAGGTCAAACGTTTTCTGTAAGTCTTCACAAGGTTTTCACACACTGTTGCTGGTATTTTGGCCCATTCCTCCATGCAGATCTCCTCTAGAGCAGTGATGTTTTGGGGCTGTTGCTGGGCAACACAAACTTTCAACTCCCTCCAAAGATTTTCTATGGGGTTGAGATCTGGAGACTGGCTAGGCCACTCCAGGACCTTGAAATGCTTCTTACGAAGCCACTTCTTCGTTGCCCGGGCGGTGTGTTTGGGATCATTGTCATGCTGAAAGACCCAGCCACGTTTCATCTTCAATGCTCTTGCTGATGGAAGGAGGTTTTCACTCAAAATCTCACGATACATGGCCCCATTCATTCTTTCCTTTACACAGATCAGTCGTCCTGGTCCCTTTGCAGAAAAACAGCCTCAAAGCATGATGTTTGAGGTTGTGGACAGGTGTCTTTTATACTGATAACAAGTTCAAACAGGTGCCATTAATGCAGTTAACGAGTGGAGGACAGAGGAGCCTCTTAAAGTAGAAGTTACAGGTCTGTGAGAGCCAGAAATCTTGCTTGTTTGTAGGTGACCAAATAATTATTTTCCACCATAACTTGCAAATAAATTCATAAAAAATCCTACAATGTGATTTTCTTGATTTTTTTCTCATTTTGTCTGTCATAGTTGAAGTGTACCTATGATGAAAATTACAGGCCTCTCTCATCTTTTTTAGTGGGAGAACTTGCATAATTGGTGGCTGACTAAATACATTTTTGCCCCACTGTACCTCCCACATGTGAAGACTCACAAAGTACCCACTGGGCACATATGTCACATCAACATCTAGTTTTTATTTACATTTGGTTGGGTTGTCAACTAACCTGAATTCAACCTGAAATCAACAAAACATTTCACCATGTGATTGGATTAGGTTAAAAGCTGGGTGAAAAAAAAAACTCAATTCCTTTACGTTGATGACGTAAAAAAAATACAAGCAGTTTTCCACATTGATTCAATGTCATCACATTACATTGTTGTTGTTGAAATGATGTGGAAACAATATTGATTCAATATGTTTTTGCCCACTGGGTATACACAATGTGGGCATTCAAACACATGCAAAGCAAAATTAAACAACAGAGAAAAAACAATATTCATCAAACAAAAACAAAAGAACATTATTCCAGAGGGAATATCTCTAGCAAAATTCTAGTTGCAGATTCAGTTGGAATATATTCTATATTTCGAGACCTTGGGACTATATGGTTCTATCTGAAATATTTGTAAAATAAATTAGTTAGTCATAGTGTATCTTTATTTTAGGTGGTTCTTCATATGTCTGTGAGTTAGACTTTTGAAAAAAGAAATTACTAGAAAGTTCTATCTCCATAAATCCATTTAAACTTGGCGCTAAAAGGTTCTATCTGCAATCCAATCACAAGCCTGAACAAATACAGACCGACCAATCAGAACCAGTCTTTGCCATCTCCCTCTAAGTATGGTCTAGGCTAGTCTAGCCAGCAATATTGGCACGCAAGCAAAAAACAACACTGTCAGAAATGTTTTTATAAATTATGTTGTCACATCGTTGTTCAGGGATGACAGTAATTTGTCTGATGATCATAATACATTTCCCCTCTAGAGTCTAAGCCATGTCTAACCTATTTAACACCTTATTTTAGGCACTAAACTACTTTCATGCAGTTTAAGTCGGAAGTTTACATACACCTTAGCCAAATACATTTAAACTCAGTTTTTCACAATTCCTGACATTTAATCCTGGTAAAGATTCCCTGTCTTAGGTCAGTTAGGATCACCACTTTATTTCAAGAATGTGAAATGTCAGAATAATAGTAGAGAGAATGATTTATTTCAGCTTTTATTTCTTTCAACACATTCCCAGTGGGTCAGAAGTTTACATGCACTCAATTAGTATTTGGTAGCATTGCCTTTAAATTGTTTAACATGGGTCAACATTTTTGGGTAGCCTTCCACCTGCTTCCCACATAAAGTTGGGTGAATGTTGGCCCATTCCTCCTGACAGAGCTGGTGTAACTGAGTCAGGTTTGTAGGCCTCCTTACTCGCACATGCTTTTTCAGTTCTGCCCACAAATCTTCTATGGGATTGAGGTAAGGGCATTGTGATGGCCTCTCCAATACTTGTGGAGCTCTACAATTTATTTTCTGAGGTCTTAACTGATTTCTTTTGATTTTCCCATGACGTCAAGCAAAGAGCCACTGAGTTAGAAGGTAGGCCTTGAAATACATCCACAGGTACACCTCCAATTGACTCAAATTGTGTCAATTAGCCTATCAGGAGCTTCTAAAGCCATGACATCATTTTCTGTAATTTTCCAAGCTGTTTAAAGGCACAGTCAACTTAGTGTATGTAAACTTCTGACCCACTGGAATTGTGATACAGTGAATGATAAGTGAAATAATGTGTCTGTAAACAATTGTTGGAAAAATGACATGTGTCATGCACAAAGCAGATGTCCTACCCGACTTGCCAAAACTATAGTCTGTTAACAAGAAATGTGTGGAGTGGTTGAAAAATTAGATTTAATGACTCCAACCTAAGTATATGTAAACTTCCAACTTCAACTGTATGTACTTCCATACATTTTTTCAACTTGTACTGAGGTACCTTCAGACAAGTCTTGTGAGGCCAACATGTACGTATTCGTGAGAGACTCACCTATCTATAGAGGGGTCATATTTGTATGTAGCCCAAACTGATCGAACGCTACAGACAGAAGTTGGCAGATCTGCAGTGCCAACTTCAGATGAGTCCCGTGACCCTTGTGGCGGTCATAGAACAAAACGGAGAACACCATCGTGCGAGTCTCTTTTTTCCATAGAGGTGTCATGTTTTGTAGGCCAAATTGCTACAGACGTTTTTGTGAGAACCGCTGAGAACCTTTCACTGCAAATGTGGAAGGGTGGAATGCAAAAAAAATAGAAATCTCTATCTTAAACAGACAGACTTTTATGGGGATTTTTTGTATTATGCTAATTAGAATTCCGCCGAGCTGCAGACTCTAGTTAATGTAGTTGATGATGTACTATGACTCTATCTCGTTAAATAGTGGTATTCTATAATTTATTCAAATAGCTACAGTTTTCTTAAAAACTGAACATGTCTAATTCAGAAGTGTCAGGTAGAACCTCTTGTGCTGAAGCCAGATTGACATACATGTAGATGCGGTAAAGTGGTCAATCGAACTTGACCAAAACAATTGAATTGCCATGGAAACACATGGGGGAAAGGGCCTTGGGGAAAGATTCCGAATCTCCTCGTTTTCCCCCAGAAAAAATTGCCTACATTAAACTATTGTTTATATGTGTGTTTCACACTATGTTGAAGTAAAAATTGGAGTAATGCTTGTATTGATGTCAACCCCAATGTCTATGTCATCATCACTAATCAACTGCATTACAGTTAAAAATGACTTTGACTACCACCACTATTTTCTTTATGCTAGCTATGCTATCCAGTTTATGTGAATGGGATCTAGCGTTTAGCAGTTACTTCTTCTAAACCTGAAAGGGGACAACTTCTAAATGTTATGCAGCAAAACAGCTAAATATATCAAAATCGGACTTAAGTAATCACATCGTGGGCCTGTTACAACACATAAATCATGACAAATTGACGAATATCCACTTTGTAGGACAGATTTGTTTAATGTTCCCCAATCTGGGCAATGGAACTCTCTGCATTCCATTGACTCCTTTAAAGCATCTATTTCAGAGCCATGCGGTTCTATCTGTGACTGCACCACCCCTAAAAAAACTGATTTACAAATGTCTCAGGATTTTGTTACTCTTCACTTTTGGTACATTTAAGGTGAGCACCCTAATGTGTTATGAAAGAAGAATTCACTACAAAATAGCTCTGAGATCTGGGATGTGAAAATATTGATGCTCAATATCTCAGAACTATGCTTTGCACAGATAGAACCTTATATTACCAAGGTCAGGATTTGTGTAAGCACAGGTGCTTGGCAGAGAGGAAGTGAAATGGGTCACTACCTCCTCTGTCTTACCTCACTCCACTCTGAGGGTTCAGTGAGAGCAGAGGGAACCACTGGCCTTGCAGAGTATGTCTGTCGTAACACACTAACCTACCCACAATCTTCACTCAAGAGCAGAGACAGACACCCTAACTGAGGTGGTCCATAGTGACCATAGCTATGTCAGTGGGATATACAAGGACAACTACTCTACTTCCATTATGACTGAAATACACTCCTCATTAAGAACGCATCCCAGAATACATGAGTCATATGTGGTTGTAATGTGGTGCAAACTGTAATGTGTGAAAGGAGATAAGGAATCAAGCTTCCTGTAGAGGGAGGGAGTAAGCACCAGGGTTGCTCTCTTTCCATCTGTGTCATGCATTCACACACATACACAAATGTACATGTGTTTCGAACACAGAGGAAGGCGGAAGAAGAAGTGCCATGGTCTATTTTAGGATACCTCCCCACCCCAGCCCACCCCTACACCCCAAAAAAGGTATGAGACTGGGAGTGGGAGGGTGCTCTGTTCTTATCCAACAGTTACTAGTGGACTGAGAATGGAACGCGAGAGCTTGGCATTCCTTTTGTTTCACAACACATACTGTAGGGATGACTTCATCCAATGACCTGATCCCTGATCCTGACCCCACCCTGGTTCTTTGTCACGCCGTTGTTTCAAACAGAATTGAGAGGTATGCTAGATATTAAACATGTCAAACCTTTCATGTATCCTTCATGTATTTACTTCAGGTTTCATGTTTTGTCAATACTGTCCATGTAATGTCATCTCAACCATCTGCATGGAGTGTGTGAGTGGAAATGGGGAAGTTTTTGATTAAAGGCCATGGAGTTATGCAGCTGCCTGACAGTTTTAATTTCCTCATGATTATTGTCATTATACTCCCCCTTAACAATCAATAACACACACACACACACACACGTCATTGGTGTGACTATTTTGCATATGTAACAATCAAGTATTTCTATTGGAGGATTAATGTATCATGTGATTTTGAATTGCGCATTTAAACCCCCCTGTTTTTGTGCTCCAGACTGCCGGCCACAGGAAGCAATGTAGTCCAAAGGCATGGTGGAGCGTTGTTGCAACAGAGCTTAAAGGTCCAATGCAGGCATTTTTATCTCAATGTCAGATCATTTCTGGGTAACAATGAAGTACCTTACTGTGATTGTTTTCAATTAATACGGTCAAAAAGAAACAAAAAGAACTTCTTAGCAAAGAGAAATTTCTCAACCAATAATTTTGCTAGGACTGTCTGGGAATGGTCTGAGTGGAGATGGGAAAACTGAAAACTAGCTGCTATTGGCAAGTAGGCTTTTAACTTTCTTTCTTATTGGTCTATTAACTTATTTACCACCTGGTGATGTCACCAGACACGCCTAAACTCCATCCCACCAAAACAGGTGGTCTTTTCAAACAGCTCTTACACTAGAAGCACATTATCATCGTTTTCACAATTCCAGCCTCATAGCGTGGAAATAAATATAAATCACAGGAATATCACATTTTTTACTACACTGGACCTTTAAGGCTGAAATGATTGATGAGTGGACATGGCGAATCGACTTTATGCTGTACTGTATGACTAAGTCTGATAAAAGATGGAGTTAATTAAAAGATGGAGTTAATTCAAATGGAAATGAAGAATTAAGCATTTTAACTGTATTGTGAAAACAAATTGAGAATGTGTTGAAACTTGATTACTGAAACAGTGACTATTGAAAACCATGCCTTGTGAAAATAAATGTGGAAAACGATCCTTTTTGTTGTCTGCCTCTGCTTCCGTCTGCCTGCTCAACCCAGACTCTAGAATCTGTCACCCTGTGACACACACTTTTCTGCTCTCCCTCCTCAATGCCTCTGCAGCAGAAACCTGTCACTGACCTTGGCTTCCATGGCAACCAGCCCTGTAGATGGTTCCCATCATTCTTCACTCTGAAAGCTCAAGTGACATCTTTTGTGCCATGTGATCTGAGAGTTAACAGAGAGGTGGGGTCAACTCATCTCAAGTGAGACCTTTCTCACCAGCAAGATGAAGAAGAAAAAATCCCCACTACGGTATAAATGATCAAAGTCAGGGCAATGTAAAGGATAATGCTACTTAGTGTGCCACCTGCATGCAATCTAAACCAGGGCTGTTCAGTAAGGTCACAGATTTCTGCATCTGCTAATCAATGAAGAATCTCGTAATTCCTCTGTATGCAACATTCCACTCCTTACAATCCTAAGTCAACATATTGATCCACCAACACATATTAATATGCACATCACACACTCTGATAAGGAGCATCTACAGTTCAAACGGATCATGATGCTTCTTGCCAGCTCCTATACAGACAGTGAGGTCTCATCTCTCAATGGAAGCACATGTGACTCTATTTGAGGTGTTCTTCACTGAGAAGGACAAACTGTCATGTCCTCCACTGCACAACGGGGATAAGATAAACCTCCAAGGACCCCTTCTGTCTAGAAACTGCACAGAATGTGAAAAGGCCCCATTTGATGATCAAATTAGCACTGGTCTGTGGACAGATATGACAGTAATTGTCCTTCAGGCTTTGAACTGAACAGCACAATCCTCTTATTAACGCTCCTCCTCAGTTATAATGAAGACAACTCATCTACCACGGTTGAACACAGAAGCCTCCACTGTTAGCAATAGAACAACACTATAATGACATTAATTCATGGAAATATAAGATTCTCACATCCATACAGCAACCAGACATATAAAAAAGGAGGGAGAAAATGTGACTTATGAAATGTGGTGGCTGTGTTTAGTCTAGACTAGAGGGTAGCTCCGGGTAACTCATCACTTTGATTCAGGTGGCATTTTCCTTTATTCACATATTGTATGACATATTTTCGAAATGAAGAAACCAAAATAGGCTGAATTATACAATGGGCCACATTAACATACACCTGTGTAAAGTTTTCACCTGTTATTAGACCTACAGAAGAAAATAAAATAACCTAGTAACTAAAATAAATAGGCTACCCCTTAAAACCCCTTTCTCCTAATCTGTATTCTCTATTTAATCGTTTTTTTCTACCTTCCATGATAATAATCCGTAAAACTGTTGCATTGGGATACTGGGTTGAAAACTAATGGACTTGGCTCGAGGTCGGTGCTGTGTTTGTTATAGCGCATCTCGTGAGCGCCCTCCCAGTAATCAATCAGAAGGCTGTTGCGTCTCTCTTTGTTACGGCATAGAATCATTCGGCATCATTCGGCTGTGGTCTACTCTGCTAGAAGCACTTCCGAATTCGCTTTGTTTATATGAATTATAGCCTATTGTTAGGCTACTATTTTGCATCGACGTCGTGGATCCATTTGCTGTTCAACCTGCGACATTTCTCAATATCGCCTTTGATCTTCTTCAGTTTACGCCTTGAGAGGGAGCACAAGGTAAAATAAAGCTTGTGTATACGCAGTGTTCTTCTGGATGTTGTGAAGGTTTCTATAGGTTTTTGAAAATGAAACAATGTTTCATTTATTATCTTAAATATGCAAGTTTGTAAATGTATCTTATTGAGTCAGATTGTGGCATCAGCAGATAAAAAAGTACTCAGCTTTTTTTATGTAGCCATAGACTATTGTACATTATGCAGTGCTTTCTGTGACTGATGTGGCGAGAGGTGTAGGCTGTAGGCAGCGTGTCCAATGTTAAACATGTGTTCGTGAATGAAACAAGCATGGAGATGAAGGACGGATTTGTACAGAGATGCATGAAGTTCAACTCATGATGGGAATAATTGTAGATGTCCTGTGGTGCAATGCACCCAGGTAAGTGTACCAAGTGTGTATGGGTAAATTACATTACTGTTTGTAGTGCATCTACTCTGCTTGACAGCCCACATGTGTGAGTTATGATCAAGTCATATGGTTGTTAATGTTATAGCTAGGTGTCGGTATAATTTTTGCCAGGGGACACTACAAATATCAAGGTGAGTGTAAACAATGTGCTGCTGACCTCCCATAAAAGATGTGATGAATAACATTACAATACTTTATTTCAGCACATGGTCGTTTGGCGGTGTATGTCATATGCAGCCTAAATGCTGCATTTTGAAAACAAAGATTCCCTATCAAAAAATACATCCAACATCCTCCACCATGCTTGCACCAGACATGGTGGATGGGCTACTCTCTGGTTCCCATTGTGCCATAGCAGGAGTGTCTATTAAGGGGCTCTTTGCCCTTCTGGTCCTGACTCTCCTACTGCCTCCAGGAGCAATGACCAGCTCCAAACCTATCACCTGCCACAAAACCTGTTTGTGTGCTAGCAACATCGTCAGCTGCTCCAAGATGAACCTGACCGGAATCCCCATGGCTCTGCCTCGCTACACCGCTGTGCTGGACCTTAGCTTCAACCAAATCAGTAAACTGAAAGCTGAATGGACCCCAGTCAAGCTCAGCAAGCTGCACAGTCTCCTGCTCAGCCACAACGGCCTCACCTTTCTCTCCTCTGAGGCTTTTCTGTACGTCACATGGCTGCGTTACCTGGATCTGTCCTCAAACGGCCTGAAAATCCTGGAAGAGTTCATTTTCGAGCCCCTGGAGCACCTGGAGGTGCTGCTGCTTTACAACAACCACATCTCCCAGATCGACCGCACCGCCTTCTCGGGCCTCAATAGCTTGCAGAAGCTCTACCTCAGCCAGAACCAGGTGAAACGCTTCCCCTTGGAGCTGGTTAAGGAGAGGAACCGGCTTGAGAAGCTCACACTACTGGATGTGTCCACCAACCGGATTAAACTCCTGCCCATACAGGAGCTCCAGGTCCTGCCTGCCTGGATCAAGAACGGTCTCTACTTCCACAACAACCCGCTGCCCTGCAGCTGTGAGCTGTACAGCATGCTGGCCCGCTGGCACCTCCAGGAGCTCAGCTCCGCCACTGACTTCAGGGACGACCACACCTGTCTACTCCCAGGCACGCAGAAGGAGAAGGTGCTTACCTTGGAGCTTAACAAGGTCCATCTAAATTGCAGCGCTGTGACCATCATAGGCGAGGAGGCCTATCTAGAGCAGGTTTTAAACCTGGGCTGTGACACCAGGCAGAGGGACGTGCTGAAGAGCTGGGTCTTGCCCGGCAATGTGCAGGTGTCCTCTGGGAACCAAAGTGCAAGGGTCCTCAGCGACGGCAGTCTGCAGATCGGCCCCCTCACGCTAGAGGACTCTGGGGTCTACACCTGTTACGCAGTGGGGGACTCCCTCAACGAGACTCTGTATGTGACTGTGGAGGTGCACAACACCACTCAGGCTGGGGGGCATGAGGGCATGAAGACTGCTTACACCACGCTGGTGGGCTGTCTGGCCAGTGCGGTGATGGTGCTCATCTACCTCTACCTCACACCCTGCCGCTGCTTCTGCTGCTCAAGCCAGGGCCTGGACAAGAGGGCTCTGGGGGACAGCCTCCACTCCTCCACTGTCAGCGTTTCTCCCACCCATGAGGACACAGGCCCAGAGGGAGGTGGAGGAGGGGGGGGGGCCTTCGATAAGCCTCCCTTCAACAGGCATGTGGCCTTCCCGGACCCAAAGGGCCTGATCGAGCAGAATGGGCGACTGAGCCCATGTGGGGAGGAGGAGGAGGAGTGGCAGGAGGAGGACAGAGGAAAGCAGGGACAGAGAAGAAAGTCAGATGTGGAGTCTCTGAGCTCTGTGTGCTCGGACACCCCTATTGTGGTGTGAGAGGGTGTTTCGCTTCAACTAGAAGATCTTTCACATCAAAACATTTGGGGGAGGATGGGCGACTCAGCTGCCTCAGTAGGACTGTGACTTGATTATTAAGCAGAAAGAGGCTATCCACTTCCCATATGCATCAGTTCAGTAGGGCAAGTAGCTTTACGTAGTGGTATTACACTATCTTGTCTTTTTTATAAGACAAGAACTTTCAACCAAATGAGGATTCATTCTCACTAATTTCTTCTGTAGCAATCTGTGTTCATCAAATGCTTCAATCTCTATGTTTTAAAATACCAATATTGTTAATGCTTTCCAGTGATAGGGGGCACAAAAACATTACGAGTTGTAGCTGAATTCATATAACCAATAGAAGCAGCATTAAAATCTATTTAATGCAATAGACACAACATTGCTCCAAATACATCTGTGCTGCTGTGAAGCCTGGATCACCAGGCTAAGAATAGTTTCTGTCACTTAATCACTATAAGGTGGGGAATGCTGGTGGGACAGTGTGTGCCTGGGACAGAAATGATATTTGTTAGCAGCCAAGCCCAGTCCTACCAAAGGGAGTTGTTGTGACAATCCACTGAGTACTTCTGGTTATGGGTTCAAGTCCCTAACCAAACGGACAAATGCCTACTGGGCGATCGTCTCAAAAACACGGTCAGAAATAGCAGCCAGTAGTACAGCTAATATGCTAGCCCACTTAGCGCCCCTGCCACAGCTGAGCATTGGATGTAAACACAACTCTAGCACTGGAACAACAGATACTGTGTCATCCTGTCATTTACTTGTATTGCTGAACAGACACAACTACACCTAGAAGATTAAGTACGGATGTAGGTGGTATAATACAAAGGTCATTGATATTATGCCAGCAAGATGAGCTCTGGAAAAATAGTCAACAAACAGTCAGATGTTAATTTTACCCATCTGTTTATCAAGGTGGTTTGAGCTCTTGTTTTGAAGCTGAACCTTATGATGTAGCTCTGCTCAGTCACCCAGTTGTAGGCTATGGCGGTTTCTTAACGTGTTTCATTAGATATTACCTAACCTTGACTGACAGCTTTTCAACCTGAGTATCTCTGTCCCTCTTAACTTGAAATCAGGTGCCATTGTAATTGAAGTACCTTGATGGAGGCACTAACTGCGGTGCTGTTTTAGAGGGACCTCTTTGAAGACAGACTCCCACCTCTTGTGACCATGTACTCAAACCTATAGTATAAGCTGAAAGGCACTTTATTAACTCACAGTAAAGCAGTTGCTGAACACAAATAACAAAATATGTGCCACTAACATTTTCAGAGAAGACTTTCTTATGCTATCCATTCAGCCTACTCAGGGTCATATAGTTTCATATGTATGCGTACTACACATTATCCAACTATCACATACTATATATTAATCAGATGTTTAATATTATGTATCTCTACAGTATTAATAATTATGTAAAGATGTTGCAAGATACTGTGGGTGAGTTTTTGCATACTAGCCAGATAATGTTATATGAGAATATTATCTTAACCTATTCTCTTGTTATGCTTCCAAGACCCTTAAATTGGACAATTTTCTGGCATTGACATGGTCATTTCTGGTAGAGGCTATTGGACCTCTGGCTCTTCTGTTTAAAGACTTATCATTTTTTCCAGGTGAAGAAAATGTATCATTTTGGACCAAGCAATGAATTACTTCAAATATGCAAAGAGTAACGTGCGTAGTCTCCTATGATACTCAAAAAGGGAATCAGCTGAGTAATTGTTATTTGTATCTATATGTAAAAGTATTGTCTTTGTTGTAGTCATTTCTCGTGATGTTCTGTGTTTACCTACTGTATGTCTGTGTTACTTACTATATTAAGAGTACTTCAATGTCTCAACTCACTGCATATTGATGGGTCAAGTACAAATGCATTCATCTGTAATGACAGTCTTTTGTCAGAATCTCTCTCCTATGCTCTCAAATGTCTTCCTGTTCATCCACTGTACCTGTAGCTGTCAACTGTATTCACAACCTTATAAAGATCCAAGACGAGAAGTGTGATGATGCTGTGTTTTCTAGGAAAGGGGCACTCAAGACAAACATAACAGGAAGTTGAAACATCTCAATATCTGAATTGATGCTTTATAACAGCCCTCCTTGCGATTTTGTGTTTTCTGTTCCTCTGTGATGTGAGCCTGAATATCAGGCTTTGCTGAGCCAAATGGCATGCCACTCCACTGTCTTCTGTTTCTATAATAACCTAATGACATGCACTGTGGTCACTGGGGGATGAAATGCTAGAGCTCACAGATCACTGAGGTGGAAACTCAGCTTGATCGGGAAGCAGTGTGTATTGCACTCATCTGTCCATTTACTTTCTTCAGGCACTGTTTGATGCAAGCTCTTTATTCTTCCTTTGTGCACACCATCACGTCCCATATGTCATTTACAGGTAACTCAATAACAGGTAGACTGAAGGAAGGACCGTGTGCTTGTGTGCATTTGTGTTTATCACCAATCTGAACTACTGTACTCAATGTCATTATGAATTAAGTGTCAATCTCTGCAGAAGAAAGTGTAAATGAAGACTTCTACTAGATTAATCAAGAGGACTGGAGAGGGATGTTCAAAAACCCTGTGTGTCCCAAATGGCACCCTATTCCTTATATAGTACACTACTTTGGACCAGGGTCCATAGGGCTCTGGCCAGGGAATAGGGTGCCATTGGGATGCAATCCCTGATTCAGTCACGCCAGATGTCTTCTATTACTATATTGACCCTCACCAGCAGCAAAACCATCCAGGTTTTTGTAATGAAGTGACAAGTACGATTAAACTGGGTGATTTAAAGCAGCAGATGTTCTGAATGAACAACAATACATTGGTATCCCCCTCTCTGTAAAAAGGACTGGATCATACAGGGTTTATAGTGGATAGATGCTAAGATTACTGCACATTAATGAATGCATGATCTTTTCACTGCAAGAGGTCTATGGCCTTGCTGTAACATACTGTACAATATGTATTATCATCACATATAGTGGTAAAAATGATACATTTCCATCTTGTAGATATTCAAGCATAGTTTATAATTAGAACCGTTTGATCTGCAGAGGAAATGTAAAAACGACCTGAATCCATCTAAGATGACGTGGTTAATGCCAGTCAGTGGCTGCTGATGATGAATGATTGGCATGTGGTTGTGTGTGTATGTGTGTGTGTGTGTGTGGACTGAATTCAAAGAGGATGACTCATCCTTTCTCTGTAAGCCCCCTCCTGACTCAATTAAATGAATAGCAAAATATGTAGTGTCTATTTGAGTCTCTAGGGGTTGTTATGCCATCTAGTGGGCAGCATTGTGAATTATTGAGCTGAACATACAGTCTGACACCAGAGGAGAACACTCAGGTTTAAATGGAGGATGGGACAATAAACAATCTGATTAATCTGAATGAAAATCCATTTCAAGTGTCAAACAGACAACACATTTTAAAAACTGCATAATAGACTTAATCAATCATTAATCGGATACAGGTTAACTTTGTTTTATTTGCATAATTGGAACAATTGCATAGTAGTGGAGATTTTTTCATTTTCCATTACCCATGTCTATTGTTCACTTCAGATGTAAACATAAGTGGAGTGAAGATGGTTTGGATGGCGAATCTCTCTCAGTCTGAGATGCAGACGGGTATGGTGTCAGGGCACCAGCAGGGTTGTCAGTGTCAGTCTGACTCTGGACTCTTTTTAGCCTGGGCCAAGCCCACCGAGTTCTGTTCTCTGTTGAAGACAGTGTAGAACTGCCTCATGAAGACCTCACCCAGAATCCACTGATCATTGTCCCAGGTGCCAAAACCAGTAGTACAGCTGGAGCCATGCTGGAGGGAGAAGAGAGGGAGTATGACTTCCAGGTGGAAAAGTTTCTCAACATTGTTGATTTCCTTACATTGCAACAATTATTACATTACCGTAATAGCATTGGCACATCTGTGGTTATTTTAACTGGCATGATTCTTTAAATATCACTAAAATAGTATGATTTTGCACTCTAATACATGCTCAAATGGAACATTAGACTACATTTTAGAGATACTTACTGGGAAAACATAGGTTGATGCTGGGAGAGTGAAGCCGAATCCATTGATGTTGAAGATAATCTCAGGCATGCGCTTTATGTTACTGCAACTCACAAGACCCTGTAAAGAAGTGAGAAATGTTTATTTTTTTATTTTATCCTGAAAACTTTTACAGAGCCACATCCATTAGTAACATAAATAATTTCCACCTCAGTTATTAGAAATCTGAAAAACTTAACAAATATCCATTACAAAACTGTGTTCATAAGACTGAGATCCAGTGAAACCCACCTCTTCGCTGTAGGCTCCCACCCAGCCATTGATGTTATTGACGTCCCTGGTAGGCCCTAGAATCTCAGTGGTGCCAGAGTCTATTACAGCTTGGCAGCCCGCTGCACACGCCACAGTATTCCCATTGATAGTAATACTGCAACAAGCAGAGCACATTCAGCAGAGCATCACTAATCTGCAGAGTCATCAACAACAAAAGTTGGCATAACACCAGTGACTTATCATCCTTAATGAGTTTGAACTTGGCTGGTGTCTTGTGTGGGAAAATTAACACCTTCCATAATATTACCTGTCTACATTAATCTGCCAGTAGCCAGTAGGTTGAGAGATGGGAATCCATTGGATGCTTCCTGTGAAGTAGGAGGGGTCAGTTCCTCCCAGGATTAACATACTGCCATCTACAGAGCTGGGAAGAAGAATTTACATGTTCATCACATAGAAGGACTTAGTAAACATTAGCAGATTGTCCCCGTCTCCTCCTCCCAACCCTGTCTACTTATTCCTCCAATGAAATCTCACCTGGTCAGATAGATGGAGAACAGGTCTTGAGGGATCTTTCCTTGTTTCCAAATGTTGTCAAATACAGGAGTACCTCCGTTAATTGACTGCTGGTCGGGGAAGGCCAGGCCCAGAATCCCATCCCATGGTAAGTTATCCAGGAAAGCATCCTCCATCAGACTCAGGCCAAAGATCTGGTGTGTCACATACAAGTCACCGACCTGAGGGGAAAAAACAGTCTCACACACACATCCTCTCAAAATGCTGGTGGTGACACATTTCAAAGGCCTAGTGAAGTAAAATATGTTATTTCCCTATGTTTTATATACACTGAGTGTACAAACATTAACAACACCTGCTCTTTCCATGACATAGACTGACCAGGTGAAGGTTATGATCCCTTATTATATTGATGTCTGTTGATAAATCCACTTCAATTAGTGTAGATGAAGGGAGGAGACAAGTTAACTTCTTGATGCTACCCATCCCTTTAGCGGGATAATTGTCATCAACAACCGCTGAATTGCATAGCGCCACATTCAAATAATATTACTAAAATATTTATATTCATGAAATCACAAGTGCAATATAGCAAAACACAGCTTAGCCTTTTGTTAATCCACCCGTCGTGTCAGATTTTGAAAATATGCTTTACAGCGAAAGCAATCCAAGCGTTTGTGTAAGTTTATCGATCGCTCGACAAAACATTATGAACACCTAGCATCAAGTAGCTTGGTCACGAAGATCAGAAAAGCAATCAAATTAATAATTTACCTTTGATGATCTTCAGATGTTTTCACTCACGAGACTCCCAGTTACACAATAAATGTTCCTTTTGTTCTATAAAGATTATTTTTATATCCATAATACCTCAGTTTGTTTGGCGTTATGTTCAGAAATCCACAGGAAAGAGCGATCACGACAACGCAGACAAATTCCAAATAGTATCCGTAATGTCCACAGAAACATGTCAAACGTTTTTTATAATCAATCCTCAGGGTTGTTTTTAAAATATATAATCGATAATATATCAACCGCAACCGTCTTTTTCAGTAGGAAAGGGAAAGGCAATGGCTGCTCAACCTCTGTTGCGCCAAACAAAACACTGCTGGCACCCAGCCATACAATGACGCGATGTTATCTTTCTCGCTCATTTTTCAAAATAAAAGCCTGAAACTATGTCTAAAGACTGACACCTTGAGGAGGCGATGGGGAAAGGAATCTGGTTGATATCCCTTTAAATGGAGCAAAGGCAGGCTATGGAACATGGAGTTTTCAAAATAGAAGCCACTTCCTGTTTCCTCTGGGTTTCGCCTGCAATATCAGTTCTGTTATACTCACAGACAATATTTTGACAGTTTTGGAAACTTTAGAGTGTTTTCTATAAAATTATAGAAACTATATGCATATTCTAGCATCTGGTCCTGAGAAATAGGCCATTTACTTTGGGAACGTTATTTTTCCAAATATAAAAATAGTGCCCCCCTAGCGTCAAGAGGTTAAAGAAGGATTTGTAATCCTTGAGACATGGATTGTGCATGTGTGCAATTCAGAGGGTTAATGGGCAAGACAAAATATTTAAGTGCTTTTGAATAGGGTATGGTAGTAGGTGCCAGGCGCACCGGTTTGTGTCAAGAACTGCAACGCTGCTGGGTTTTTCACGCTCAACAGTTTTCCGTGTATATCAGGAATGGTCCACCACCCAAAAGACCTCTAGCCAACTTGACACAACTGTGACACACTTTGAGGTTGGAATAATCCTGTTAAAAATAATGATAATGCCCTTTTAGTGTAAGAGCCTTTTGAAAATACATTTCTGCCTGTTTTGTTGGGATGGAGTTATGGCCTGCCTGGTGATGTCACCAGGCATTAAATTAGTTAATGGGCCAATAAGAAAGAGTCCCAAATAACAGCTAGTTTTCAGTTTTCCCCTCCCTACTCAGACCAATATCAGAAAGTCCTAGCAAAAGTCTTGCTTGAGAAATTGCTCTTTGTTAAGAAGCTATTTTTGTTTCTTTTTGACAATTTTAATTGAAAACAATCACAGAAAGGTAATTAATTGTTACCTAGAAATGATTTGATATTGAGATCAAAATGGCTGCATTGGACCATTAAGAATGAGAAGTTGTAGGGGAGAGTGGGGTAAGTTGAGCAACCCTTGTTTCTTGGAAACCATACACAAAATGTTTAATTTGACCAAATATTTAAGAAGTTACAGTGCCTTGCAAAAGTATTCGGCCCTCTTGAACTTTGCGACCTTTTGCCACATTTCAGGCTTCAAACATAAAGATATAAAACTGTATTTTTTTGTGAAGAATCAACAACAAGTGGGACACAATCATGAAGTGGAACGACATTTATTGGATATTTCAAACTTTTTTAACAAATCAAAAACTGAAAATTTGGGCGTGCAAAATTATTCAGCCCCCTTAAGTTAATACTTTGTAGCGCCACCTTTTGCTGCGATTACAGCTGTAAGTTGCTTGGGGTATGTCTCTATCAGTTTTGCACATCGAGAGACTGACATTTTTTCCCATTCCTCCTTGCAAAACAGCTCGAGCTCAGTGAGGTTGGATGGAGAGCATTTGTGAACAGCGGTTTTCAGTTCTTTCCACAGATTCTCGATTGGATTCCGGTCTGGACTTTGACTTGGCCATTCTAACACCTGGATATGTTTATTTTTGAACCATTCCATTGTAGATTGTGCTTTATGTTTTGGATCATTGTCTTGTTGGAAGACAAATCTCCGTCCCAGTCTCAGGTCTTTTGCAGACTCCATCAGGTTTTCTTCCAGAATGGTCCTGTATTTGGCTCCATCCATCTTCCCATCAATTTTAACCATCTTCCCTGTCCCTGCTGAAGAAAAGCAGGCCCAAACCATGATGCTGCCACCATCATGTTTGACAGTGGGAATGGTGGCTTCAGGGTGATGAGCTGTGTTGCTTTTACGCCAAACATAACGTTTTGCATTGTTGCCAAAAAGTTAAATTTTGGTTTCATCTGACCAGAGCACCTTCTTCCACATGTTTGGTGTGTCTCCCAGGTGGCTTGTGGCAAACTTTAAACGACACTTTTTATGGATATCTTTAAGAAATGGCTTTCTTCTTGCCACTCTTCCATAAAGGCCAGATTTGTGCAATATACGACTGATTGTTGTCCTATGGACAGAGTCTCCCACCTCAGCTGTAGATCTCTGCAGTTCATCCAGAGTGATCATGGGCCTCTTGGCTGCATCTCTGATCAGTCTTCTCCTTGTATGAGCTGAAAGTTTAGAGGGACGGCCAGGTCTTGGTAGATTTGCAGTGGTCTGATACTCCTTCCATTTCAATATTATCGCTTGCACAGTGCTCCTTGGGATGTTTAAAGCTTGGGAAATCTTTTTGTATCCAAATCCGGCTTTAAACTTCTTCACAACAGTATCTCGGACCTGCCTGGTGTGTTCCTTGTTCTTCATGATGCTCTCTGCGCTTTTAACGGACCTCTGAGACTATCACAGTGCAGGTGCATTTATACGGAGACTTGATTACACACAGGTGGATTGTATTTATCATCATTAGTCATTTAGGTCAACATTGGATCATTCAGAGATCCTCACTGAACTTCTGGAGAGAGATTGCTGCACTGAAAGTAAAGGGGCTGAATAATTTTGCACGCCCAATTGTTCTGTTTTTGATTTGTTAAAAAAGTTTGAAATATCCAATAAATGTTGTTCCACTTCATGATTGTGTCCCACTTGTTGATTCTTCACAAAAAAATACAGTTTTATATCTTTATGTTTGAAGCCTGAAATGTGGCAAAAGGTCGCAAAGTTCAAGGGGGCCGAATACTTTCGCAAGGCACTGTAGGTCCAAAAAACAGATTTTCATCCAAGTCAAATTAATTGATTGTGTTAGAGGTTTCATGATGCTTGTAACTAAACCAAAGTAGATCTTTTTTTACGATTGTTCTATATATCAGTCTCTATAAGCTTCAATGTGAGGTCCTAAACTTAGCATGAAAGTGCAGTGTAGCTGTGTGGACTACTATAGTCTAAATGTTTGCCTTGGGGTAAGTTGAGCCAATGGTTGAGCCAATGGTTGAGCCAATGGTTGAGCCAATGGTTGAGCCAATGGTTGAGCCAATGGTTGAGCCAATGGTTGAGCCAATGGCAAGTTAATTGAAGTATTTTCTTCCCAGTGTTAAAAAACTACAAAGTGTTTGTTAGGTCTTAAGACAGTGTTAAAATATGCTTAAAATAATAAAAAGTCAAAAAGTGATTGTGTTGAATTGTTTTTGGGAAATAAAGTTAAACTTGGTTTTAAAAAGGTAGTGGTAATATTTAATTTAGTCCAGAAATGTGAGTGTCATACTGAGAGTACATATAGTGTTACATTACCAATGTGGGAGAAAGTAAATAGATATTTCTGTTTCTCACTGTTACGGTGTCATATCCCACATCCCCTGTCATGTAACCAGTGACATATTGGATGGAGAAAGTCTCTGAGCTGGGCTGGAATGTGGAGGATGCTGTAGTGTTGAACCTGGCATGGTTGTCTGGTGAGGGTGGGAGGGAGAGAGGAGTAGACATGATTTAAATGAACATTTTCAACAAAGAATCAAATAATAAAATGTCATGTTTAGATACAGTTCCACAATTAGTTATTATTTCATTGTTTCACGGTTTTGTATCTTAGCATCCCTGTCATCAATGTGTGTCCATACTCACTGCAGGCCTGGCTGCTGCTGCAATGGAGAGAGGGCACCCACAGGTCAGCAGATCCCGTGTCAAAGAGAACCTTGAACGACTGAGGGGGAGTACCGATGGCGATGACTCCGTAGTATGTCGACTGTGTGAGACAGTCAAGAGAGAACGACAGAGAGAGATTCATGAGATGATATGATGAATGTTTCAGCCAGACACTTGAGTAAGCCTAAGCAGTCACCAATGGAGACAGTCTGGGCTATAGCTAGGTGCACTCACCTCTGGATAGTAGATCATGGGCACCATGGCACCACCCGCCCTGCTGTTAAACTTGGCTCTGGGGTTGTAGCGATACTTCCTCTTGTACTCTTCATACAGACCCTTCTCCTCCAGAGTCTGCCTGGCTGACTTCCCCTTTATCAGAGGAATCCTGGGCCACAGAATGGACATCTCTAGTTTAGCATCAGATAATATAACACTACTGAAATCTCTGTAGCTCAGAGGAACAGAGCCTCAAAACGGTCTGATGCTGCAGTTAGAAAACTGATTTCCTTTCACTTTTGTTTCAGCATTTTTAAAAGCTACCCTCATGTTTCTCTCAACACAATACCCTACAGAAATCTGCGATGATATAAGGTGCAAGAAATGAAATACATTATACATTTTATTTAAGGAATGATGGTACTTACTTGAGAAGGCACTCAGAAAGGGTCACTAAGGCAAACAGCACAACAGCCAACTTCATCTTGTCTGATCAGTTACCTGGGAGTACAGTACATTGGACTGGCTATACCCTGGCCTTTTTATACACTGTAGTGTGTTTGGACAGTGTTCATTATTCCCAGCATTTACCACTCGAATACTTCTGCCATATACTGTACAATGCAGTGATAAGAAACCACTTAATGGCTATAAGAAGACTTAAATAGGTAAATAAATCAGATAAGGGGAACAAAAAAGATTTGACTCAAGTTCACCCGAAACCTTTCAAACAAAAACACAACATATACAATCATTTTATATTTATTGTTCATTATCAATCATTCGATAAGAAAACATTTCATCAGTGTTTGTCCTCGAGATTGAATAGAAATTGATCTTGTATCCATTCCTCAAATGACAAAACAATTTGAAATAAAAGGGTTGAAAAACAGTATCAATTCTATCATTTCAATAGTATCTTTTTTTAAATAGAATAAGTATTGATTTATGATCCTGCCTTTAGACAGGGCAAACAAAGGTAGAAGCAGTGCGTGCCCACTTCAATGCTTTATGCCAGAGGCATATCAGTTCTTAGTGCGTATACATGTAGCCTAGGTCTTGTTACAGGTTATTAACTAGCCCACATAGGACGTACTGTATCAGTTTGTCTGTCTCAGCCTTTCTCACAAAGATTTCTGTAAAAGCTATGGCATTATGTTGACTTTTTAGAATAATAGCATGTAACATATTGTAACGTCTGTACTAATGCTGTGACAGTTATGAATTTACATCAGCAATAACACCCAGTCTCATGGTAAATGACAGTTAATTAACATAAACACATTCAGCATCTCCTGGCTTCCAGGCACAGCCTACAAGCCACTAATACAGACCTTTGGAAACCTACATTTGGAAAAGTCTAATAAATCCATGTAATATAGTCTATTCCAACACAATAAATCCATTATTTATTTTAGACAGGTCTAAAGAAACATGATATGAAGAAAATGTAGCCTATTTCAGAAGAACAGATTAGGACACTGAGTTGTCCTTATGTTAGGCAATGGTCTGGCTATGCCATATGGCTGTGGGCTACACTAGTTAATTTGTCAGACAAGATTTGCTTAGTATTCCGTGGCATTATTTTATATTAGTTTGTAGTATGAAGAATACAATTGAACAAAGCTGAGTAAAATAGAAAGGATATTTTCTCCAAACAATTTGAGGGAGTTCGCACATGCAGCTATTCTGTGTTGAGCGTTAATAAAGAATCAGGTACTCCTATATGCTTAATTTAGAGTTATATGTATGTAACTTTAGTTGTGATACAAACGTTGGGCTATATGTTTTGATTTTTAATACATTCCAAGGCTGACTCTAGTGATGATTTGAAAAAAGTAGCATGAAAGGCATGAGCTCTAATTCGTTTTTTTTTTGCGCAGGCTGAACACACTTCTTACTCACAGGCTACAAGTGAAGACAGACATCGGGGACGCAACTGCACGCAATCCTTGTCCAATTACGAGGCGCATATTGAAGATATTGTAAGAAATGTCCACATTTACTTTTCATCAGCCAAACGAGATGAGTAGGCCTAACAAACAGCAAAAGCACGAGCCTATGTCAATCTACTATCCCCCATAGTACAAAAGTTGACCTATTCTATTCTGTGCGAGAAATACATATTCCAAACATAGTCTGGGAAAGTTGTGGGATGCAAAAGATCCCAAATGAATACAACCACTAGAATCAACAAAACTATTTGAACTGTTAGGGCGCATGAACCGCTAGCCTACCACAACATCCGGTGAAATTGCAGAGCGCGAAATTCCGAACAATAACCAGTATGCTAAAGAAGTTAAGCAAGAAATGTTGATAAACTATTAGGCTATTTCTTCACATTTTAAGCGCAGTAATGCGTACATTTCTGGGGCGGCAGGGTAGCCTAGTGGTTAGAGCGTTCGACTAGTAACCGAAAGGTTGCAAGTTCGAATCCCCGAGCTGACAAGGTACAAATCTGTCGTTCTGCCCCTGAACAGGCAGTTAACCCACTGTTCCTAGTCTGTCATTGAAAATAAGAATTTGTTCTTAACTGACTTGCCGAGTTAAATAAAGGTAAAAAAAAACAAAAGAAACATGGCAGTTGGCTGTAAGCGTGAATTGTGCTTAATTTTAAGAAGTTATTTGGCCACATTAGTTGTGATACAAACTTTATAGGCGTATGGGCTAGGTTACATGAGTTGTGCAACTATAATTTCAAAAAGTCACCCAAAAAAAGCATGCGCTGTTTCTTGCCTTACTGCACAAGCTGCACAAGCATCATTCACAGGTCAGAATATATAATTCACAAGTTATAGGCTAATATTGTCACCCATCATACTATTCTTGATTTAAACATGTCTTTACACACAGTACCAGTCAAGTTTGGACACACCTACTCATTCAAGGGTTTTTCTTTATTTGTACTATTTCTACATTGTATAATAATAGTGAAGACATCAAAACATGAAATAACACATATAGAATAATGTAGTAACCAAAACAAAGATATATTTGAGATTTTTCAAAGTAGCCACCCTTTGCCTTGATGACAGCTTGCACACTCTTGGCATTCTCTCAACCAGCTTCATGAGGAATGCTTTTCCAACAGTCTTGAAGGAGTTCCCACATATGCTGAGCACTTGTTGGCTGCTTTTCCTTCACTCTGCGGTCCAACTCATCCTAAGCCATCTCAATTGGGTTGAGGTCGGGTGATTGTAGAGGCCAGGTCATCTGATGCAGCACTACATCACTCTCCTACTTGGTCAAATAGCCCTTACACAGCCTGGAGGTGTGTTTTGGGTCATTGTCCTGTTGAAAAACTAATTATAGTCCCACTAAGCACAAACCAGATGGGATGGCGTATCGCTGCAGAATGCTGTGGTAGCCATGCTGGTTAAGTGTGCCTTGAATTCTAAATAAATCACTGATAGTGTCACCAGCAAAGCACCCCCACATCATCACACCTCCATGTTTCACGGTGGGAACCACACGTGGAGGTCATCTGTTCACCTACACTGCGTCTCTCAAAGACACGGCGGTTGGAACCAAAAATCTCAAATCTGGACTCATCAGAACAAAGGACTGATTTCCACCGGTCTAATGTCCATTGATCGTGTTTTTTGGCCCAAGCAAGTCTCTTATTGGTGTCCTTTAGTAGTCCTTTGCAGCAATTCAACCATGAAGGCCTGATTTCACACAGTCCCCTCTGAAAAGTTGATGTTGAGATGTGTCTGTTCCTTGAACTCTGTGAAGCATTTATTTCGGCTGCAATCTGAGGTGCAGTTAACTCTAATGAATTTATCCTCTGCAGCAGAGTTAACTCTGGGTCTTCCTTTCATGTGGCTGTCCTCATGAGAGCCAGTTTCATCATAGCACTTGATGATTTTTGCGACTGCACTTGAAGAAACTTTCAAAGTTCTTGAAATGTTCCGGATTGACTGACCTTCATGTCTTAAAGTAAGGATGGACTGTCGTTTCTCTTTGCTTATTTGAGCTGTTCTTGCCAATATGGACTTGGTCTTTTACAAAATAGGGTTATCTTTTGTATACCTTGTCACAACACAACTGATTGGCTCAAACAAATTAAGGAAAGAAATTCAACAAATTTATAAGGCACACCTGTTAATTGAAATGCTATCTGGGTGACTACCTCATGAAGCTGGTTGAGAGAATGTCAAGAGTGTGCAAAGCTGTCATCAAGGCAAAGGGTGGCTACTTTGAAGAATCTCATAAAAACACATATTTTGATTTGTTTAACACTTTTTTGGTTGCTACATGATTCCATATGTGTTTTTTCATAGTTTGGATGTCTTCACTATTATTTTACAATGTATAAAATAGTAAAAATAAAGAAAAACCCTGGAATGAGTAGATGTGTAAACGTTTGACTGGTACTGTATACTAAATAATGTGTGAAATTTGTTTTGATTTAGAATGGACCATTATCATGCACTGGCCTCGAAACGGGGGAAAAAAATACATGCACTCTATGCACATGTAATAAATGCACTTAAATAGCGAATGGAGGATGCTTTTCCTGTGGTTAATTTTCATGCCAGGCAGGTAGGCTATACTCTTGTTGTAAAGATAAGCAATGTGCTTAATATTAGGAAAGTTGAGAAATAAATATAGAAGGCCTAGCCTATATAAAGCTGATGGGGTCCTCCTCTTTTTAATCAAGGCCATCCCCCTGTTTTGTCACGCAATTGCATAGTCTATAGAAATATTGCACAACTTGAGCTCATGGGCTCTCATGAAGTGTTTGATTAGATTTTCGATTATATTTGAAATGATGTCAGAGTGATTAGAGGGACAATAGAGTGCTGAGTACCAGGCATTTAGCACGTTTGGTAGGCTACTAATGACCATCAGCAGAATTAGAGCTTGGAGAAGCCTAATTACCATGACTAAATAGTCACATGGAATTTGACTGTCGTCATGACTCGTGACCCACGGTGTGGTGGTAATATGGTCACTGTAACAGCCCTAGTCTGTACCCTTGGTTAATTTTTAGATTAGTGGCTTCAAAGACCCAGATTAATGGCCTTTCGAAACAAGGAATATAGACAGAGTGACTAATGACTGCAAATAAAGGTCTGAAAGTACTTTCCAAATACCTCAGCCTGATGGGAATTTTTTCAATTGTTTGCACTACACCAATTTGATTAGATAACCATTTTATTAGTGTTTTCAAATAAGATAACATCAGTAATAACATATTAGCTGATATTTCATATGCCTCTGCAAAGATCTAAATGACGTTATCATCCAACTTCTTTAGGCAACTCTGCCCTCTAGAGGACAAAGTCAGACAACATAATTTACTGCTGAATGAACGTGTCTTATCATTTGGTAAAATTGTAATTAATGCTGTCAGGTTTGAACTCTAAACCCTGAATTGCTGATGCTATGTATTGGCCAATGAGAGGCTTTGAAGCCACTAGTCCGCCTATTGGCACTCCTCAGAAGAAGCATGTAGACATTAATAATAAAAGCATTTCTATAACTTCCAAAATATATTTTAACAATGGTAGTTGAGTGCCAAGATGGAGGTCCGGTGGCTTGTAAACAGCGCACCCTGTCAGTCATCTAAGTGAATATAAATCACTGGTTTGAACCCTGCAAAACTAATGACTACAACATTCAACTTCATTTGCAAATAGACTACAAATTAATAAAAGAGAACACACGAAAAACGACATGTTTAAATACAACTCTTTATTAAAAAATAACATTATAGCAATTGTTATGATTGAAATCTAATATGGTATGTACAAATTACAATTAGTTCACATAGACTACTGCAATGCTCTATTTTCCGGCTACCCGGATAAAGCACTAAATAAACTTCAGTTAGTGCTAAATACGGCTGCTAGAATCCTGACTAGAACCAAAAAATTTGATCATATTACTCCAGTGCTAGCCTCTCTACACTGGCTTCCTGTCAAAGCAAGGGCTGATTTCAAGGTTTTACTGCTAACCTACAAAGCATTACATGGGCTTGCTCCTACCTATCTCTCTGATTTGGTCCTGCCGTACATACCTATACGTACGCTACGGTCACAAGACGCAGGCCTCCTAATTGTCCCTAGAATTTCTAAGCAAACAGCTGGAGGCAGGGCTTTCTCCTATAGAGCTCCATTTTTATGGAACGGTCTGCCTACCCATGTCAGAGACGCAAACTCGGTCTCAACCTTTAAGTCTTTACTGAAGACTCATCTCTTCAGTGGGTCATATGATTGAGTGTAGTCTGGCCCAGGAGTGGGAAGGTGAACGGAAAGGCTCTGGAGCAACGAACCGCCCTTGCTGTCTCTGCCTGGCCGGTTCCCCTCTTTCCACTGGGATTCTCTGCCTCTAACCCTATTACAGGGGCTGAGTCACTGGCTTGCTGGGGCTCTCTCATGCCGTCCCTGGAGGGGGTGCGTCACCTGAGTGGGTTGATTCACTGTTGTGGTCATCCTGTCTGGGTTGGCGCCCCCCCCCCCCCCCCCCTTGGGTTGTGCCGTGGCGGAGATCTTTGTGGGCTATACTCAGCCTTGTCTCAGGATGGTAGGTTGGTGGTTGAAGATATCCCTCTAGTGGTGTGGGGGCTGTGCTTTGGCAAAGTGGGTGGGGTTATATCCTTCCTGTTTGGCCCTGTCCGGGGGTGTCCTCGGATGGGGCCACAGTGTCTCCTGACCCCTCCTGTCTCAGCCTCCAGTATTTATGCTGCAGTAGTTTATGTGTCGGGGGGCTGGGGTCAGTTTGTTATATCTGGAGTACTTCTCCTGTCCTATTCGGTGTCCTGTGTGAATCTAAGTGTGCGTTCTCTAATTCTCTCCTTCTCTCTTTCTTTCTCTCTCTCGGAGGACCTGAGCCCTAGGACCATGCCCCAGGACTACCTGACATGATGACTCCTTGCTGTCCCCAGTCCACCTGGCCATGCTGCTGTTCCAGTTTCAACTGACCTGAGCCCTAGGACCATGCCCCAGGACTACCTGACATGATGACTCCTTGCTGTCCCCAGTCTACCTGGCCATGCTGCTGCTCCAGTTTCAACTTCCACCTGACTGTGCTGCTGCTCTAGTTTCAACTGTTCTGCCTTATTATTATTCGACCATGCTGGTCATTTATGAACATTGAACATCTTGACCATGTTCTGTTATAATCTCCACCCGGCACAGCCAGAAGAGGACTGGCCACCCCACATAGCCTGGTTCCTCTCTAGGTTTCTTCCTAGGTATTGGCCTTTCTAGGGAGTTTTTCCTAGCCACCGTGCTTCTCCACCTGCATTGCTTGCTGTTTGGGGTTTTAGGCTGGGTTTCTGTACAGCACTTTGAGATATCAGCTGATGTACGAAGGGCTATATAAATAAATTTGATTTGACATAGTAAATAATGACTCTGGCTAAATGCAATAAAGATTTTTTTTAAATGGTAACCACTGAGAGCATGAGAAAATGTACTCACCAAGGTGTCTATCCCTTGTCAGATGAATTCCTTGTTTACTACGGTATCAACCAGATGTTTGTTAATGACATAAAACATCTTCAGGTAAAACTCTGCACATTGTACAGTTTTACAGTTCTGACTCTTCCACTTTTTCAATGGCGCAAGCCTATCCTTCTTTCCTCCTTTTCCAGCATGAAGTGTTGTTCTTTCCCAAGCCCCTGTGACACTCAAACATGTGAATAATCCCTTTTCACTCCTTTCATGTGGAACACAAAGGGAGGTATGGGTGTTAATGTGCATTTACTACAGTGCATGATGGGGTACATCCTGCTGCAAAATGCTTCCTGGAGGATTCATCAAAAAGCCGACGACTGACGAGCCCGGGCCACATCCTTAACACAAAGACAAGACTGGCCAGAGAAACAACAAACACATGCAGCACAGTAAAAATGCACATTTCATAGAAACATTCAATCCCCTGAAAAATGCTTCCTGGAGGATTAATCAATAAGCTGACGACTGACGAGACCGGGCCACATCCTTAAACACAAAGACAAGACTGGCCAGAGAAACAACAAACACATGCAGCACAGTAAAAATGCACATTTCATACAAACATCCGATCTCCTGAAATAGTACTGGTGACAATTTTAGGCTCATTCATCCTCCTGTAACTATTCCCTGGGTCGTTGCTGTAAATGAGAATGTGTTCTCAGTCAATTTCCCTGGTAAAATAATAATAAGAAAAAAATAGATTATCCAAAGCTTTCAGTATCAAATAAAATAACTAAGCATTATAATCTTAGCGTTAGAACATTCTGGAATCTTTTTGTGAATGGTGAAACGACAGCACGTACTGCTCACAACGCCACCTGGGACTAGTGATGGCTAAGAAAAAGTCACTACTTACCTCTTCATAATGCAAAGTCAACATTACCTACCGTGAAATAAGTAATTAATCAAAATCCATGTAATATTATCAGTGAAAGGCCCTGCATGATCTGACAACATAACATGACTGCTGATGATCAATACGCTTGGCATATTAATATGTCTATCCTTTCTGCTACTCTCTGTTCAACATTTCATCTTCAGAAGGGGGGAACATGAGTCCACTGCTGTTCTTTTATCTGTGTCAAATCTATCAAATGAAACTTGGAGATTATTAAGGATTTCCCTGCCATTTTATGCAGTTATACAAGAAGCATATCAGAAACCCTACCAGGACATCAGGCACCTGTTATCTGGTATTTCTGTCAGAGTTTTGTTAAACTGAATTATAAGCTCATGCTGCAGACATAAAAGGCTGAAAATCATTGTTTTTAAGAGCTCGTCTCTCCCCCACCCATAAGCAGTGAAAACACTCTACCCTACCCATGAGTATCATTAAACATTCAAGATGGATGGACCCTGTTACCCCTGATAATATGGAGTTATCATTTTAACTCATGAACATTTGTTCAATACCAAATGTTCTTCACAAATGACTTTTAAATAGCCACTGTCTGAATCTTTACATTTTTTTTAGACAATATAGCCTCTAAGGAGGATATCATAGCTATTTATCGATCCCTCCCCAGTTACACTTGACTGAGTAAAATGTCATATTACATTTCACTTACCGGTATGCAACATTCACATCAGAGGGACTTAAAACCAGTCTCTAACTTCTTTCGGATAAGCAATATTTCTAATCTAAATTTGCCTGTGAAAAAACAGTTAGCAGGGATAAATAAGGACAGTGGGTAAACTGTTGATGATTTTTAGAAACACATCTAAGGACCTTTTTAAAAATGAAACAAAATGATCATGAAGTAATATACTGCACTGTAAATTGTAACCAGTGTTTTTATACCGAGGCAGAAACCCCCATGCTGCTCTTGCTATTTTCAATGTCCTTTTTTAAGTTTCACGTATCAGCCTCAAGGTCTTCATCAAGAACAGTGACAGTAACAAGAGTAGCATGTGGGCCTCTCATGTGATTAATTTGTTATCATGCACTTGCAACAAAGAAAGCTCCGATGTGAACATGCCAAGGCATACCGAGGCATTGCTGTAAGGAAATTCCTATAACTGTTTATGTGCAACATATACGGTGTATTCAGAAAGTATTCAGACCCCTTCACTTTTTCAACATTTTGTTGTGTTACAGCCTTATTCTAAAATGTATTAAATACCCCCCCCCCCCCCCCCCCCACATTTACACACACATTTACACACACATTTATACACACATTTATACACACACACACACACACACACAGTTGAAGTCGGAAGTTTACATACACCTCAGCCAAATACCTTTAAACTCTGTTTTTCACAATTCCTGACATTTAATCCTAGTAAAAATGTCCTGTTTTAGGTCAGTTAGGATCACCACTTTATTTTAAGAATGTGAAATGTCAGAATAATAGTAGAGAATTATTTATTTCATATTTTATTTCTTCCATCACATTCCCAGTGGGTCAGAAGTTTACACACGCTCAATTAGTATTTGGTAGCATTGCCTTTAAATTGTTAAACTTGGGTCAAACATTTTGGGTAGCCTTCCACAAGCTTCCCACATAAAGTTGGGTAAATTTTGGCCCATTTCTCCTGACAGAGCTGGTGTAACTGAATCAGGTTTGTAGGCCTCCTTGCTCGCACACGCTTTTTCAGTTCTGCCCACAAATTTTCTATAGGATTGAGGTCAGGGAGTTGTGGATGGACACTCCAATACCATTTTGACACAACTTTGGAAGTATGCTTGGGGTCATTGTTCATTTGGAAGACCCATTTGAGACCAAGCTTGAACTTCCCGACTGATGTCTTGAGATGTTGCTTTAATATATTCACCTAATTTTCCTACCTCATGTTGCCATCTATTTTGTGAAGTGCACCTGTCCCTCCTGCAGCAAAGCACCCCACAACATGATGCTGCCACCTCTGTGCTTCACGGTTGGAATGGTGTTCTTCGGCTTGCAAGCCTCCCCTTTTTTCCTCCAAACATAACGATGGTCATTATGGCCAAACAGTCCTATTTTTGTTTCATCAGACCAGAGGACATTTCTCCAAAAAGTATGACTGTCACGCCCTGGCCATAGAGAGGCTTTTTATTCTCTATTTTGGTTAGGGTGGGCACTCTATGTCCTTTTTCCCCACCTGTTTTGTGGGAAGTTAATTTTGGCTTTGTTCAGGGCACATAGCCCAAAGCTTCACGGTTTGGTTTTATTCTTTGTTTTGTCGGCGTCATTTTTAAATCAAGGAAATGTACGCTTACCATGCTGCACCTTGGTCCAGTCCTTCAGCCAGCCGTGACAGAACTTCCCACCACCAACGGACCAAGCAGCATGGTAAGGTGGACCCCTGGACATGGGAGGATGTTCTGGATGGCAAGGGAGTCTACACAGGAGAGGAGATCCTGGAGGGAAGGGATCGCCTTCCATGGGAACAGGTGGAGGCAGCTAGGAGAGCAGAGGCAGCCGGAGAGAGGAACCAGTGGTATGTGGGAACACGGCTGGCAAGGAAACCCGAGAGGCAGCCCTCAAATTATTTTAGGGGGGGCACACGGGGAGTGTGGCAGAGTCAGGAAGCAGACCTGAGCCAACTCCCCGTGCTTACCGTGGCGAGCATGGGACTGGTTAGGCCCCGTGCTATGGGGTGTTGGGCACGGTACCGAGGCGGAGTATTCACAGGCCGGTATGCTCGGTGCCAGTGTCCCGCATTTGCCGGGGGGAAGCTGGCATCCAGCCAGAATGGGTGGGGCCAGCTCTGCGCTCTAAACCGCCAGTGCGCCTCCACGGCCCTGTGTATCCGGTGCCTCCACTATGCACCAGGCCTCCGGTGGCAGCCCCACGCACCAGGCTGTCTCCCCGTCTCCTCCTTCCAGGAGCCGCCCTCCTGTCTGGAGCTGCCAGAGCCACAGCCCCTCAGTCCAGAGCCGCAGCCCCTCAGTCCAAAGCCGCAGCCCCTCAGTCCAGAGGCGCCTCTCAGTCCAGAGGTGCCCCTCAGTCCAGTGGCGCCCTCTACGAGGGTCTTCTGTCAGTAGAGTCAGGTTTTGCGGCCGGAGTCCGCACCTTGGGGGGGGGGGTTCGGCCAAAGTGTGACTAGGGTGGGCATTCTATGTCCTTTTGTCTATGTTTTGTATTTCTATGTCTTGGCCTGGTATGGTTCTCAATCAGGGACAGCTGTCTATCGTTGTCTCTGATTGAGAACCATACTTAGGTACCCTTTTCCCCCACCTGTTTTGTGGTTTGGTTTTGTTCTTTGTTTTGTCGGCGTCATTTTTAAATAAATAAAATGTATGCTTACCATGCTGCACCTTGTTCCAGTCATGCAGCCAGCCGTGACAACGACCTTTGTCCCCATTTGCAGTTGCAAAAAGTAGTCGGGCTTTTTTTATGGCGGTTTTGAAGCAGTGTCTTCTTCTTTGCTGAGCGGCCTTTAAGGTTATGTCGATAAAGGACTTGTTTTACTGTGGATATAGATAATTTGTATCGGTTTCCTCTAGCATCTTCACAGGGTCCTTTGCTGTTGTTCTGGGATTGATTTGCACTTTTCACACAAGTCAAATCAAATTTATTTATATAGCCCTTCGTACATCAGCTGATATCTCAAAGTGCTGTACAGAAACCCAGCCTAAAACCCCAAACAGCAAGCAATGCAGGTGTAGAAGCACGGTGGCTAGGAAAAACTCCCTTGAAAGGCCAAAACCTAGGAAGAAACCTAGAGAGGAACCAGGCTATATGGTGTGGCCAGTCCTCTTCTGGCTGTGCCGGGTGGAGATTATAATAGAACATGGCCAAGATGTTCAAATGTTCATAAATGGCCAGCATGGTCAAATAATAATAATCACAGGCAGAACAGTTGAAACTGGAGCAGCAGCACGGCCAGGTGGACTGGAGACAGCAATGAGTCATCATGCCAGGTAGTCCTGAGGCATGGTCCTCCGAGAGAGAGAAAGAAAGAGAGAAAGAGAGAATTAGAGAGAGCATACTTAAATTCACACAGGACACCGGATAAGACAGGAGAAGTACTCCAGATATAACCAACTGACCCTAGCCCCCCGACACATAAACTACTGCAGCATAAATACTGGAGGCTGAGACAGGAGGGGTCAGGAGACACTGTGGCCCCATCCGATGATACCCCCGGACAGGGCCAAACAGGAAGGATATAACCCCACCCACTTTGCCAAAGCACAGCCCCCACACCACTAGAGGGATATCTTCAACCACCAACTTACCATCCTGAGACAAGGCCGAGTATAGCCCACAAAGTTCTCCGCCACGGCACTACCCAAGGGGGGCGCCAACCCAGACAGGAAGATCACATCAGTGACTCAACCCACTCAAGTGACGCACCCCTCCTAGGGACGGTATGAAAGAGCACCAGTAAGCCAGTGACTCAGACCCTGTAATAGGGTTAGAGGCAGAGAATCCCAGTGGAAAGAGGGGAACCGGCCAGGCAGAGACAGCAAGGGCGGTTCGTTGCTCCAGAGCCTTTCCGTTCACCTTTACACTCCTGGGCCAGACTACACTCAATCATACGACCCACTGAAGAGATGAGTCTTCAGTAAAGACTTAAAGGTTGAGACCGAGTTTGCGTCTCTCACATGGGTAGGCAGACCATTCCATAAAAATGGAGCTCTGTAGGAGAAAGCCCTGCCTCCAGCTGTTTGCTTAGAAATTCTAGGGACAATTAGGAGGCCTGCGTCTTGTGACCGTAGCGTACGTGTAGGTATGTACGGCAGGACCAAATCAGAGAGATAGGTAGGAGCAAGCCCATGTAATGCTTTGTAGGTTAGCAGTAAAACCTTGAAACATGTTCGACAGAAACATTTGTTTGAATGGTAACAGCTCTTCCATTCCTGTTTCAGTGAGTTGGCCAAAGCAAGCTGAACAAAGCCTATGATAGTTAGCTTGTGGGTGATCATTCTGAGCTTGTTTGACAGTGTTAGCCAGTGAGCTATCGTGTTTGCGAGTTGCAGAACCACTGAATTCTAATTTCAAAGCTGTGTCTAGTTGAGCGTAGTCGTTTAGCACGTGTTGCTGTTATAGACGAATGAACCTCGTCATATGCCTTATCAACGTTCGCTTCAACAGGTAAACCCTGTCAGAACCCTTAGAGTTCGGGTAGCCATCCAATGTGTCCTCTATGTCAGCTAGGAACGTCTCAGTATCGTTTGGTTGACCTAGAACAGTGTCAAAGGTAGGGACATTCTTGATAGGTTTGTCAGAGGCATTCCGCACCAAGCGGGTAGAGAGGGTTGGCTTCATCCTGTGGGGATATTGGGGCCGAAAGGCCAAGAGGAGAAGTCAAGCTTTGGCTTTGTTGGCGAAGAGGCAACATATTACTCAGTGCCGAATGGCCAAAAGGAGAAGACTGAGGGACACATGAGGGAAATCTGAAACCTTCTATCGTCTTCACTTCTTTGAGGACCGGACTCCGGTTGCTTGTTTGGGTAGTCACACTGTAGCACGTGACCATTCTGGAATTCCACCATATTGTACCTAAGGGTGGTATTCTGCTGCATTGCAGAGTCCACTTGAGCGCTTAGAGTACGGATTTTGGACACGTGAGTGTCGCACTTGCTCCTTTCGGTCTCAAACTTATCTGTCATTGTTTGCAAATAGAGGTCTTGAGTACGGAGCAAGAGATTCAGTGATGAGATTTCCACCGTTTGCTTAGAAATCAATATTTACATCTTCATCACCTGAGTTCTCTCATCATTAATTTGGTCAGAGACTTCAATGTCTTCTACTGATTTGTCATCCAACTTAGTCATTGTGTTCATTAACTGATCGTCTTTGGTCTGCAGTATTTAGAGTAGAACATTGTTTCTTTGAGTAATGTTCAACAAAACTGCCTGCATGTTATCAAGATAACTCAACAGATTTATCTAGTTCGGAGTGGACTACATCCTATTTAGTTTTGGCTAAATCGATTTGTTCCTGGAGACAACGATTTTGTTGAAGAGTTTGTGCTCGTTCATCATCATAATTATTTGCAATTACTTTTAATTGTTCAGATTTCAAACGCAGTTCCTTGGCTAGCAGAACGTTTCATTTCCTGCTTTTGTCAATAGTTGCTCGGTTCTCTCCACCTATCCCCTCATGTCAGCCATGTCTTACACGTGCTTCAGCTGTGCACTGCAGTATTGGACCCATGCCAATCCTTGATGGCGATACATAAGGGCTAAAGTAGAGAGAACCGTTACAAAGCCTGCATTTGATGGTTGATTTTGGAGAGCATTGTTCGCAATTTCTGCCGTTTTTCCGCTAATGGCATGTTTGGAATCGCTGCTGAGATCAATCCTTTTATGGGTGGAGGTGTCACGTTCATCGTAACGATGAGACCAAGGCGCAGCATGATTTGAATACATTCTTCTTTAATTACGAAGAACACGAAGAACACTAAACAAAACGAGCGTGCCGCTAATGCTAACGAGTGTTGACATGCAACTACACATAGACAATAACCCACAAAAACAAAATGGAAAATGACAACCTAAATAGGATCCCCAATCAGAGACAAGGATAAACAGCTGTCTCTGATTGGGAACCAATTCAGGCCACCATAGACCTATATTTACCTAGACAATACCAAAACCCCATAGATATACAGAAAACCCTAGACAACGTGAAACACACATACCACCCTCATCACACCCTGACCTAACCAAAATAATAAAGAAAACAAAGATAACTAAGGTCAGGGCGTGACAGGAGGTTCACTAATTAGATGGTGACCACCTCTGATAGCTTGCACATTATTTGAAAAATGTAGAGAAAAAATAAATCCTATTCTTTTCAATATTTGGTTTTGGAATTCGTTGGAAGCTGCAAAGACGATTTAAATCGATTTATAGACGTTAATGAACTATCAGTACTGTATCAGTAATGTGGGAGTTGGACATGAATGAATTTTGCAAAAGCAAATTGATTAATCAATGATAATGATTAATCATACCTGGATAGGCTATCTGGGAATTAAACTTTAATTAACCTGAGAAGTTGGTTCATCTAGGTTAATATGGGAATGTTCAAAATGTCTAATTTACTTGGAAGAACCTGAAAAGAGAACAACACGGAGGCAGCCTCCAGAACACACACACGGCTCACCACTTCCTGTCTACCACTCCAATAATGTATTTAATAAACTGGTTGTATTATGTAATCTGCTTTTCAATTTTATATAGGCTGAATCAAAATGAAAGCGTCATTCTATTTTAGATTCCGCGTACGTGGCGTCAATAATGTTGTGTCTCTGACTGATTAAATTATATGACAGGCTATTTTATCAAACCGATCACCTAATTCTTGATTGATTACATGATTAAATTAAGCCATGCAACAATTAACTCGTTAATAACCTGGGGCACCATGGAAGAGTGTTTATAGAGCTGCTGTTTTCCAAATAAACTCTTAAAGATCTGAAGATCTTTTATATCAATAGTAGTCAATTATTAATCGTCACCTTATTCAGTCTCATCTGAACGCCGTAAAATTATTGGTTATCTTCATGAACCCTGGATAACAAGTTGAATCAGCAATACAAAAATTGGCTTAATTATTGATTTACTAAATACCTAAATAATCACACAGAAGTACATATACACAGGATGGATCATACATTGATTACTAATCATGTAATAAAAGAAAACGTCCCTAGCGGACGAAACCGATATGACAACTGGTTACACAAAAAAAGGGGGTTGGGTTTGAATGAAGAAGCGGGAAGACTGAGGGACAAAGGGGATTTCATCTCTATCGGACCTTGAGAAGCTATGCTACCATAAATACAAAATCTTATGGTAGCATAGTTTAGAACTCAACTTCTAGGATGTATCACTTCTTCTTTAGTGAATAAGAGTTCAAAGTTTATACAATTTTGCCATAATCAGCTTGCGCCTTATTCTAGCTGGTCTAGTAGAAATTCATCCTTCCAGCAGGGTGATCGTCTCGTGATCTGGTCTTATGTAAATCTTGTTATGTAGAGTGGATATTCATCCATTCGCAACCACAGCTCACGCTGGGGTTTGCTTAGTCTGACGTGACTTGGGTTACGGGGGCTTTTATACGTGTCACGTCCTGACCTTAGTTCCTTTTTTATGTCTCTGTTTTAGTTTGGTCAGGGTGTGAGTTGGGGTGGGTATTCTATGTTGTGTATTCAAGGTTTTGTATTTCTGTGTTTGGCCTGGTATGGTTCCAAATCAGAGGCAGCTGTCGATCGTTGTCTCTGATTGAGAACCATACAGTGGGGTAAAAAAGTATTTAGTCAGCCACCAATTGTGCAAGTTCTTCCACTTAAAAAGATGAGAGAGGCCTGTAATTTTCATCATAGGTACACTTCAACTATGACAGACAAAATGAGAAGAAAAAAAATCCAGAAAATCACATTGTAGGACTTCTAATGAATTTATTTTCAAATTATGGTGGAAAATAAGTATTTGGTCAATAACAAAAGTTTCTCAATACTTTGTTATATACCCTTTGTTGGCAATGACAGAGGTCAAACGTTTTCTGTAAGTCTTCACAAGGTTTTCACACACTGTTGCTGGTATTTTGGCCCATTCCTCCATGCAGATCTCCTCTAGAGCAGTGATGTTTTGGGGCTGTTGCTGGGCAACACAGACTTTCAACTCCCTCCAAAGATTTTCTATGGGGTTGAGATCTGGAGACTGGCTAGACCACTCCAGGACCTTGAAATGCTTCTTACGAAGCCACTCCTTCGTTGCCCGGGAGGTGTGTTTGGGATTATTGTCATGCTGAAAGACCCGGCCACGTTTCATCTTCAATGCCCTTGCTGATGGAAGGAGGTTTTCACTCAAAATCTCACGATACATGGCCCCATTCATTCTTTCCTTTACACGGATCAGTCGTCCTGGTCCCTTTGCAGAAAAACAGCCCCAAAGCATGATGTTTCCACCCCCATGCTTCACAGTAGGTATGGTGTTCTTTGGATGCAACTCAGCATTCTTTGTCCTCCAAACACAACGAGTTGAGTTTTTACCAAAAGTTATATTTTGGTTTCATCTGACCATATGACATTCTCCCAATCTTCTTCTGGATCATCCAAATGCTCTCTAGCAAACTTCAGACGGGCCTGGACATGTACTGGCTTAAGCAGGGGGACATGTCTGGCGGCGTAGTGTGTTACTGGTGGTAGGCTTTGTTACTTTGGTCCCAGCTCTCTGCAGGTCATTCACTAGGTCCCCCCGTGTGGTTCTGGGATTTTTGCTCACCGTTCTTGTGATCATTTTGACCCCATGGGGTGAGATCTTGCGTGGAGCCCCAGCTCGAGGGAGATTATCAGTGGTCTTGTATGTCTTCCATTTCCTAATAATTGCTCCCACAGTTGATTTCTTCAAACCAAGCTGCTTACCTATTGCAGATTCAGTCTTCCCAGCCTGGTGCAGGTCTACAATTTTGTTTCTGGTGTACTTTGACAGCTCTTTGGTCTTGGTCATAGTGGAGTTTGGAGTGTGACTGTTTGAGGTTGTGGACAGGTGTCTTTTATACTGATAACAAGTTCAAACAGGTGCCATTAATACAGGTAACGAGTGGAGGACAGAGGAGCCTCTTAAAGAAGAAGTTACAGGTCTGTGAGAGCCAGAAATCTTGCTTGTTTGTAGGTGACCAAATACTTATTTCCACCATAATTTGCAAATAAATTCATAAAAAATCCTACAATATGATTTTCAGGATTTTTTTTCTAATTTTGTCTGCCATAGTTGAAGTGTACCTATGATGAACATTACAGGCCTCTCATCTTTTTAAGTGGGAGAACTTGCACAATTGGTGGCTGACTAAATACTTTTTTGCCCCACTGTACTTAGGCAGCCTGTTTTCCCACTATGGGTTGTGGGTAGTTGTTTCCTGTTTTGTGTTGCTGCACCTTACAGGACTGTTTCGTTTTCGTTTCACTCTTTGTTATTTTGTTTTTGTTCTAATAAATTAACATGAACATTTACCACACTGTGCATTGGTCCCGTCCATCGTATTCCTCATCAGAAGAGGAAGACAATCGTTACCATACTGGAGAAGAGAAGGGCTTGTTTCATCCCTCTCCAACCAATGTCTGTTCACTTGGGTGTGGCCACTGAGTGAGCATAGTTTACTTATGAAAACAATTTAATTGAATCTTTTCACAAATAGTTTAATATTTAAACATTAAAATTGCACAACAATTCCATGTGAATCTGATAACTAAAATGTGTAGACTTTCCAATATACAATTTATGTTGTCCTGTCATCAGTAATAATGTCTGAGACAACTGATCTGACATCATATTCTTTAAAAAATATATATATTATTTATTTTTTATAATTATTTATTTAAAAAACACAAGGAAGGGGTAACATTAAAGTATTAGAACATGAAGGACAAACAATACAGCATCAGGACACTATCAAACATGTATCAGTCTTTCCGCAACAGAGCCATCCTTATGTGTGAGGGTGCGTGTGCATGATAGTGACATGAAATATATGTCATAGTTTCCTTTTTCATGATCACAATCTTGTGAAACCCGAACCCTCCAAGATCCCCCCCACAGTTCCCAAATAGCTGCCCCTCAACCATTCGAGAGCCCTCCCACAATAATAAAAAATACAATTAATTCCATTCCCCACCCCCAAGAACCCCCAACGCACCAATAACCAAGAGAATGAACTACAGAGAAAAAAGGAAAAGACAGAAGAAAACAGCAAACAACAACGAGAAAAAATATATACTACAAAATAATACATTTAAAACAAAGGACATCAAGAACAACTGAAATCATAACAGGAATGCCTACTTTATGTTTGTGTGCATGTCTGGCACTATGACTTTCTCAAATGCCTTTTCAAAATCCGCTATAAATACCGTTCCTGGCTTTTTATATGTGTCTTGATGTTCTATTATTTCTAGCAGTTGTCGTTTTAATAATAGAGAAATCAGATCTTCCTGCTGAGTACCTGACAGACTACCATTTCTATAGGAGTAGTTAAAACAATCTAACAATGGAGCTTTTAGTATATATAAAAATACTTAATATACCTCTACCGGTATGTCATCAAGCCCTGGGGTTTTTCCAGACTGAAAGGATTTAATAGCCTCAAAAAGTTCTCCCTCTAATGTGGCCTTCGTACTGATCTTTCTGTACATTTGTTAATTTTCATTTTTTTATATTATTTGGAAAGAATTCCTTACTGTGATCTTCATTCAGTGGGAGAGGATGAGACGGAAAAGAGAACATCTGCCTAAAATAATTAGCTTCCTCTTTTAAAATATCATTCAGAGAATCATAGATGACTGTCTTCAGTAACAAGTTTCTGCAAATTATTTTTGTTAGTGTTCTTGTATTGACGATTCAGGAAGAATGTTGTGCATTTTTCTCCATACTCCATCCAGTTTGCTTGATTTTGTAGTAGATTACATTAGATCGTTCTTGAATAAGTTAAAGTTTTTTTTTTTTTCCTTATTTTTCCTTATTTTTCTAACTTATTTTGTAGTATCGTTTTTATTGCTAGCTACCTGTACTTTTAGTTCATGGATTTCCCTTGTTTCTTTAGCCAGAAACGGCTTTTTTTAAATGATTTATGAATATTGAATTGAATGACCCCTGAAGGTACATTTAAAGATATCCCAAACATGAAGGGGATTTGCTGAACCTATATTATACTGGAAAAATTCAGTTATAAATGATTTTGTCTTAGTTAATATTGTAACGGCAGATTTCCTCCTCCTTGCCTGAAGAGGTGTAGCAAGGATCGGACCAATACGCAGCGTGGTAAGTGTCCATGACGATTTTAATAAGAAAAGCCTGAACACTATGAAATACAAAACAATAAACGATCACATGAACTAAACCAAACCGAAACAGTCCAGGGGCCTGTTGCACAAAACTAGGATAAGGGATTAAGCCAGGATATCTTGGTGATCCTGGCTCAATTGATCCGTAATCCGGTTGCACTAAAGATGGATAGGGGGCAGGAGGATATGTTATGGTATAAATTACCATGGAGATTTATTCTGTGGAGCTAGCCTGCTCCAGACCAGGCTAAATTCCAGGATCTATTTAATCTCATCCCTAATGTCAGTCAGCAGTCACCACAAATGGAAACCAATAGTTATTTCACTGCTCACTATACATTGTTATCACATATAACTAGACCCACTGTTATTATTGATCATTAATTTCAATGATTTTGGATAAAAAATGATTTTTAGATGTTGCTATCATTAGATCATTTACAGTTTCCCATAGACTTTAAGGCTATATATAAAATGATAGAATATTAGGGCCACAGAGGGGAAAAAAACAAGTCAAAATATTGTAACCAGTTGTTTTAAAGGAGGACAGTTAAAATGACAGATGTACAATTTCACGAAATGCCCCACTTCAGTATGGTTTCATAAACAAAGACATGCTGATGTGCCAGAATATTAAGTATCACATTGTCATAAGTATCAAAACTGTAAAAACAATATGTAGCTTTTCTGCAGAAAGAACCAGCCTCATAAATTTATGACTTTATCCTTTTTCTTCAGTGTGGCCCTAGTACTCTGTCATATAAACAAATACACATTCCATATGAATATAAAAACACAATGTGTAACATTATGTTCCTTTATTGAATAAGGACAAAACAAAGCAGGTAAACCATCAGCTCCTTTCGAAACTGAAGTCACAGTGACTCTACAAGATGGAAAGCACAGAATCCAAGCATATTATACAAAATGATACATACACATTCAAAGGTCTGTATATAACACACCCTGCATGTCTGCACACAAAAATAAATGCAGGACAAATCCATACACATCAACTGAACAGACAAATGAATGCAGTAGCCTCCCTGCAGCCTTGTATTACACAGTATACCGCACAAACATCATAAGAGGCCAAATTCGTCAAAAAACGAACCCAAAAAAAACCAAATTCCTCTGCCACTGCAGGACATATTTAACCAAAATTGAAAGCACACATACTAACTAAAATAATTCAACACATATTGGTCCCTCAGCAGCCGACCACTGTCGTCATCAGGGAAGATTGTCGGATTGTCCCAGTCCATGGCTGGTGGCACTCTGGGGGCCCTCTCCTTCCTCAGGCAGGCCACATTGTGGAGGACAGCACAAGCCACAGTAATATCACATGCCCTAACAGGGCTGACCCTTAATTTGTGAAGGCAGTGAAAGCGTGCCTTCAGGAGGCCAAAGGTCATTTCAACTCTGGCCCTGGTCCTGGCATGGGCATGGTTGTAGGCCTGCTGTGCTTCCTGGGGGTCTGTGAAAGGTGTCAGGAGAAAAGGCTGGCAGCCATACCCCCCGTCTCCCAGCAACACACCAGAGAATTCACCTGTCAACACAAAATCTCATCATTACTACCTCATAAACACAGTGATATTCTTGACACAGCCATGATGGTTATAAATAGGGGTTGTGTGGCTTACCTTGTGATAGATTTCAGAGGCCCGAAAGATTCTGGAGTCATGGACTGAGCCAGGCCATTTTGCCACAACATTGCTGATCACACAGTCAGCATTGCAGACCATCTGAAATCATAAGATGAGGAATATTACACCAATCAATGCACATCACTGGCAATGCAGAGTGTTCGTCAATGGACAATATCAAAAAGTTATGTTCACCTGAACATTAATGCTGTGAAAGGATTTCCTATTCACAAAATCAGCCTCATGGGCACCTGAGGGGGCTTTTATCCTTATGTGTGTGCAGTCTACTGCACCAATGACATTGGGGAAACCTGTCACAAAGTAATGAGTATCCTACTATGTGTTAACAGTTGTCCTGTAATTTGTAGATCCTCTTACCTGCAATCCTATAGAACTCCTCTTTGATGTCACAGAGTCTTCTGTGGCCAGGGAAGGAGATGAAGACATCTGCTAATGCTTTGATAGCCAGACACACACTCCTTATTGTGCGGCAAATTGTGGCCTTGTTCAGCTGTTCTGCATCCCCCACTGAGTACAGGAAGGCTCCACTAGCAAAAAAGCGCAAGGCCACACAAACCATTTGCTCCACACTCAGTGCATGGCTCCGTGCAGTGCGGTGCTTAATCCTGGGACCCAGTAGTCTGCATAGATACCTGATGCCATCTGCAGAAAACCTGTATCTTTCATATAGATGGTCATCAGGGAAGGCCAGTGGGTCCAACCGGTCCCTGAAGACCCTTTCTCGCCTGAAGGCTCTCCTCAGCACAAGTGCTTCTTCATCCACCACATCTCGCACGAATGGGCATGCCATTGTCAGAGCAGAAAGGAACACACAATTTTGGGCCTTCATATAGGCTAGTGGCCACACCTGGTGCTGGGGGGGTGGGCAAAAGAGGGCGATGCCTTATAACGATGACTTGGTTGTACTGATTGCTGGGAAAATAAAAAAAACCTTAGAAAGATGCCACCGTCCTGTGTGCTCACAATAAGAGCTCATATGTCATGGCTCACTTGACTTTACGAGAATATACCTAATTTTTATTTTGAGCTGTGTCATCTTCTTGGAGCTGGGGGAGGAAAGAAAAATAATGATTAATACATTTGTGTTACAGTTAGCATACAGTGTACATTGAAGGCATATCTCACCTCCCTCAAGTTTTTTTATTTCAAGGTCCAGTTTCCTAATTGTCCTCTTTTTTATTTCGAACTCCAGTGCAAGATTTTCCATCTTTTTCTTCTTGTACTGAATGTATGTCTGCCAGTTCTATTTGGCGCCGGAGGTGGTTGCCATACAACTTTCTGATAGCTTGTGAGCTCTGTGAACACAATACAATTAGCGCAGCTGGAATTTGGCAGGATGTGGTGTCCTTTTATTAATACGCACTATGTTGCCAGGCTGGTTTTCCCACTGTATAGCATCTGGGTCCTGTAAAAGAAATTTGATTTTTTGATTTTGATGAGGACTCCTCACCATTGTAGAGTAAATAGTACTTTCACAGTCTTAACATGATACCTCATGCCTTCTGGAATCCAGAGAGATGGTCTCCTCCTCATCGTCTCCATCATGTGCTGTTGCTGCTGCACTGGGGCCTTCACCCTATCACATTTAATCGGATTCATATTGAAGCTAGTAGACAAGACATGCCAGGCCTACAGTATGCCTTTGATGGAGTACTCACTGGATCAGCATCGTCTGGTGCTTGTGCTGGTGGCTCTAACAGGAACACAGTGCTGCCAGACACTGCAAGGCAATAGGTAAACCAAAGTCAGACAGTCCAAATTGATTCAATATGAATGTGGTTGTATCCCATGTAGAGATGGAAGGACATACCTTGAATGAAGCGGGTGGCATCTTGGGAGGAACCTATGCTCGTCTCTTTCCCCCCAGGGATCCCCTCTAAGACGGGCCTGCCTTTATTTAGCTCCAAGGCCATGTCCTCTGCTGGGGTAAGGTCAGCCTTTGGTGACCCACCACCCGTGCCTTGTCTGTGGGTATTCTTTTTCACTGCTAAAACAGTACAGACAATGTGTGAGCAGGCACCTTCTGGGTACAATATATGCTTGTGCTTTGTTAAATATTAGTCAGGGACCATACCATTCTGCAGAATGTTCTTGTATTTGATTTTGACCTGCTGCCATGTCCGTTTTGGCCCGTTCATGTTTAATCTACACACACACACATTTAATGGAGTCACACTGCAAAATATTACTTGGTATTTTTGTCTTGTTTTCAGTAAAAATATCAAAAAATTTCTCATAGCTTTATACAGTGTGATGGAGTTACTTTACACAATTTCACTCATATCTGCAGTGCATTTCAATAAAAAATGTAACCGTTTCATAATTACAGTACAACTTCATTTTTGGAGATGTGAATTAAATATTTGAATTGTAATTGTGATGTTTCAGCGGAGCGGTGAGTGTGTAATTGTGCACTACTTACGCATTCAGGCGGTCTGCAATACTTTGCCACGCTTTTTCTCTTTGCTTTATCACTGTGGCGGTGTTGCCTTTCTTCTTAATTATATCTTTTACCTCCTCGTATGCCTCCATGAGGATTTGTGCTTCCGACGGGGAAAAGTACGCGGCTCTAGTTGCCATGGTAAATCAATTAATCTGTGATCTGTGGCGGGGTCTATTTGAGTGAGCCGTGAGCGCGCACCTATCCAGGATTGGTTTCACCTGGCTTAATGAATCCGTGTCTGCTCATCCTGGCTTGGTCTTTGTGCAACCAATTAAGCCTGGACGCACATGTTTTGGCTTCATTGAGCTCAGCTGAGTCATTTATCCCGGATGTCTTAATTCTACTTTTGTGCAACAGGCCCAAGTGTGGCACTGACACACAACAGTGAAACCCAGGCTACCTAAATATGGTTCTCAATCAGGGACAACGATAATCAGCTGCCTCTGATTGAGAACCATATCAGGCCAAACACAGAAATAGAAAAAACATAGAAACACGAACATAGAGTGCCCACCCCAACTCACGCCCTGACCATACTAAATAAAGACAAAACAAAGGAAATAAAGGTCAGAACGTGACAAATATTCTTTAATATTAATGTTTTAAGTACCAACGGATACTTTCAACTGGTTGGATTACAGAAATATTGTTCCATACCCAACCTTTTGATGTTACTGTATTGCAAAGTCTCTCTCTCTGGTAACAATAGATTTTCATAAGGCCATTTTTGTAGAGTGGAGAGAGAAGGTGGAAAGGTATTTATGGGGGGTGGGGGCATCATAAACCTGTGGGGGGAAAGAGGGAAAGTTTTTTTAATGAACTTCACCCAACAGGGCAAAGTCATGACAAAACTATATATATCCAATAGTAAAAACAGATTAACAGTTCTACAACTGAACATCAAGAATCAACAAAGTGCGTGCCCTGCCACAAAATGCTGAGTGATATGGCTTACTTGTTATTATAGTTCAGGGCCCTACGCTGACATTTTTTAAAAGAAGTACATGAAGTGTTTCTAAGTAGAACTGTAGAAGAACAAATATAAATCATATTTTCGGTTATTGGCCTGCTGAAAGGTGAAATCATCTCCCAGTGTCTGGTGGAAAGCAGACTGAGCCAAGTTTTCTTCTAGGATTTTACCTGTGCTCAGTGTTTACTCACCTGGCTACTCAGTGACCCAGACTGAAAGAACAACATGACAGCTACACTGGCCAGCCATCACAGTCAGACTGGGCTGCCAAGAGGGGAGCACAGCTCCACAAACACCACTCTAAATATACAGTGCATTCAGAAAGTATTCAGACCCCTTGACTTTTTACACATTTTGTTACGTTACAGCCTTATTCTAAAATTGATTCAATTATGTTTTTTCCTCCTCAATCTACACACAATACCCCCTAATGACAAAGCAATAGCGGGTTTTTAAAATAAAAAAAACTGAAATATCACATTTTCATAAATATTCAGACACTTAGGTTGGAGTCATTAAAACTCGTTTTGCAACTGGTCCACAAATTTCTTGTTAATGAACTACAGTTTTGACAAATCGGTTAGGACATCTACTGTGTGCATGACAAAGGTAATTTTTCTAACAATTGTTTACAATCAGATTATTTCACTTATTATTTCACTGAATCACAATTCGAGTGGGTCAGAAGTTTGCATACACTTAGTTGTCTGTGCCTTTAAAACTGCTTGAAAAATTCCAGATAATGATGTCATGGTTTTAGAAGCTTCTGATAGGCTAATTGACATCATTTGAGTCAATTGGAGATGTACCTGTGGGTGTATTTCAAGGCCTACCTTCAAACTCAGTGCCTCTTTGCTTGACATCATGGGAAAATCTAAATAAATCAGCCAAGACCTCAGGAAAAATGGTAGATCTCCACAAGTCTGGTTCATCCTTGGGAGCAATTTCCAAACGTCTGAAGGAACTATGTTCATCTGTACAAACATCTCCTGGAGATGAATGTACTTTGGTGTGAAAAGTGCAAATCAATCCCAGAACAACAGCAAATGACCTTATGAAGATGCTGGAGGAAACAAGTACAAAAGTATCTATAGCCATAGTAAAACGAGTCCTATATCGACATAACCTGAAAGGCCGCACAGCGAGGAAGAAGTCACTGCTCCAAAACCGCCATAAAAAAGCCATACTACGGTTTGCAACTGCACATGGGGACAAAGATTGTACTTTTTGGAGCAATGTCCTCTGGTCTGAGGAAACAAAAATAGAACTGTTTGACCATAATGACCATTGTTGTGTTTGGAGAAAAAAAGGGGAGGCTTGCAAGCCGAAGAACACCATCCCAACCGTGTGTCGTTTCCCCTGCCCCGTCACAAAGTTTCTCCTTATAAGACACATCACTGCACTCTATATTCTTCTGTAAACTGGTCATCTCTGTATACCCGTCGCAAGACCCACTGGTTGATGCTTATTTATAAAACCCTCTTAGGCCTCACTCCGCCCTATCTGAGATATCACATCCGGCCGTGATTGGGAGTCCCATAGGGCAGCACACAATTGGCCCAACGTCATCCGTGTTTGGCCGGGGTAGGCCGTCATTGTAAATAAGAATTTGTTCTTAACTGACTTTCCCATTTAAACAAAGGTTAAATAAACGATTTAATCCATTTTAGAATAAGACTTATAGGTAACACAAGGGGTCTGAATACTTTCGAATGCACTGTATTCTCAAAACAAACATATTTTCCCCCCTAAAAATAAAAGTTCAATATAAACAATTCCAAACTCTGTAAAATTATTAATTTGAAAACGCCAAATAAAACAACCATTCTATTACAACTTTCAGCTCTCTGACAGAGTTGACGTTAAACAGAAATATGACGGAGTTGATGCTTTACTGAGTTGTCAAAAATTGCATTTTTCTTCTTCATTGAAGTAGTACACACAGTAGAAATTGTGTTTTTCCTCAGTTGCTTTATGGAATGGAAACAAACTTTGTGAATCTGTTGATCTGGATTTTGCAATTGCTAATGAGGCAAACTCTCTTTCAGGGGACACAATAGATATGCCTTGAATTATAATTGAGCAAAGCCTGTCTAAACATTGTTCCCCTTGTCTGCATCACCTCACACAACTTCAAACAAATATTCTGATTCTCTGTGTTACTATGATGGAGAAAGCTCACATTTCTCACAATCTCACATTTTTCATTCCATAGAATGTGACAAACATTTGTATGAGTAAGTAACAGATTAAAAAATAGGACTATAAAGATGAGTAAACTGGATAATGTACTAGATCGTGAAAGAGAGGCGGAGACTGTGTGTTGGGGGGGAGACAGCCCCGGCAGACTCCGGCAGCGCTGGAGAGGAGGAAGGCTCTGACAGCACTGGACAGGCGGGAGCACCTGTAGGGAGAAGGGAGCACCTGTAGGGAGAAGACGGAGAGACGGCCTGGTGCAGGGGTTTGCCACCGGAGGGCTGGTATGTGGAGGTAAGGCGCACGGGAGGTCTCGAGCAACGAGCCTGGCCAACCATCCCTGGTTGAATGCTCCCTGTAGCCAGGCTGCTTCCTCATACCACCGCCTCTCGGCTTTCGCTGCCTCCAACTCAGCCTTGGGGCGGCGATATTCTCCAGCCTGTGCCCATGGTCCCTTGCCGTACCATGCCGAACACAAAAACCAACATAGAAAAACAAACATAGACTGCCCACCCCAACTCACGCCCTGATCATACTAAAACAAAGACAAAACAAAGGAACTAAGGTCAGAACGTGACACAGATTTAAGTCCTCTAAGGTTCTATTAGATTAGAAGTGGTGATAATCAAATCACTCAGCACCTCTCTTCTCTTTCCTCTCCTCTTCTCTCTTCTCTTTTCATCTCCTCCTCTTTTCCTCTCCTCTCTTCTGATCTCCTTTCCTCACTTCTCCTCTCCTTTCCTCTCCTCTCCTCTGCCCCTCACCTGTCTCAGCAGTATGAGACAGTCAGCCACCAGTGAGCATGGTTCTTACGCTGAGACAGAGGCATAAGGCATGGTTTAGCAAGTCATCATGGTATTGTGTAATCATACAGTACTTCATACAAATGCTAGTATTGTATGTGATTCCCCATAGGTTTAATTGTACATCACTGTTAATTAACTAATGGTGGTTTACTATACCATGCCAGGTAACCTCTGACACTACAGTATAGTGGTATATTAATTTTTCCTAGTGGCATTAAAGGTTGTCTGTAGCATTGTCTTTAATCCTGTGTTAAAAAGTGACCTCTCGCCATGGTCGTAGGGAATGGTAGACCCCATCATTCATGCAGGTGTGTGAGACCCCAGGACCACACTGCTTAGCACCCACTCTGGCCTGGCCCTGGGGTTACATGTCTGCACTAACCACATCAGATAGACTGTGGTTCACATTGGCACCGACAGGGTCAAATCACCTAAAGAACACAGACCAAGGTCATTCAGACCTACTGTAGCTTTCACTATTAATACAGTTTGTTGCTTCTGGAGCGACATGTAGGAAAGGAGGGAGATGCACGAGATAAGGGAGGGAGAGAGAGAGAGGGGCGCAGATCGACAGAGTTACTGAATATAACATTGAATGCCATCATTCATAGAGAGAGGAAGTAAGAGAGGATAAAAATATAATTATGGAGGAGGCTATCTTTATTTCCTCTGCAGAACATTGCCATCTACCTGACATAAATAGAGACTGGTACACTTAGTTGAGCAGGCCATTTCTGTGCGTGCATGCATGTGTATCCATGTGTGTGTATTTGTGCAGTACATCTGCAAGACTTAAATCCATTTATCATTTCCCCAAGGTTTAACTATAAAAGGTGAAAATATGAGCACAGATACATTTAAAGAGTCCTGAATGAGTGCTCATACTGTGCATACCAAGTAAAAGAATGACCTTGTTTACCCAGGCTGGTCTCATAGACTAAACATAGTAAATGGAAACCCAAACAAGACAGAAGGTTACTTAAGGCGAAAATGAAATGAGGTCTGCAACTACGAACTACTTTTTAGCTACTTTGCAACTGCTTATTATGTTAGCTAACCCTAACCCTTTAACCTAACTCTTAGCCTTAACCCTAACCTTAACCCCTAGCCTAGCTAATGTTAGCCACCTAGCTAAGATTAGCATTAGCACCTAGCCATCTAGCTAACGTTACTCACAACAAATTGAAATTCATAGCATACCATATGTATTGCAAATTCGGAACATATTGTACAAATCTCAATTCATAACATATCATACTAACTGTAATTCATAACATATCATACTAACTGTAATTTGTAACATATCATACGAAATGGATGATGGACATCCACAAATTAATACATACCATACCAAACGTAACATATCATACTAATTTCAGTGTCCCGTCATTTTCATTTACTTCTACCCCTGTTACGTCTACCCCTGACTCCAGGTTGGTTTACCTTACTAATGTCAGTCTGGGAGAGCCAATCCAGAGGGCAGAGGGGATTTGGTCCCTGTGTAAATATTCTCTCCCTTATTATATTTCTCTCTGCTCTCTATCCTTCACCCTTCTACTCCCTCTATCCCTTTACTCTCCCCCCTCTCTCTCCCTCCCCCTCACTGACCCTCCTCCTCACCCCTCTGCAGTCGTGGATCCTGAGTGTGAGAGAAGCTCGGCCGCCACCTACTTCTGGTACCGCCAGACCCTGAACACTACCAGCACCATCGCAGACAGCGGCGGCCTGAACGTCAAGATGACCCTGTCTCTGCTGGTGGCCTGGATCATCGTCTGCCTGGCTGTCATCAGATGTATCGCATCCTCCGGGAAGGTAGGAAACGCTGTGAGGAGAAGTGGAGGGTTTGTGGGGGAGAGGGGCAGGTGGGATGGGGGAGAGGGGCAGGGGGTGTGGGGGAGAAGGGCACTGGGTGTGGGAAGAGGGGCAGGGGGCGTCGGGAAGAGTGGCAGGGGACAATGGAGAGAGGGGCAGGGTGTGTGGGGAGAGTGGCTGGGGGCATGGGGGAGAGTCAAATGAGTGTAAAGATATATGACAGGCCGTACTTTTAAAGAACATGACATGACAAAAAATTGCTCTGGAATATTAGCCTACTGAACTGGAGTCCTACTGAACTGGAGTCCTACTGAACTGGAGTCCTACTGAATTGGAGTCCTACTGAATTGGAGTCCTACTGAACTGGAGTCCTATCGAACTGGAGTCCTATCGAACTGGAGTCCTACTGAACTGGTGTCCTACTGAACTGGAGTTCTATCAAACTGGAGTCCTACTGAACTGGAGTCCTACTGAACTGGAGTCCTACTGAACTGGAGTCCTACTGAACTGGAGTTCTATCGAACTGGTATCCTACTGAACTGCCTAATGAACTGCCTAATGGTGCCTATAACTGATTATCTATTTTTCCTGTCCAAAGGTCTTCACAAGTTCAGGCCGATGTTGTCTATGTATGATTAACCCATGTGCATGTCCAGTAGCCTTCACAAGATCAGATATGGCCCAGACCAGTCACGTCTTGTGTTGGTCTACCTTGCCTCGTCTACTCTGCTTACGTTCTGTTTTTTACATGTCTAATGGTTAACTTGATGTTGATCCAGCTTTGTACATTCACATAGGATCAGCCTTCATTCTGCTTACACATGTCTAATATTTAACCTTATATCGATTTCTACTTCAAAGAGAACAGTACAGGTACTGAAAATCACCAGATGACTGGAAATTCTCTAACACTAACCCTATATAATTTATAAACATTTCTAATAATTAAAACCAAATCAAATCTAAGTTTATTTGTCATGTGCGCTGAATACAACCTTACAGTGAAATGCTTACTTACAGGCCCCAACCAGTCCATCAGTGTGTTATAGTGTGCTCAAGCTGGAGAAGATGCTGGAGCCCCAGGTGTGGAGGGAGGCAGCCACACAGGTGTTTTCTGCCCTTGGCCTGCTTCGGTGGAGTCATCACCTTCTCCAGCTACAACAAGATAGACAACAACTGCCACTTTGCCATGCTCGTCTCCTTTATAAACTTTTTCACCTCCATCCTGGCTACTCTGGTGGTGTTTGCTGTGCTGGGCTTCAAGGCAAACCTTATGAATGAGAAGTGTGTCATAGTGTGCGTTCAAATCAACTGCCCTATCGGACGTAGGGTAAGTTGAGTCAAAGGGATAAGTTGAGCCACCCTTGTTTCTAGGAAACCATACACAAAATTAATCATGTGGCCAAATATTTAGGACAAGGTCATAATTTCATAGAGTATGAATGAAGAAACCACATCGAAAAAGTGGTATGCAAGTTAGGTCCAAAAAACTGAAAACTGGTTTTCACAAAGTCAAATGAGTGTATTGTGTTATAAGTTATTGTGTCATGATGCTTGTATCTAAATCAAAGTATATTTTTTAAAGATTGTTTTATACATCAGTTGGGGTCTTTATAAGCTACCATATGAGGTCCTAAACCTAGCATGAAAGTGCATCCCTGTAGCTGTGTGGGTTAATATAGTCAAAATGTTTGCCTTGGGGTAAGTTGAGCCAATGGCCACCATACCCCATACAAACGATGATTACATTTGGTCAGTTTTATGCATAAAACTGATAGTATTTTTGCAATGTGTCATGCGTATGAACTCAAGTGCATTTTATTGTTGCAGAGAAGACATCAGCATATCCTGTGCATACAGACATATAAAGGGCAGGGGTATCGCCCCCCCCCCCCCCCCCCTTGAGGTTCTTGAGAGAGCAGCCAAGGAAGTGAGAGAAAGGAAGAAGTGCATTCGAGCAGGAGGCAAGGGATGAAAAAATTGACTGAATGACATTGAAGAGGTACATTGACAACAACAAAAAATGATACCTGTACCTGTGCAAAAGAGAGGCTGTGACAGAGTAGCAGAGGCACACAAGGTCTTATCTGATGACATGGAGTCTGAGCTTGCTAAACATATCAAGAATCTCGCAGACCAGTTTCATGGGCTTAGTAGCCTGAAATGCACAGAACTTACCTACGAATTGGCACATCCAAACAATATTCACAACATTCTAAAATATATATATAGGTATCTTTGTTAGAAAGAAAACTATTTCCCTTGACCGAGTGATGCTGAATGTAAAAAATGGCTCAACTTACCCTCTTCTCCCCTAGTGATAGTGGAGGAAATGTATGATGTCTAATCCAGAATGAAAACACTCTTTGCTCACACCATACATTTATTATCGTGCCCTCTCTGTGATCAGAGTCAGGACTTTTGCAGTACGTTTCATCTTGTGCACTAACATGATTCGCGGTGGTCCATTCAGAAATGCAGAGAAGATCATTGGCTGCCTGAACTCTAACGTGCTGAGTCATGACCTCATTCTGCCACACGTGAACTTCTCCCAGCTGTCCACCGTAGACTACACTGAGATTTACGGTGTCATCAAGACGGTGAAGGAAGGCAGCTTCGCCAAGCTGGGCCTGGACCCTTGTGTTCTGGAGGATGAGCTCAACAAGGTGCAGTGGGTCTGTTTGTCTGGGCTGTGAGCTCAATCATCAACTGGGTCTGAATATGATCTTCACAACACCATACCAACTAGGCTTTTTCTAGTCATCCTTCATATGATTTAAGAGGAAAGTTATGCTGTATTTATTAAACTCCTTTTTGTCTCTTCTGTCCCCTCTCCCTCTCTCTATCACAATCTCTTGGTCCTCTTTTGCTCCCTCTCTCCTCCACTCTTTTCTTTCTCTCTATATCCATCCCTCTCTTTGCAGTCAGTGCAGGGTACAGGCTTGGCCTTCATTGCCTTCACAGAGGCCATGACTCATTTCCCGGCCTCTCCCTTCTGGTCCGTCATGTTCTTCTTCATGCTCATCAACCTGGGCCTGGGCAGTATGATCGGCACCATGACAGGCATCACCACGCCCGTCCTCGACACCTACAAGATCTAGAAGGAGCTCTTCACAGGTCAGCCCTAAAACCAACTATGGCTCTCCCATTCTCCTCTATCATAGTTTCATACACAAATTCAGCACTTTTAACCAAGACAGAGTGGGGAACTAGGTAAGACTCACAAATTCTGAGATTATTAAGGATGACTCATTTTTTGTTCTATTGTTGTAGTAGTTCAGGGCTGATTACAAAGTAATAGCAATAACAGCAATGAGGCATACATACAGTAAAGACTGTCATCCAAGCAGACAAAAGGTTTTACATAATGTGAAGGTTATTCAACTCCACTACCAATTCACCTGTGAGGAAGACGCTATATAAAAGCTGCAGATACTGCACACTTTCAGACTAATGCTTTTAGCTACCTCATCTTGCTCCAATTCCCTCTGTCTATTTCTCTGTATCTGTATTTGTATTTATTAAGGATCCCCATTAGTTCCTGCCAAGGCAGCAGCTACCCTTCCTTGGATCCAAACAAGATTAAGGCAGTTACACAAAACAATTAAATGATTAAACAGTAGATCATACAACACATTATTACAACACTAAACGACCACTACATATCTACAATACAAAATGTATCATCAGTGGTGGAAAAAGTACCCAATTGTCATACTTGAGTAAAAGTAAGGATACTTTAGTTAATAGAAAATGACTCACGTAAAAGTGCATACTACTTGAGTAAAAGTCTAAAAGTATTTGGTTTTAAATATTCTTAAGTATCAAAAGTACATGTAATTGCTCAAATATACTTAAGTATCAAAAGTATAAATCATTTCAAATTCCTTATATTAAGCAAGCCAGACGGCACCATTTCTTGTTTTTTAAAGTTACGGATAGCCAGGGCCACACTGAAAAATTATTTACAAACGGAACATGTGTGTTTAGTGAGTCCACCAGATCAGAGGCAGTAGGGATGACCAGGGATGTTCTCTTGATAAAAATTCAAAATGTAACGAGTACTTTTGGGTGTCAGGGAAAATGTATGGAGTAAAAAATACATTATTTTCTTTAGGAGTGTAGTGAAGTAAAATAAGTATAAATAGTAAAGTAAAGTACAGATACCCCAAAAAACGACTTAAGTAGTACTTTAATGTATTTTTACTTACAGTAAGTACTTTATACCACTGTGTATAATACCACAATACAACAATATTACAACATTACAATGTACGTGTGTGTGTATGCATCTGTGTGTGTGTGTCTTTTCATAGTCTGCATTGTTCCATAAAGTGTAGTTTTATCTGTTTATCTGTTTTCAGTGTGCTGCTGTATCATAGCCTTTATCTGTGGCCTGCTCCTCGTCCAGCGCTCTGGGAACTACTTTGTCATCATGTTTGATGACTATTCTGGTGGTCTGCTACTCACTGTCGTGGTCATCCTAGAGAATGTGTCAGTGGCCTGGATCTACGGCACCAAGAGGTACAGGATGGCGTCTCCCCAGAGAGCCGCATAGTGTGAGAGGTAGCTTTTAAAAGTGAACACACTGATCATCACTGATATTGCAATGTGTGTTTTCATATGATTTAAGAGGAAAGTTTGATAAGAGGGTGAAGAGAAAGAGTCAAGGAACATGTGAATACTGTAAACGGAAGGATTTGTCTGGACCTATTTTAAACCCACCTGTATGTGTGTGTAAGGTTTCATGCAGGACCTGGAGGATATGTTAGGTTTCCGGCCCCATGCCTTCTATTTCTACATGTGGAAGTACGTCTCCCCTTGTTGTCTCATCGTTCTCATTATGGCTACTGTCATTGAGATGGCCATCAGCCCGCCAGGGTACAATGCATGGGTGGAGGAACTGGTCAGTCAACCTGTTGGAAAACAGTGAAAAGTTTCATATAGACACTTGACATTTTGTGTACTAGCCTTGTTACAGAGTTTGAAGTCAGCACCAGGAGTATTTCTTTTTCCCCTTATTTCCCTTGTTTCTCTCTCTATAGGCTCAGGAGCGTTTCCAGAGCTACCCTCCCTGGGCATTGGCCATGTGCTTCTCCCCATTGTGATGGCCATGCTTCCTCTACACATTGTCTTCATCGCCCGCCACTTCAACCTGATGTCTGATGGCTCCAACAAGTTGTCCGTCTCCTACCGCAAGAGCATGATGAAGGACATCTCCAACCTGGAGGAGGTGGACGAGACGCACTTCATCCTGGGCAAGAACCCAAGAGAGACACCTTTGCCCAAGCCCCTGTCCCAAGTCAACCTAGTCCCCCCAGGCACCAAACCCCTGGAGAACTCCAACTCCTCGTCCGCCAACAGCTGCTACCGGACGGGCTACCAGAACACCATCATCCCCATAACCCCCACCACCACCGTCACCCCCACTGTCCCTGAGTCCGACTCATGATCACTGTCTATCCTCTTCATGTTCCTGCCCCTAGCCTTCCCCTAACCCCCTAACGATCACCCTCCTACAGGCCAACTCACATTTAACCCTACAGAGTCTCACCACCAGAGGGACCTGCAGCGCTGCCCAAAACAACCTCCACCCTCACGCTATGAGTGACCCTAGTCACAGGACACCCCTCTCCCCCTCTCCAACAGATGTTAGATGTTAGAGTTTATGTTAGATGTTAGATGTTAGAGTTTGCCAGATGTTAGAGTTTACCGCAGCAGGGGCTGCTTTGACAAGGAACCACATGGTCAGGTGTCTGAGATATTACAGTAGTGTGTATCTATCCCTAATGAAGTGTATTCAGTGCTGGACACGCAGTATGTTCTGGTCTAGAGGCCAGGCAGCAGTATTCTTATTATGCTCTGCTCTGCTCTGCTTATTGCAGACAGTTTAGGGGAATGTAGAGAAAATCATATTTACGTTGGCATGAAGTGAAACTGAATGTGAGTATCTCTACAGTGCATTCGGGAAGAATTCAGACTTTTTCCACATTTTAAGTTACAGCCTTTGAATAAGGCTGTAACTTATTATTGTCCTCATCATGCTATGCACAATACCCCATAATGACAAAGCGAAAAATGTTTTTTATAAATGTCTGCAAATGTATTAAACATTTTTAAAAACAGACCCTTTGCTATGAGACTCAAAATTGAGCTCCGGTGCATCCTGTTTTCATTGGTCATCCTTGAGATGTTTCTACAACTGGATTGGTAAATTCTTTCTACACCTGTGGTAAATTCAATTGATTGGACATGATTTGGAAAGGCACACACCTGTCTATATAAGGTCCCACAGTTGACAGTACATGTCAGAGAATATACCAAGCCATGAAGTCAAAGGAATTGTCCGTAGAGCTCCGAGACAGGATTGTGTCGAGGCACAGATCTGGGGAAGGGTACCAAAAAATGTATGCAGCATTGAAGGCCCCAAGAACACAGTGGCCTCCATCATTCTTAAATTGAAGAAGTTTGGAACCACCAAGACTCTTCCTAGAGCTGGCCGCCCGGCCAAACTGAGGGAAGGGCCTTGGGCAGGGAGGTGACCAAGTACCCAATGGTCACTCTGACAGAGCTCCAGAGTTCCTCTGTGGAGATGGTTGTCCTTCTGGAAAGTTCTCCCATCTCTGCAGCACTCCATCAATCAGGCCTTTATGAGAGGCGTCATGTCTCTAAATTCCAAGCGTCATGTCTGATGGAAGCCTGGCGCCATCTCTACGGTGAAGCAAGATGGTGGCAGCATCATGCGTTGGAATGTTTTTCAGTGGCAGGGACTTGGTGACTAGTCAGGATCGAGGGAAAGATGAAAGGAGCAAAGTACAGAGTGATCCTTGATGAAACCTCAGGCTGGGGCGAAGGTTCACCTTCCAACAGGACAATGACCCTAAGCTCACAGCCAAGACAACGCAAGAGTGGTTTCGGGACAAGTCTCTGAATGTCCTTGAGTGACCCAGCCAGTCCAGACTTGAACCCGAGCAAACATCTCTGTAGAGACCTGAAAATAGCTGTGCAACGACGCTCCCCATCCAACCTGACAGAGTTTGAGAGAATCTGCAGAGAAGAATAGGAGAAACTCCACAAGTACAGGTGTGCCAAGCTTGTAGCGTCATACCCAAGAAGACTCAAGGCTGTAATCGCTGCCAAAGGTGCTTCAACAAAGTACTGAGTAAAGAGTCTGAATACTTATGTAAATGTGGTATTTCTGTTTTATTTTTAATACATTTGCCAAAATATCTAAAAACCTGTTTTTGCTTTGTCATTATGGGGTATTGTGTGTAGATTGATGAAGAAAAAAAATATGCAATACATTTTAGAATGAAGGTGTAAGGTAACAAAATGTGGAAAAAGTGAAGGGCTCTGAATATTTTCCAAATGCACTGTATATATTTGTGGCAGGTTTGAATCCTTTTAAGCTTTGCAGTCCTCCATATCAGTCCTCTATATCATATGATAGAGTGTAGTTATGCTTTCCCTAGATTTTATGTAGAACGTTTCTTTGTAATTTAGTGTGCCACTGAAGCACTTGAGCAGATGACTGCTCTTGACACACCTTCTTTCGTTTCAATGCTCTACCTGCTTCAGCTAAGTGTTTAGCTGCAGGAAGAATATTGATTGGCATTGGTTGCAATGCCAACAGTCCAAAGGGATCTGTATATTTTGAAAGACTATGTGCAAGGCCGCTGTAAAGACACTGTCTTCATTGTCTATTTGCTAGCATTCATGCTAGGCTCTTCACAAAAGCACCACTGTCTCATCTAGTGTCAGTGTCCTACTGTATCTTGTCTACTTCAAGCCAATACTCTCCATGTTCATCATGTAGGAGTTATATAGTGTGATACTCCAGGCCAAGCATACAGTAGCTAGTGTCTTAGAAACTTCAGTACCTCCACCAAAGAGTCTGCCTGTTGACTACGTCCTGTACATACACCATGGAGAAGAATGAACCGATCACAATCACTTTCAGAGCAGAAATCCAGGAGAAACGCACTGTATAATGTTCTGCTATTGATGTAGACAGTGAAAGAGGACTTGTCCAGTCACTACAAATAGCACAGATGAAGAGTACAAAAGGAGTCCCTCCCAGGCACAAAACCTTTTTGATGATCTCATATTATGAGAAATCTTTGCAATAAATTACTACCAAGCATATAAAAATGTATTGACATAACCTTCTTACAAATAATTCATCGGAACAAGAAAGACGGTAGTATTTATAGGCACAAATTAGAATGTATTACAGCAGATGTGATGATTGAGGAGCTTTGACCAAATCTGATCGAAGTCTGACTGTAAAGCAATCTCCATTTTACTGAGGAATATAAACCTTCCAATGGTTGATCCTCAAATCTCTATTTACTGATACTCATGAGCAGAATGGCACTTCATGCTTAGTATGTAAGTGTGTCTTAATTTAAACCAAGAGCACAGTTCTCCGTTGGACAATTTCAACCCTCTTACAGAAGTGAAATATTAACACCAGATAGAGACTAGCACACAGTGCTAGTTTAATGTCTGCCAAGACCTTTTCCCACAAGTATTTACACAGTTTCATCACACAGATTGCAAAGCTTTTACCATTCGTTCTTGCCATCGCAAACAAAAAAAAGTACATTTGACAATCTGAAATGGCAGGGAAGGAAGGAAATGCCCCCCCCCCCCCCCCCCCCCCCCCCCCCCGCCCCCAATAAAACCGTGACCCACTTTCATAAAGTAAAATGCCCACTTGGCCTGTCACTCTAATCGTCATTTGAATTACAAATAGCTGTGAAGTCAAAATGGTTCCATTTTAGCTAGCTTTCTTTTATGAAGAGGATTGCTTTATTTGTATTTTTATCACAATGTTCAAAGCCATGGTGTTGATGATTATAAATGACTACATTTATATTACTGCATAATATTCTATCTGTGTATGTTGGTGCGCATAATGTTTAATACTAATTAAGATTTTATCTGTAAACGTGAGCGGGTGTACTTTTTCATCCTGTGTATATTTCATTGTATATTTGAAGTTTCTCTATTTTGTAGTTGGAATACCTTATCTATGACTATGGGAGTGTAAAAGGAGTGCGACGAGGGGGTGGGTGCAGTATGTTAACCTTGTGTGATCCTAATGTAGCCTCGTTTTGAGAACGTGTATTGTCGAACTCTGACGAGCTACATGTGCAGCACTCTGGTTCCCATGTGTTCCTCTCTCAGCTGCTTGTAGAGAGGCGTGGCCCTCCAGACAAGAACACATGGATAAGCATATCTATGCAGTAGGTTAATATACAACCAGTCTTTGCTTGAAGTTCTAGTCAAGCTTTATTTGAGTCAAAGATCCCTCACTTTAAACGTCTGTAAATATTCTTACGTCTGTAAGATTCTACACCCGATAATAATCCAATTATTCTAAAGATAGAGCTAAACTTGTGAAGTATATAAATGTCTTAACACTGAAGAACTGTTTCGATGAGAGTTAATGTGGAGGAAATGACTATTGGATGTGGTGAATATGAATGCACATTTTCACTTGAATCTCAAAAGAGTATTGTTATGTTTTTGTTTTCTGCATGTTGGTATGCTCAGTGTTTGCCCTAGCGTGGGTACAGTCTTTGTTAAAGCATTGTACTATTATATTATCTGCTGCAGTAACAGCAACGGGATTGGAGTCTAAAACCTCTGTAGGGAAAATGACTTGTGTTAGGAACTGCCCCTTTGTAGCTAAAGTGTTACAGTGACTCTCAACATAATATGAGTGTGTGAGTGTGTGTATGTGTATTTGTGTTAGTGAGTTTGTAGTTTCCTTCTTATAAGTGGGTGCAGGGACTTACCAAGCACAAGTTGAACATTGAATCGGAGGCCCAACCAAAACCAACTCTCTCTGCCATCATGACGATTGTACGTTATTGAAACTACACGTGAAAAGAGTAACAATGTTTTTTGGGATATCACCAAAAATATCAATAAACCATAAAGAACATGTCAAGTGATTTGTATTGAACTTTTCGAACAAGCTAGATGTGTAGATAAGATACTTGTAGTTTGGATGGCCTGAAACACTGCCGTTCTCTTTACAATTGGAACATAAGGTCCCCTAGCATTGCACAAACTTAATCATTTGGCACTCAACATATCCCATATTGGGACATAACCATGTTCCCAGCAGAACACAATCACACGTCCTCACTCTCATTAAGTAATATATACTGTACACAGAGGAAAGTATTGTCATGGTTCACAAGGATCATAATTAATTCACATTTCAATGCAATGTAAATACGCCCTTTGTACATATTTGTGAAGCAATTCCTTGGAGGCCAACAGATGACAAATATCTGTACACAGCTGTTGTTATTCTGGAAGAGGAAATGGTGCTGTCCTCCCTCATAATGGATGTTTTGGCAGAGAACTAAAGGGCTTCTCAGAAGCCAATGTACAACCCTTCAACAAGAGGACACAGCTGTGAACACAGGCAGTAGACATTTTTATTTCGGATGATTATTACAGACAGATATTGTGGTGATGTTACGCTCTCACCCAACTGTGACATATAATTAGAAAATTACTTAACAGAAACGTAGAAACTATAGAATATACAGTAACTATAATTGCAATGTTTTAATTTGTAGTGTTAATATTGTTAGAAGTTGTAATGTTTTTATATCAAAGATAATGCATTTCATCTGTGTTTCAATTTCCCCTGATAAATTATCCATTTTGTTTCAAATATCAATGTGATTTCACACTCTCAACTAAACAAATCATGAATAAGAATTAACCAGGCAAGTATTGATCAAATGACAGAAATAGCATTGTTTCAACTCATTGTTTCACATATAGAAAAGTACATGTCTAAATCAATGCTCAATTAATGTCAAATGAATTAGTATAGCTATACTAAACCAAAATATTAACATGCAACAATTTCAACGATTTTACTCTTACAGTAAATCAGTCACTTGAAATGAATAAATTAGGCCCTAATCTATGGATTTCACATGACTGGGCAGGGGCAAAGCCATGGGTGGGCCTGGGAGGGCATAGGCCCACCCATTTGGCAACCAGGTCCAGCCAATCAGAATATTTTTTAGTCTCAGAATATCGTCTCAGACGATCCCGCAGGTGAAGAAGCCAATGTTGAGGTCCTGGGCTGGCGTGGTTATTCCTGCAGTGGACATTCCGGCAGTCAGCATGCCAATTTAACGCTCCCTCAAAACATCTGTGGCATTGTGTTGTGTGACAAAACTGCACATTTTAGAGTGGCCAATTATTGTCCCCAACCCATGTAATGATCATGCTGTTTAATCAGTTTCTTGATATGCCACACCTGTCAAGTGAATGGATTATCTTGGCAAAGGAGAAATGCTCACTACACGGACGAACTGTGAACAAATTTGTTTACAAAATTTGAGAGGAAGAAGCTTTTTGTGCTCATGGAAAATGTCTGGGCTCTTTCATTTCAGCTCATGAAACATGGGACCAACACTTCATATGTTGTGTTTATATTTTTGTTCAGTGTAAATTACTTGACTGAAACTTGAATATGATTAAAAACACTACATGTCAGCAAAAGTATTGTATTTGGTTCAAAACATTCTCTAAGACCTAAACCTCAAATGGAGTTGTGCATAAAGGGTGTGACCATTGAGCAAGTTGAGGAAGCTGAACTCCTAGGTAACATTCAATGGTCAATTATCATGGTCAAGTCATTTTGACAAAGTTGTGAAGATGGGGAGGGTTATGTCTGGTATAAAAGTTGCATAATCAGATAAGATACAGCTCAGACACCCATACATACCCCACAAGACATGCCACCAGGGGTCTCTTCACAGTCCCCATGTCCAAAACAATTCACGGAAATGCACAGTATTATACAGAGCCATGATCGCATGGAACTCCCATCTCCAATTACTCAAGCAAACAGCAAAATGACATAAAACAAATGGATAAAACAACATCTCATGGCACAATAGGGACTGTGAAATGACACACATACAAACACATGCCCACACACTCTATCACACTCTAACACAAACAATCTATACACACATTATTCTTTAGTTGTGTTGTTTGTACAATGAGTGTAGAGAACATTAAGAACCCCTGGTCTTTCCATGACCAGGTGAATGCAGGTGATAGCTATGATCACTTATTGATGTAATTTGTTAAATCCACTTTAATCAGTGTATATAAGGTTAGAGAAGGATTTTTAAGCCTTGAGATAATTGAGACATGGATATTGTATATGTGCCATTCAGAGGGTGAATGGGCAAGACAAAAAATTTAAGTGCCTTTGAATGGGTATGGTAGTAGGTGCCAGGGGCAGCGGTTTGTGTCAGGAACTGCAACGCTGCTGGGTTTTTTACACTCAGTTTCTCAACTGTGAACAGTTTCTCAACTGTGAACAGTTTCCCGTGTGTATCAAGAATGATCCACCACCCAATGGCCATCCAGCCAACTTGACACAACTGTGGGAAGCATTGAAGTTAACATGGGCCAGCTTCCCTGTGGAACACTTCCGACACCTTTCCCCGACAAAGTCCACGCCCCGACGAATTGAGGCTGTTCTGAGGGCAAAAGGGGGTGCAACTCAATGTTAGGAAGGTGTTCTTGATGTTTGGAATACTAACTGTATATTGTATCATTTTACATTTGTGTGACTGTTCTTGTCTACCAGTACATCAGTGTTTTGTTACTTGCTGTGTTTTATGTTTTTGTGTGGACCCCAGGAAAAATAGCTGCTGCTTCTGCAAAAGCTAATGGTGATCCGAATAAACCAATAATACATACTAACTTGAATGCACACAAACAAATATTGTTTGTCCTTTACCCATGCAATGGTCTATAAAGATATTAAAATGTAAAATGTAATAATTTTATTGATGGTATAACATAGCAATAATGTCCCAATCCGGTGTAATGGTACAATCAGGATCCAGTCTCTACATCCAGGGTCTCATAGCCAGACTAACGCCGGGATTCACTCTAAGAGGGAAAGAGAGAGAAAAGTTTATCTTGTTTTCTGAGCAACAAAAATAGGGATATTAATATAATCAAATATGAATATACAAATATTATAAAATACCTGAACAAGAGCGCTCCCCTGATAACAGGCATCATTCTACCTGCTCCCCACTTGGGGATGGCTGGCTGAGCGTTCCAGACAGGGGCAGGTGTTGCCTCTTCTTCTTCTTTGGGAGCTTTTGTTGGGCCATGGCCAGGGAGTAGTACAGGCGGAAGTTATTGACTATGACTGGGACAGGCATGGCGATGGTCAGAATACCTGCCAGAGCACACAGGGCTCCAATTACCATGCCGGAACAGGTCTCCGGGTACATGTCCCCATAGCCCAGGGTTGTCATGGTAACCACCGCCCACCAGAAGCCTATGGGGATGTTCTTAAAATTGGTGTGCGCAGACAAAGTTGGGTCTTCAGGGTCACCATGTACTCGCTCTGCGTAGAATTCCAGGGTGCTGAAAATTAGCATTCCAATTCCAAAGAAGACAGCAAGGAGGCAGAACTCTTGAACGCTGGCCTTTAGTGTGTAGACTAACACACGCACTCCCACCATGTGGCGCATCAGCTTAAAGATCCTCAGGATCCTCACAAAGTTCAGCACACGCAGGAAGCCCAGGGCATTCCCACCCAGCCCCACATCCAGGAAGAAGGGCAGGATGGCCACAAAGTCAATGATGTTTAGTATGTTCTTCACAAACACCAGTATGTTGGAGCAGCAGGTGAAACGGACCAGGAACTCAAATATGAACCACACCACACAGACGCCCTCCACCACAGTCAGAGTAGGTTCGGTCACTATCTCATAGTACGTCACCTCTTCTGTGTGGTTCCCATTATTGACCAGCTCTGTGCGTTGCTCTAACGTGTGGAAGCTCTCATGTGTCTCCAGACAGAAAGCTGTGATGGAAAGGAGGACGAAGAAGAGGGAAACAAACGCAATGACCTGCAAATGACAAGAAGGGTTATCATATGACTCTGAGTGGATCATCTCATAATGATTAAAGACACAAACAACACACTGATTTATTTGTCTTCTAGGTTTGATTGGCGTGTTGGACATACATTGTATCAAAAAGGCTATTGGTTGGTGAGATGAGGCTGTTGTCTCCTGAACTGACTCAATCCCATGGTTGCTGTTTCATATGGAGCCACAGTACCTTCATTTGAGTGACATGAGCTAATGAGAGTTACATTACTGAACCATTCAAGGGTGAATCTCAATTGCATTTTTTAATTCCTCACATCTTCTCTCCCCATCTCCTTCTCAAAGCACATTGGAGCAGAAGATCTGAAGTTCCTGCACACTAATATTCTCTGTTTTAAGAAGGAGGAAAGGAAAACATATGTAAGAAGAACATAGAATTGAGATTCACCCTGAAGCTTCAATTCTGGTGAAGCTGCTTTTATTATTACAGTCCTAGCCTATGGAACAGCCGACAAGAGAATCTGAGTGTAGTAGAAACAGAGGATTTTTTGTTTTATTTTTGCACACCCCAGGTGTGCCTTTACTTATTTTTTACATTTGGTTTATGCTACTACCTTTTGTAGTAGTTGTTTTTTTGCCCTTTTTGTCTGTGATTACTTTTATTTATATCTTATTATTTGTTGTTTTAAATTGTATTTGTGAAGTGCGTGGCTTAAAGATATGGATATGGCTGATTCTGTTGCAAAACTTTTCCTAAACGGAAGCAAACGAAACGGGGCGTGATCTCCCTGAATTTGTTCAATAAAAACGATTGTTTGGCAAATGATTACACCCCAGGTGTAGCCCACAAATCTTATGTTGTACACAAAGGGCATGGTTGACATGTTCCAACTATTTATTGGATTCCATGCCTCAGGAGGCTATTAAGCATATGCACAATTTCATGTTATTTTTTCAGGAGGGGAATTCGGCTGCATGCAGCTATTTACATGTTGTACACAAAAGAGGATCAACATGTTCATACAAACTTGCAGATAGTTTTTTGCCCCGAGGCATAACTCAAGTGGGGAGTTACATGCAGCTATTTGCAGCTAAACACAAGCAGGACACAGACATATAGTCTAATTAGCAATTTAGTGTTATTTTTTAAAATCATAGTTGTAAACATTGGCTAAACAGGAGGCAGACAGGCAGCCAAAGTAGTAGTGTTCTATTTCAGCAACTCTGGCAAGTGGCAACGAAATGGCAGCAACTACGAAGATTGGCCTACAGCATCCCACAAAACACAGATTGTTTTTACTCCAATCCAACATGTATGGACTGTGTCCTGCTTGTGCAACTGCAAATATCCATTACCGCAGACAGAGAAGGTTGTAGCCTTCATAAAGGCCTTGAATGTTCGTTCAAATCACCGCGGGATTCTTATTTCAGCTGCTCAGAATATGAGGTAGTGATATAGACTACATTAACAAAGAAGAAAATGTGTACGCAAATTAACACATGCACAGAAGGTGATCTGGATGTATAGGTTTGAGAATTAGGTTTCCAGAGGGGCAGAGCAGGGGCACAAACTCAGTATTCATAAACACAGCCTTTAAAGAGGTGTGGTTCATCAGATGTGCTTGAGGCTTTCAGAGCTGCTTCCACGTGCATCTCCAAGCCAGTGCAAGTGTTTATTGTTCTTCAAAATGAGTGACTCTGTTTCACTGCTGTGATCTGTATCTATGCCTGCTGCCTGCTCTGCATAGAGCTGTTTGGTTTATGGAAAAGCCATATGGTTTATAACTGCAGTAAACAGAGCCTGCCTGCTACCACACCACCTTCTCCACAGCTTGTGCTCTTTATTCGCTGCTTTTATATGTATAGGGAATTACCCAGCCTCACACTGACTAGCCTGATTCAGTCCCTATCAAAACTACTTTTTTTTTAATTGGGAGAGAATAAAGACTACAAACCTTGGCAGCCTTAGACGAGAATGGGTCGTCAAATAAAGCCCATATTTTTGCTTTCCACCTTTTGCAGCAGCTCTGAGAATTAGCTGGGTTGTCCTCAACATCGAATGACTCTGGAAACTCTTCATTGTGGTGCTCTTTTGAGTCAGATGGCCCGAACGCTGCAAGGGCCACTTCGGCATCCCTATGTTGGCAGAATGTTATCCAGCAACAAGGTTCCACGTCCGCCTTGTCGACCTCCCAAAAGGCCAACTCCTCTTCAAAAAGGGGACCGCAGACATCTGTTGGACAGTGAAGCTTACCGGTTCTGTAATAATTCAGAACATTGGAGAAAACACCTGGATGTCTGTCGAAGAAGAATTCAAGGTCACCACTTGGGTCATGATCCATCAGTTTAGCCAAACGGGTACCAGGCAAGCTCTTGAGAGTGCTCATGTAAGTTTCATGACGCATGCCACCAACGTTGATCACAACCTTTTTCATGACATCCCCCTTTGTGTCCCAGTCTTCCCTTAGATATGTTTTCAATGAAGTCCTGTCGAGGCCATGGGCTGAAGTATGGCCCTGAGAGGACACATACATTGAGCTGATCATGACCTGGATGGGAGAGAATTGCACGTCCAGGAATGTTGTTTAGCCTACGGTCCTCGTCTGCGCCAACATTTTTGAAGAGATTTAAAAGGTTTCTCAGGCCCAGGGGTAAAGAAAAACAGCATTACGGCAGGCTATCATCTCTCTCCTTTGGTAGTTAAGTTTGGGAAGAAATAATGATCTTTCCTTCCTATTTATTTCTTCAGAGCCTATTACAGTGTAGTCCCGCCCTGTAGGCAGCCCCCTTTCTGCATTCCAAAGTTTTTGTCCACTTCTGTCAGTTAGGGAAACCTGGTCTCTAAGCATTTCGTATTATTCCTTAAGTAAATCTGAGATACTCCATTTAGTATGTTATGTTACATTTTGTATGGTATGTATTCATTTGTGGATGTCCAACACCCATTTCATATGATATATTACAAATGAAAAAGGTGTATTATGTTACGAATTGGTAAAACGTACAATATGTTCCCGAATTTGCAAAACATATGATATGTTGCCAATTCCAACTAGGTGGCTAGAGTTAACTAGCTGGCTAGGGTTATGTTTAGGAGTTAGGTTAGAGGGTTACGGTCAGGAGAAGAGATCTGTTATGAGATTTGAACTCACAACCTTTTTAGTTGCTAGACGTTCGTGTTATACCCCCACCCTGACCAACCACCATGCTTTAAGTAACCATTTGTCTTATGTAGCCATACCAAACGTAACATATCATACTATCTTCAGTGCATCGGATTTACATTTAGTATGTTATGTCTAGTCTATAAGACCAGGCTGGTTAGGGGTACGGCTTCATTTCTTTACATCTTAAAGTTTATATCAATATATGTCAAAATAGGTAAAACATCCAAACATAAATCTCTGGAAAAGAACAACCTCACAATATGTGAGACCGTTTTAAGACAGTTTCTCCATCAGTGAACAACTGCTGTCACTGTCACCTTTACTATAAGGATGAACTAATAAGTCATTCATTGAAGTGCAAATGGTTCACAAACTCTTCACATTCTTTGAACCTCAACATTGACTAAAAGCGTAAAGCAGTATCTATTGGGCTAATGACCTCGTCTCGTGTCCTTCTGCTGTATAAGGGACATGACACTGCCCTCTAGTGTGTTTCCAAGAGAAATAGTCAGAGAAAGAATGACATAAAAGCTGTATAATAACCAACACTTTTGCTCTTTATTCGCTGCTTTTATATGTATATTTATAAAACTGTTTATAAAAAAAATGATATTACAAATGTAAAGAGGGTAACCATGAAAACATTTAGAGGTTTACAATCTATTTAGACAATAAGATTCCCCAAAACCTAACAGCAATCTAAAACCTTTCAAATGTTCTCCGGGATGTACAGTGCATTCGGGATGTACAGTGCATTCGGGATGTATTCAGACCCCTTCACTATTTCCACGTTTTGTTACGTTACAGCCTTATTCTATAGTGGATGAAATGGTTTTTTTCCTCATCAATCTACACACAATACCACATAATGACAAAACAAAAACAGTTTTGAATTTTCATGCATTCATTTTCCGAATGCATAGCTTTATTTTAAACTTCTATCCACAGCCTACTCTTCCTGGGTGTTTTGTTCTCTATCTCATGGTTAGAATCTCTTATGCCTCAGATTACATAGTGTGATGGGACTCTCGTCCCCAAGCCAGAACCCTGGGTAGAGGGGTTCAGTGAATGTGTATTTCTGGGTTCTGTAGAGAAACTTCATCCTATCTGAGACTTCATAAAATGCTATGGTGCCCTCCTTGAATTTCAGGTAAACCCCTATTTTGTGCTGGCTGGGGGTTGCACTGAGTAGAATACTCTTATTGTTGTGGGACACAGAATATCCTTTTGAACAGTCGAGGCTCCAGGATTGGTCACTGCCCCCAAAAGCGGATATCTTAGAGCGTGATTTTCTGTTTATGCCCCAGTAGACCAGGGCAATCTCAGCCTTGTTCCCCACCATCTCCACCTCCCAGTAGCAGCGCTCAGCCTCAAGCCCCTCCCTGCACATCACCTGGTGACGGTTTGTAAACCTCTCAGGGTGAGGTTGGACTGGGACCTTCTGCTTTTTAGGGTCCCACCTCACCATTCTGTCCTCCATTGAGATGGAGAGGTCCTTGTGGGCAGTGTTGGGGTCCAGAGTGAGATCACAGGCATCTGAAGGATCAGAGGATCGTAAAATGATGTTCATAGTCATGTTCAAACAGCATTCTCATGAGGTTGGTTCAGACCCATTTAAAACTAAAATCTCTTAATTATTATGTTTCTTTACAGTTGGTGTTGTTCAGGTTGAGGGGATTTTAGATGTGTTGCATGTCTGTGTGTGTGACTAAAAGACTTAGGACTCACACTGTAGAAACTCAGGTCTGGTCGTAGGCTCTAGGGTCTGTGCAGCGCTGATAACTGTCGGTCAGGAGAAAGGCAGAAAAGGCGTAATATGTCATCGATCATGCTCAGTTGGGGTTAAGGTTGTAGTTACTAACTAACTCTCATTACTTAAGGTCAAGTAAACTGTGACTGATTTTCTAAAACACTCAGGATAACAGTCACCTGGAAGCTGCTCAGGTCTGACTGGAGATTGGGAACCTCCATTACCAGCCACTGTTGAGACAGATCATAAAATCCTTTATAAATGTATTGTATATTTGTCTGTCTGTCTGTCTGTCTGTCTGTCTGTCTGTCTGTCTGTCTGTCTGTCTGTCTGTCTGTCTGTCTGTCTGTCTGTCTGTCTGTCTGTCTGTCTGTCTGTCTGTCTGTCTGTCTGTCTGTCTGTCTGTCTGTCTGTCTGTCTGTCTGTCTGTCTGTCTGTCTGTCTGTCTGTCTGTCTGTCTGTCTGTCTGTCTGTCTGTCTGTCTGTCTGTCTGTCTGTCTGTCTGTCTGTCTGTCTGTCTGTCTGCTGCATTCCTCTCTTCAACTGACCAATTTGAGACACTGTATTGATTTCTTCCTCACAGAATGACTCCAGCCGATCCCCAAACTCTGAAACGGCAGTTCTTATGGCCTCAAAGGGGCGGTGTGGATCTGTCGAGACACTGGACAAGTTTTGGGGCTCTGAGAGGGTTGAAAGAGAGGGCCAACTCTTTGGTAATAAGAGAGAGGGAGATAGAGAGACATGAAACTGAAAGAGTTATTGTTATTAATCGTGACAATCCACCATATCATCATGCACACAGTTGCAAACCTTCAGAACCAGATCCTACATCTATCTACTACCCACTGGGCACAAACTGGTTGAATCAACGTAATTTCAATGTAATTTGTCAATTTATTGTGACATGGAATGTATGTGAAAAATACATTCGATTTGATATGTTTTTAAGCAATTTTCAACATAGACAAACCTTGTATAAGATGTGATGAATTTGTACCTTGAAACAAAGTCCGATCTTCAACTTTATATCCACATTCAGAAAAAAAACTAAAGACTGGGCAGCACATCCTAATGGAAAGTATTCAGACCTCTTCCCCTTTTCCACATTTTGTGGAATTTTGTGGAATTTTGTTTTCAGGTTTTTAGAACATTTTGCAAATGTATTGAAAATATAACAGAAATACCTTATTTACATAGGTATTCAGACCCTTTGCTATGAGACTCGAGTTTGGAACCACCAAGACTCTTCCTCGAGCTGGCCGATTGGCAAAACTGAGCAATCGGGGGAGAAGGGCCTTGGGCAGGGAGATGACCAAGAACCTGATGGTCACTCTGACAGAGCTCTCCTCTGTGGAGATGGGAGAACCTTCCAGTAGGACAACCATCTCTGCAGCACTCCACCAATCAGGCCTTTATGGTAGCGTGGCCAGACGGAAGCCGCTCCTCAGTAAAAGGCACATCACAGCTCGCTTGGAGTTTGCCCAAAGGCAGCTAAAGGACTCTCAGACCATGAGAAACGTAGTCTGATGGTCTGATGAAACCAAGATTCAACTCTTTGGCCTGAATACCAAGCGTGTCAAGCGTCACATCTGGAGGAAACCTGCCACCATACCTATGATGAAGCATAATGGTGGCAGCATCATGCTGTGGGGATGTTTTTAAGTGGCAGGGACTGGGAGGATAGTCAGGATGAGGGAGGGATGAATTGAGCAAAGTACAGAGATATCCTTGAAGAAAACCTGCTCCAGAGCACTCAGGACCTCAGACTGGAATGAAGGTTCACCTTCCAACAGGACAATAACCCTAAGCACACAGCCAAGACAACACAGGAGTGGTTTTGGGACAAGTCTCTGAATGTCCTTGAGTGGCCAGAGCCCGGACTTGAACCCGATCGAACATCTCTGGCGAGACCTGAAAATAGCTGTGCAGCGACACTCCCCATCCAACCTGACAGAGCTTGAGAGGATCTACAGAGAAGGATGAGATAAACTCCCCAAATACAGGTGTGCCAAGCTTGTAGCATCATTACCAAGAAGACTCAAGGCTGTAATTGCTGCCCAAGGTGCTTCAGCAAAGTATTGAGTAAAGTGTCTGAATACTTTTGAAAATGTTATATTTCAATTTTATTACTTTAAAAACCTGTTTTTGCATTTTCATTATGGATTATGGATTCATCTGTAGATTGATGAGGGGAAAAAACAATTTAATCCATTTTAAAATAAGGTTTTAACGTAACAAAATTTGGAAACAGTCAAGGGGACTGAATACTTTCTGAATGTGTTGTATTTACAGCTATTAATTTGGTCTCCCATCCAGGGTTTTAAACAAGCCCAGTCCTGCTTAGCTGTGTAACTGACTACTACCAATGTGCTATCATAAGAATGATTATTGATATATCTGTTTATAACTAAATATATTCACTGTTGCCAGTGAAGTCATTCCAAAGGGTAGGTTCAACAGAGCAAATTAAAAGTAACCATACTTTATCAATCATGTATCATCACTGATGCTATTTAGGCCCCCGGAGGTTGGTGGCAGCTTAATTGGGGAGGACAGGCTCATGTTAATGGCTGGAGCGGAATCAGTGGAGTGGTATCAAACACATGGTTTCAATGTGTTTGATGACATTCCATTAGCGCCGTTCAAGCCATTATTATGAGCCGTCCTCCCCTCAGCAGCATCCACTGGTTTAGGCCTATAAAGCATCAACAACTATTGTTTCAATTCAACCCAGGATTCAACTAAAAATAGACAATACATATAGGCATAGGGATTCAAGCTTTGGTTGATTTCAAATGTAGTCTTCAAGTTAATCATTAATATGTTGGATTCACATCTCCATCTCAACCTAAAATCTATGTTAAAGAATGGTTTTGAATCAAATTTGATTTCAAGTGCATTTAAAGTTTGATTAGATTAGATTTAGTCAATTATTAATTTGTAGGCAAACTGGATATTGTCAACACAAACAAATATCAACATTTGAAGGAGATGTGTTCCATCTGTGCCACTGACTTAGTCTGGCATTTATTCCAGTTGATCTACAAATAATTGATGTTGCATTCAAATCTCCATCTCAACCAAAAATGTAATTTAAAGAATAGGAATAAATCTAATCTAATCAAACTTTAAATGCTCTGTAAATAAAGTTTATTTGATTCAGTTCTATTCTTTAACTTTGATTCTTGGTTGAGATGGAGACGTGAATCCAACATATTGGCACACGCACTCGGCACACGCATACTCAGGCTGACTGGTTCTCGTTCAGGCAAATGAGAAATAAGTGCACTCAGGCTATCCGGAAGGCCAAAGTTAGTTATTTTAAGGAGTTCAGGAGCAGTTCTCTCTCTGTGGGTCTAACCCCAAGAAGTTCTGGAAAATGTTTAAATACCTGGAGAATAAACCCTCCTCCTCACAGCTGTCCATGTCCCTTAATGTTGATGATGTGGTTGTTACTGACAAGGAGCACATGGCTGAGCTCTTTAATCACCACTTCATTAAGTCAGGATCCCTATTTGACTCAGCCATGCCTTCTTGCCCATCCAACATTTCCTCATTTCCCACCCCTTCTAATGCGACTAGCACTGATGCTCCTCCCTCTTTGTCCCCTGCCCCGCTACAAAGTTACTCCCTCAGGCAGTCACTGAGTCTGAGGTGCTAAAGGAGCTCCTTAAACCTGACCCCAATAAACATCTGGGTCAGATGGTTTAGATCCTTTCTTCTTTAAGGTTGCAGCCCGATCATCGCCAAGCCTGTTTCTGACCCTTTTAACCTGTCTCTCCTCTCTGGGGAGGTTCTCATTGCTTGGAAGGCAGGCACTTCGTGTCCTTTATTTAAAGGGGAAGATCAAGCTGATCCTAACTGTTATAGGCCAATTTCTATTTTGACCTGTTTAACAAAAGTGTTGGAAAAACTTGTCAATAATCAACTGACTGGCTTTCTTGATGTCTATAGTATTCTCTCTGGTATGCAACCTGGTTTCTGCTCAGGTTAAGGATGTGTCACCGCGAACTTAAAGGTGCTAAATTATGTCACCATTGCCGTCGATTCTAAGGAATGTTGTGCTGCTATTTTGATTGACTTGGCCAAAGCCTTGGATCTGGTAGACCATTCCATTCTTGTGGGCCGGCTAATGAGTATTGGTGTCTCTGAGGGGTCTTTAGCCTGGTTTGCTAACTACCTCTCTCAAAGATTGCAGTGTATAAAGTCAGAACATTTGCTGTCTCAGCCACTGCCTGTCACCAAGGGAGTACCCCAAGGCTCGATCCTAGGCCCCACACTCTTCTCAATTTACATCTACAACATAGCTCAGGCAGTAGGAAGCTCTCTCATCCATTTATATGCAGATGATACGGTCAAAAAACTCAACTGGCCCCTCCCCAGATTTTGTGTTACACGCTCTACAACAAAGCTTTCTTAGTGTCCAACAAGCTTTCTCTGCCCTTAACCTTGTTCTGAACACCTCCAAAACAATGTGGATTGGTAAGAAGAATGCCCCTCTCCGCACCGGTGTGATTACTACCGCTGAGGGTTTAGAGCTTGAGGTAGTCACCTCATATAAGTATTTGGGAGTATGGATAGACGGTACACTGTCCTTCTCTCAGCACATATCAAAGCTGCAGGCTAAGGTTAAATCTAGACTTGGGTTCCTCTATCATAATCACTCTCCTTTCACCCCAGCTGACAAACCAACCCTGATTCAGATGACCATCCCACCCATGCTAGATTACAGAGACGTAATTTATAGATTGGAAGATAAGGGTGCTTTCGAGCGGCAAGATGTTCTTTCCCATTCAGCCATCAGATTTGCCACTAATGCTCCTTAAAGGACACATCACTGCACTTGATACTCCTCTGTAAACTGTCCATCACTGTATACCTGTTGCAAGACCCACTGGTTGATGCTCATTTATAAAACCATCTTAGGCCTCACTCCCCCCTATCTGAGATACCTACTGCAGCCCTCATCCGCCCTCATCCTCCACAACACCCGTTCTGCCAGTCACATTCTGTTAAATGTCCCCAAAGCACACACATCCCTGCGTCACTCCTCTTTTTAGTTCGCTGCAGCTAGTGCCTTGAACGAGCTGCAAAAAACACTCAAACTGGACAGTTTTATCTCCATCTCTTCATTCAAAGACTCAATCATGGACACTCTTACTGACTGTTGTGGCTGCATCGCACAATTTATGCCCTTTGTGCTGTTGTCTGTGCCCAATAATATTTGTACCATGTTTTGTGCTGCTACCATGTTGTGCTGCTGCCATGTTGTGTTGCTACCATGCTGTGTTGTCATGTGTTGCTGCCATGCTATGTTGTTGTCTTAGTTCTCTCTTTATGTAGTGTTATGGTGTTTCTCTTGTCATTATGTGTGTTTTGTCCAATTTTTTTAATTTAACCCCAGCTTCTGTCCCCACAGGAGGCCTTTGCCTTTTGGTAGGAAGGCATTGTAAATAAGAATTTGTTCTTTACTGCTTTACCTAGTTAAATAAAGGTTAAATAAAATAAATAAAAATATAAATTATTCATGTGTAGACAAACTAGAATTAAAGTCGGACTAAATCGGTGGCACAAAAGATACATCTCCTTCAAATGTTGATATTTGGTTGATATTTGGACAACCAAACCCAATTCAATATCACTTTTGCAATACATAAATAGCCTATTAACTTGTTAACCTGTTAACAAATGATATGTTGGAATCACATCTCCAACTAAACCAAAAATAAAATGTAAAGAATAGGATCAACTTGCCCAAGCCTACCCCATTTCTCCTTCTCCCAAATCCAGATAGCTGATGTTCTGAAAGAGCTGCAAAATCTGGACCCCTACAAATCAGCCGGGCTAGAACCTCTCTTTCTAAAATTATCCGCCAAAATCCGCCCTATTTCTAGCCTGTTCAACCTCTCTTTCATATTGTCTGAGATCCCCAAAGATTGGAAAGCTGCCGCAGTCATCCCCCTCTTCAAAGGAGGAAACACTCTAGACCCAAACTGCTACCGACCTATATCTATCCTACCCTGCCTTTCTAAGGTCTTCGAAAGCCAACTTAACAAACAGATCACCGACCGTTTTGAATCCTACTGTACCTTCTCCGCTATGCAATCTGGTTTCCGAGCTGGTCATGGGTGCACCTCAGCCACGCTCAAGGCCCTAAACGTTATCATAACCTCCATCGATAAGAGACAATACTGTGCAGCTTTATTCATCGACCTGGCCAAGGCTTTCGACTCTGTCAATCACCACATTCTTATCGGCAGTCTCAACAGCCTTGGTTTCTGAAATGACTGCCTTGCCTGGTTCACCAACTACTTCTCTGATAGAGTTCAGTGTGTCAAATCGGAGGGCCTGTTGTCCGGACCTCTGGCAGTCTCTATGGGGGTGCCACAGGGTTGAATTCTCGGACCGACTCTTTTATTAGTATAAATCAATGATGTCGCTCGCTCTTGCTGCTGGTGATTCTCTGATCCACCTCGACGCAGACAACACCATTCTATATATTTCTGCCCCTTCGTTGGACACTAACCTCCGGATGAGCTTCAATGTCATACAACTCTCCTTCCCTGGCCTCCAACTTCTCTTAAATGCAAGTAAAACTAAATGTATGCTCTTCAACCGATCGCTGCCCACACCTACCCGCCCATCCAGCAACACTACTTTGGACAGTTCTGACTTAGAATATGTGGACAACTACAAATACCTACGTGTCTGGTTAGACTGTAAACTCTCCTTCCAGTCTCACATTAAGCATCTTCAATCCAAAATTAAATCTAGAATCGGCTTCCTATTTCGCAACAAAGCAACCATCACTCATGCTGCCAAACATATCTTCGTAAAACTGACTATCCTACCGATCCTTGACTTTGGTGATGTCATTTACAAAATAGCCTCCAATACTCTACTCAGCAAATTGGATGCAGTCTATCACAGTGCCATCCGTTTTGTCACCAAAGCTCCATATACTACCCACCACAGCGACCTGTATGCTCTCGTTGGCTGGCCCTCGCTTCATATTCATTGCCAATCCCACTGGCTCCAGGTCATCTATAAGTCTTTGCTAGGTAAAGCCCCGCCTTATCTCAGCTCACTGGTCACCATAGCAGCACCCACCCATAGCACGCGCTCCAGCAGGTATATTTCACTGGTCACCCCCAAAGCCAATTCCTACTTTGGCTGCCTTTCCTTACAGTTTTCTGCTGCCAATGACTGAAATGAACTGCAGAAATATCATTGAAGCTGGAGACTCATATCTCCCTCACTAACTTTAAGCACCAGCTGTCAGAGCAGCTCAGAGATCACTTCACCTGTACATAGCCCATCCTTAAATAGCCCATCCAACTACCTCATCCCCATACTGTTATTTATTTTTCTCCTTTGCACCCCAGTATCTCTACTTGCACATGTGTCTTCGGCATATCTATCACTCCAGTGTTTAATTGTTATATTGTAATAATTTTGCCACTATGGCCTATTTATTGCCTTACCTCCCGTATCCTACCTCATTTGCACACTGTATATAGACTTGTTCTATTGTATTATTGACTGTATGTTTGTTTATTCCATGTGTAACTCTGTGTTGTTGTTTGTGACGCACTGCTTTGCTTTATCTTGTCCAGGTCGCAGTTGTAAATGAGAACTTGTTCTCAACTAGCCTACCTGGTTAAATAAAGGTGAAATAAAATAAAATCTAAAATAATTAAGCCAGTGACTAAAATGAAACTGTCCAAGCATTAGATATCCTATAAATGTTGATATTTGGTTGTTGTCAACCAAACACATTTCAATATGACTTTTTTAATACAGTAAATAGCCTAATGTTAAGGCTATCTTACAAACTAATGTAACAGGATTTATTGAACCGTAAAATGAGTAACACATCCATGGCCACATTTTGAGGTTAGGGTACTGTAACTATCAATATTTTCTTACGTAATCATAGAAAGCATGCTAGAATAATCTGTGCAGAATCTCAAACACCATTGGGCACTTGAACTATGTACTTTTAATGCAATCTCAACTGCAATCCAGGTCATTTGGTTGTGTTATTTGATTATGCAGAGTGATGACACATTAAGTTGTTGGGTAAATACAAAATATCTGACATTGTATCCCATTTGAATTGTGTTGTGCTTTAAATGGTTGAAAGCGCAGTGATAACAGATTTAGATGGCAACTAAACCATAAATCAGAAATGTTTTTTCCATTGGAATTTGATTGTGCTTTTAGATGGCTGAAAGCATAATGATAACACATTGGTAATTAAACAAACTTCTCGCTGTCTTTTTGAGTGGGTGAATAAAGGTTGAAATCTCATTGATCAACGTCTCAACCAAATATTACCCAAATGTCCATGTTGAAATGATGTGGTGACGTCAATTCAATGTCAATTCCACGTTGGTTTAATATAATTCCATTGAAATTAAGTGGAAACATTGATTCAACCAGTGTGTGTCCAGTGGGTACAGACTGTGATGACACTAACCATACCTGGAGGAAGTGGATATCATCATCTGTCTGTGACAGCTCCTCCAGCTCAGTGTCTTTCTTCTTCAGCTCAGCAATGTCTGTCTCCAGGTTGCACAGGGAGCTCTCAGCCTGAGCCACTACAGCTGTCTCCTGGGCCCTGATCAGCTCTCTGACTGTGGTGGAGTAGTGCCTCTGGAGGGAGTCAATCAGCCCAGCGAAGACGCCCTCACAGTGCTCTCCAGCAGCCCTACTACCTTCCTGTTACACATACAGTTAGAGGCAATTTATGTTTTGTTTTTGTCAGAACCTTTGACTTTTTCATTTTTAAAGATATAGGCCATATAAAGCTGATTTTAACACATTTCAGTGGGGGCCCCCTGGGCAGCTGGGGCAATGTACACCCATAAGGTAGGAAGGAGACATAGACATTGCCATTAGTTGGTTTAGTCCTGAGAGCATCATAAATAACTATTTTCACTTCCTTCTCTGACCTACTATATATCCACCTTAATCCTCTGTATGCTCTCTGTCAGGTCCTTCTGCTCCTTTTCTCTCTTTTTGATCCTTCTTTTTGATTCCTTCTTAAGGTCCTGGAGCTGTTTCTGTAGAAGGAAAATACATCTACAGATTAAATATTTAAAAGGTTAAACCAAAAATGATCTCATAAATCCTGGAAAGCACAAGGGAATGAAGTGATATTTACTTACTTATTTGAATTGAATCAATAAGTGATCAAATGTGCATTCTACACATAACCCTTGGGAGACTTGCAGCAACAGATTTAAGTTTATAGGTCAGTACCTGTTTCCTGCTCCATCCCTCCTTCACGAACAAAGTGGAGTGTGCTTTGTGCTCAACCAGGGCGCACAGAAGGCAGATGCATTGATCATCATCACAGCAGTAAACCTCCAGCAGTCTGTCATGTGTGGGACATACTCTGCTCTCCAGTGCCTCTGAGACTGTAGAGGTTTGGGGACTCTTCATGGGTCTGGCCTTTTCCTGAGTCTGACTGGACGATGGCCCTGCCTGGTGGCAGGCTGCAGCAAGTCTGTGCTTACCTACGGAACCCGCATTATTTCTACACCTGGACTTCTCCATGGCTTCCACCATTTCAGCCAGAGCAATGTTCTTGATCAGGTTAGGCCTCGGGTGAAAGGTATATTGGCATTCAGGGCAGCTGCAGAAACGATCATGCTTTTCTTCATTGTCCCAGAAGTCCTGGATGCAGAGACTGCAGAAGGTGTGCCCACATGGAATAGCAGCAGGAGACCTGAGCATCTCCTGACAGAGTGGACAGCTGAGGTGGGCCATCCTGACTGATACACCAGAGACTGTCATATTTGAGAACAAACTGATACCACTGACTGGAACAAGTTTCATTTCCGCTAGAAAGACAAGAGTTTCGATTCTGTAAAGTGAGGTGGCACTCCTTGTCATTTCTTGGTATGTTCGTGAGAGCTGAGGGGAAGTGGTTGAATCAGAGAGATGCTGAGGGATACAACATGTAGAAAATAGTTCTGACATTGAGAGCTCTTTCCTAACAATGCAGTGATAATAATAATAATAATATAGTTAATAGAATAAAAACAATATTTAAATAAACACTGCGGATGGTCTTAAGACACGCCTCCAACATCAGTCAAACGCTGATCTTCCACCGGTGCCATGAAATTGTGCCAGTTGGTAATTACAGAGGGGGCTGATGTACCCAGTGTAACTTTACGGACAAATGTTCAATCAGCCTGTTATGGGCAAGGTCATCAAGATTAAGGGCATCATTACGTATTCCACAAAACAAATGATGTATCTGATCAAGTGTATTTGTGGTCTATGATAGGCTATGTTGGACCAACGAAACGAGCTCTGAAAACAGGGATAGCGGAACACAGGTGAAATATCAAGACTATTGACCAGATAAACCCTGTGGCTGCGCATTTCATAGAGGCTCGTCACAACAGCTCTTTGAGATACATTGGCATCGAACATGTTAAGACTCATAGGAGGGGGAAGATACTGAAAATCTATTACTGAGAAGAGAAATGTATTGGATTCACCGTTTGTGCACCATGTCTCCAAAAGGTCTGATCCAGGAGTTTGATATCAGACCATTTCATACATGAATGTCACTTTAATGGTCTTGCCTTCCAGGTCTCCTACTTGGTAATTTTGTACATATATATCAGATTATGTAACTACTACATGTTCCGATCTCAAATTATTAGAGATACACAGGTTGTTTTTTAAATAGGCCACTGGAATTATATTTACGTGTATTTATATTTATGTATATTTACGTTTATATTTATGTGTATATTTCGGCCTTCTTGTTCTTTACTTGAGAGCTCATTCCCAACAATGCAGTGATAATAATATATATAGTATAATAAAAACAATATACAAAAAAACACACAACTACGAACTGAGTTAAAGAAACACGAGTATGCAAGTACAGTGCATTACATAAGTATTCAGACCTTTTACTCAGTACTTTGTGGAAGCACCTTTGGCAGCGATTACAGCCTGGAGTCTTCTTGGTTATGATGCTACAAGCTTGGCACATCTGTATTTGGGGAGTTTCTCCCATTCTTCTCTGCAGATCCTCTCAAACTCTGTCACGTTGGATGGGGAGCATCGCTACACAGTTCTTTTCAGGTCTCTCCAGTTGTGGCGATTATAGCATGTAAATCTTTGTGGGGCAAACTCCCCCCCAAAATGTTATATGAATGCCAGCAAAGCCCCTACACAACACTTAACAATGAATTAATTGCACTTTAATGGTGACAAACGGTGTCCACAAACTGTTAGGGCCTGGTTGGAAAAGCACCCAACTGTCATACTTGAGTGAAAGTAAAGATATCTTAAAAGGAAATGACTCCAGTAAAAGTGAAAGTCACCCAGTAAAATACTACTTGAGTAAAAATCTTAAAGTATTTGGTAAATGTAATTGTTAAAATGCACTTAAGTATCAAAAGTAAAAGTATAAATCATTTCAAATTCCTTATATTAAACAAACCAGATGGCACAATCTGTTTTTTAACATAAATTTACGGATAGCTAGGGGCACACCAACACTCAGACATCATTCAGAAATAAAGCATTTGTGTTTAGTGAGTCTGCCAGATCAGAGGAAGTAGAGATGACTAGGGATGTTCTCTTGATAATTGGTGAATTAGACAATTTCTCTCCTACTAAGTATTCAAAATGTAACAAGTACTTTTGGGTGTCAGGGAAAATGTATGGAGTAAAAAGTGCATCATTTTCTTTAGGAATGTAGAGAAGTAAAAAAAAAGTTTTGTCAAAAATATAAATAGTAAAGTAATGTACAAATACCACCCCAAAACTACTTAAGTAGTACTTTAAAGTATTTTACTTAAGTATTTCACACCACTACAATAAAGCTGTCCCAACATCAGAGCTTTCTTTTCAGCACCATGAATCCTTACCACTGCTACATCTGGCAATCAGCGGAACCTTGTCTGGCAGCGAAACAGTTCATTCAGACTAATTTACTGCCTTTTAAAAATACATATCTGATATGGCTGACTTGCTTAAACAAATGTGGTTTCTACTGATAATTCAGATGTACAAACTATGGCATAACGGGACGACAAGCGGATAAGAGGCCATCTGTAATTTCGATAAAGACATTAATGAGCGAGCTAGGATGGACGTAGTGAATATAACTATTTGTTCAGCACTTTTGAAATGCACAGTGACAGAATTCAGAACATGGGCCGTTCTTACAGTATTCTCCCTGTACACCAAGTCAGAACCATAGGATAAATAAAGGGGGCATAAGCAGCCAATGAAATCTCTTACAATATTTAATGATTACATTTCTCTAAAACAGGCTATAGGTTACATGTGCACGAGTGGCGACCCATTATTCAGGGCAGGTGGGGATGTTAAGCTAAAAAAGGCCTGATTCACACAGTCTCCTCTGAACACTTGATGCTGAGATGTGTCTGTTACTTGAACTCTGTGAAGCATTTATTTGGGCTGCAATCTGAGGTGCAGTTAACTCTAATGAACTAATCCTCTGCAGCAGAGTTAACTCTGGGTCTTCCTTTCCTGTGGCGGTCCTCATGAGAGCCAGTTTCATCATAGCGCTTGATGGTTTTTGCCACTGCACTTGAATAAACTTAAAAGTTCTTGAAATTTTCCAGATTGACTGACCTTCATGTCTTACAAGTAATGATGGACTGTCGTTTCTCTTTGCTTATTTGAGCTGTTCTTGCCATAATATGGACTTGGTCTTTTACCAAATAGGGCTATCTTCTGTATACTACCCCTACCTTGTCACAACACAAGTGATTGGCTCAAACGCATAAAGGTAAGAAATTCCACAAATGTACTTTTAACAAGGCACGCATGTTAATTGAAATGCATTCCAGGTGACTACCTCATGAAGCTGGTTGAGAGAATGCCAAGAGTGTGCAAAGCTGTCATCAAGGTAAAGGCTGGCTACTTCAAAGAATTTAAAATATATTTATATTTGTTTAACATTTTTTGGTTACTACATGATTGTTCCTTCATAGTTTTGATGTCTTCACAATTATTCTACAATGTAGAAAATAGTGAAAAAAAGAAAAAACCCTGGAATGAGTAGGTGTGTCCAAACTTTTGAATGGTACTGTACATGTAAACAGAGCTGAAAAGTGACTAGTGGTAGGAATATATAGATACTTATGGTAATATATACATGTAAACAGGAGTAATAGTGACCAGTAGTAGGATAAGTAGATAAATACTAATGGCAATCAATAATCAATGGATAGCAGCATAACGGAGTAATAAATCAAATCAATAATAATTTTAGCAGCAGCATAGGTTGAGTGGTTAGAGACCTATGGATGAGCATTGAGTCTGTGAAAGTGTAACTTTAGACCGTCCCCTCGCCCATACCCGGACGCGAACCAGGGACCCTCTGCACACATCACCAACAGTCACCCACGCGGAGCGTTACCCATCGCTCCGCAAAAGCCGCGGCCCTTGCAGAGCAAGGGGAACTACTACTTCAAGGTCTCAGAGCAAGTGACGTCACCGATTGAAACGTTATTTAGCGCACACCACGCTAACTAAGCTAGCCGTTTCACATCCGTTACAAAAGCAGTAGTTGTTAGCAAAAGATCACTAAACTCAGTAAAAAAAAAGAAATGACCTCTCACTGTCAACTGCGTTTATTTTCCAGCAAACTTTACATGTGTAAATATTTGTATGAACATAACAAGATTCAACAACTGAGACATAAACTGAACAAGTTCCACAGACATGTGACTAAAATAAATGGAACAATGTGTCCCTGAACAAAGGGGGGGGTTCAAAATCAAAAGTAACAGTCAGTATCTGGTGTGGCCACCAGCTGCATTAAGTGCTGCAGTGCATCTCCTCCTCATGGACAGCACCAGATTTGCCAGTTCTTGCTGTGAGATGTCACCACACTCTTCCACCAAGGCACCTGCAAGTTCCCGGACATTTCTGGGGGGGAATGGCCCTAGCCCTCACTCTCCGATCCAACAGCTCCCAGACGTGCTCAATGGGATTGAGATCCGGGCTCTTCACTGGCCATGGCAGAACACTGACATTCCTGTCTTGCAGGAAATCACGCACAGAACGAGCAGTATGGCTGGTGGCATTGTCATGTTGGAGGGTCATGTCAGGATGAGCCTGCAGGAAGGGTACCACATGAGGGAGGAGGATGTCTTCCCTGAAACGCACAGCGTTGAGATTGCCTGCAACGACAACAAGCTCAGTCCGATGATGTTGTGACACACCGCCCCAGACGATGACGGACCCTCCACCTCCAAATCGATCCCGCTCCAGAGTATAGGCCTCGGTGTAACGCTCATTCCTTCGACGATAAGCGCAAATCCGACCATCACCTCTGGTGAGACAAAACCGCGACTCATCAGTGGAGAGCACTTTTTGCCAGTCCTGTCTGGTCCAGCGACGGTGAGTTTGTGCCCATAGGTGATGTTGTTGCCGGTGATGTCTGGTGAGGACCTGCCTTACAACAGGCCTACAAGCCCTCAGTCCAGCCTCTCTCAGCCTATTGCGAATAGTCTGAGCACTGATGAGGGATTGTGCGTTCCTGGTGTAACTCTGGCAGTTGTTGCCATCCTGTACCTGTCCCGCAGGTGTGATGTTTGGATGTACCGATCCTGTGCAGGTGTTGTTACACATGGTCTGCCACTGCGAGGACGATCAGCTGTCTGTCCTGTCTCCCTGTCTTAGGCGTCTCACAGTAGACATTGCAATTTATTGCCATGGCCACATCTGCAGTCCTCATGCCTCCTTGCAGCATGCCTAAGGCTCGTTCACACCGATGAGCAGGGACCCTGGGAATCTTTCTTTTGGTGTTTTTCAGTCAATAGAAAGTCCTCTTTAGTGTCCTAAGTTTTCATAACTGTGACCTTATTGCCTCCCGTCAGTAAGCTGTTAGTGTCTTAACGACCATTCCACAGGCTCACGTTCATTAATTATTTATGGTTCATTGAACAAGCATGGGAAACAGTTTAAACCATTTACAAAGAAGATCTGTGAAGTTATTTGGATTTTTACAAATTACCTTTGAAAGACAGGATCCTGGAAAAGGGATATTTCTTTGTTTGCTGAGTTTAAGGGGAAACAAATCAAGATGTTTGACAGAAATCTGTCTTATTCCATTATATAAATAAAGCAAAAACAAGAATGACAGAGCAAGAGGGAGCATTCTTTTTATCCAGTATTTTTAGTCATACAATGTAAAACAGATTGACAAAAGCAATGATAAATAAGTTTTTTTTCCCAACATCTGTTTTCATTTCTCCATCTTAGATTTAATAACCATTATAAGAACAAAAAAAACAATAGAAGCAGCAAATAAGTATAAGCACAATGCAACTATAAAATTATCTTAAATCTGAGGAGTTATCAGGTGGGCAAAATTGTTCCCTTGAGTAAAAAAAAGAAAAGAAAAACACCTGTTAGCTTGTTAAGTGAGAACCACAAATAATAACATAGGGCTCATTTTGTTTCTTTCCTCACTCTCTCAAAAATACTGTATACACACACACACACACAATAAAGTACATTTTCCAAGTTCTTATTCAACCAGGTTGTGGAGTGCGCCAGCACGTTTTCCTGTTGCTTTAGGTTAAAACGTTAGTCTGTAAATTTAATTAAAATGTCTTAATACCAAACGGTCTCCGCCTGGGTTGCATACAGGTGTGATTCATACAAGCCAATGGACACTCAGTGCGTAGAGTAACAGTGGAACATCAAAAAGGCCTCCTCCCTTACAAACAGAACACTTTATTTTGCACTTGTTCCTAAGGGTTATCATACTATACTGTAGTGCTTGAAGGGCAAAGTACTGGGCCGCCACCCAGAAGTGGGGTTAAGTGTGTAAGAAGTCCGGAATACAAAGGGTTAACATCCCCAGCCTGGGAGGTTTGACAAGGCTGATAAGACCTATAGCACTCTGTAAAAAGGTCCAGTTCAAAACAAAAAAGGGTTCTACATGGGATAAATCTACCCCAAGGTTTCCCCAAACTTGATCCTGGACGTTTTGGTTATTGCCCTATTACTACACAGCTGATTAAACTAACCAACTCATCCTCAAGCTTTGATTATTTGAATCAGCTGTGTAGTGCTAGGGCAAAAACATGTACACAGGGGGGGCCCCAGGACCAAGTTTGGGAAACCCTGGTCTAGTGCCTGGATTCAGGGATTATAAATGATTGGTCCAACTGTGTAGGGGAAATGCAAAGGTCCACATTTAGGTGGCTTTGCTGTCGACCCTTTACCTCATAAATATAACTTAATGACTTGTTACTCCTCTCTGCATGAGGTGACAACAATGCAAGGATAAGGTTTGTTATTGGGACTCATGTCTGCATCGTTTTCACAAAGAAATGCAGTGCTCTATGAATGCTGTCTTTAAGTAACAGATATGCTTTTTCAGCAACATTTGCACTTATAGGAGGTACACTTAAAGAGGTGGGGATATAGACCATTGTTACCACCTTGGGGAGGTGTAATGAAAACCTCCTTATAGCACCACCACCCAACCCTGTTCTCATTGCAGTAGCTCTTCCCAGGATATTGGCTTGGAGAAGACCTCTCGCTCCAGCCAGAGGTCATAGTTCATCTGGAAGTCCTCCGGCAGGTCGACACGCTGTCCCAGAACGCTCTGCAGGCAGTTGTCCACGGGCAGGAAGTCAGGGTTGCTCTGGTTGTTGTCGTAGCGGCGGCTGTTGAAGCGCTCAATGTTGGCACGCAGAGCACACTCCTCTGCCTGGAAGTCCCAGGGCCGCGCATCCAGGTCTGCTGTCAAAGAAACATGGAAGCTCATTACTTGGGGTAATGGGGTAACTTGACAAACGTAGGGGTGCTTACATTTAGCAGTTCACAGTCATTGTGGGGAAATGTTTCACGGTTACGTCTATGATAGCAGCTATGAGGCTCCCAATCATATCATGTCAATCACTGACTGAAAAACTCAATGGGCTTTTTCTGGGTCGATTTGTGTTGACAGCGACTCACCGTTACCGTAGGCCCAATCGTCATTGAGGCGATGGCGGACCTTCTGGTAGATGGCAGACATGGTCTTCATGTTGCTCTTCCTCCACTGGCGGCCCAAGTACTTGGTTTGCACTTTGAGCAGCTTGAGGACATACAGCTGCATCATGGCCTGTTTGACCTTCAGCGCCCTCTTCAGGATAGGTGCAGACTTGAACACCACCAGCATCTGACAGAGAGAAGTGCAAGGTATGAAATTATGATCTAAAAGAATCGCAGACTGATGTCTCTCCTAGTGAATAAGAATAACTCTGCATTGTTTTGGGTGGGTGGGTCTCTCCCTCACCATGGTTCTGGAGTGCTTCCACTTGGTCAGCTTGTTCAGAATCCTCAACAGGTTGATACAGGAGAACAGGTTCCTCCAGCAGAACTGGTTAATGTCTCCAGCCTCCTGAAGAACACAGACAAACCAACCAATTGGTACCAACACCTCACCTCCAATGTTTGACTACTGTAACACTTCCATTAGGTACCCTGGTGTTTTCCTCACCTCTTCAACAACATTTCCTAGGTGTTTAAGTTCAGCAGCTCATATTACAATAAGTATTTCAATTATGTGAGGGATGGAGTGTGCAACTTACCAAACTCTCTGCAGTAAGTTCCGGAAGGTCATGCACCACACAGTAAGGGAAGTCCAGCACAGAAATACTGCAGGAGATAGAATGAGAAAGGTCACAGAACTTCTTGATCATCTGAGTCTTGAAATGGCTCAAATCCACCAACGTACCTGTTCTTGGCTGTGATGTAAGACATGATGTTCTGGTTGAAGAACTTGAGAATGAGAGGAATACAGTTGGCAAACACCAGGTGCTGAGCCATGTACTCAAACTGTTGAAAAAAATCCCACAAGAAACTGAAGGGTAAGGCAAGGTAAGAACATTCACAAGTTTGAGGTGCTTGTGAGAAATGACCACTCCTATTAAGTGGTTGTCAATACTTGGTAGATGAGGCTAAGTCAGAGTTTGACTGTATTTGGTGGCAGTGGTTGAGTGTGGGTTGCCAGTACCTGGTAGATGTGATTGAGTTTGAAGTGTTTGAGAAGCAGCAGCAGGATGGCAGAGATGGCCTTAACAATGATCTCCTTGTGGCGGTTAACATCTACACCGAGCTTCATGCTCTGGAGCACCGTGGTCCTGCAGATACAGTATCAAATCAAACCCTTTCAATTGGAGCTCAACTGAATACAGCTCCCTTTCAAAACGAACAGTTGACTCACGGCATCTCCTCAGGCAGCACATCTGCCAGGATGTTGATGGAGTCTGTCTTGGCCTTGGAGGTGGGGGCTGCAGCCAGCAGGATCTTCAGCAGGGCAATCTGATAGGGAGAAGAGTCACAGGTCAATTTTACCAGGGGTTTAGAGGTCATAGAAATGTTCATCAGCATACAAGGGGAGCAGAACACTCACCATGTACTGAGGCAAGCTGGGAAGAATGCCCTGGTATAGCAGCTCAGTGGAGCACATCTCCACATCCTCTTCCCCCTATAAACAAACACAATAATAAAAAAATAAATAAACACTTGTTGCCCTTTCTCTTGGACAGTAATATTCCTGCATATATCCCAGTGATAGGTCAGTGATATGCATTGGCACTCACCCCTGACAATGGAGTTTTCTGAAACTCATCCTCCTTGGCAATCTGAATCTCAGCTATAGAGATGTACTTATGCTGCAAGGAAATGGAGAACACTGTCACGGTCTTCCCACTACCAGTGGTGAGATCCCTCTCTCATCACCTCACACCACCCATCCCGCAACAGTGCCAGAGAGACTGGGGGATGATAAACATGCCCCTCAAAATCCCAGTGACCAGGCCATTGATAGGGTGCTAGGGTCAGGTTGCTAGAGGGCCAGACACCTGACAGCCTTTCAAAGGTCAGAGACTCTTCAGTTTCTCTCCAAGTGGACATGTGTAATGGAGTGAGTGGACAAAGTTGAGTTGGTTTGCGGTTCCAATCTGTATTGTTAGTTGTTCATAGTAGTTGTGCTAGGTGTTATACAGTCCTTTTTGTACATCCCTATCCCCCTAGAATCGATGTCCACGCAGAAATCGAATTACCATAATCAAAATCTTCCATAAAAAGCTGTCTATTTAAGTTATAGATATGGTTTTCTGCATGGGCTGCGTCTCAATCCGCCAATGTAGGCCTTCCACATCTGCTGTGGAAGGTGGCAGAGCAACAGTGGTGTTTCTTAGACCAGGGCACATCACAAAAAAAAAAAAAAAAACGGTCTTCTCACAAAAACGTCTAGCATCCGAACGGTTTGGGCTACTAACTATACTGAACAAAAATACAAAAGCAACATGTAAAGTGTTGGACCCATGTTTCTTGAGCTGAAATAAAATATTCTAGAAATGCTCCATACACACAAAAACGTTCTCAAATTTGGTTCACATCCCTATTAGTGAGCATTTCTCATTTGCCAAGATTATGTCACACCTGTCAGGTGGATGAATTTCAAGAAGCTGATTAAACAGCATGATCATTACACAGGTGCACCTTGTGCCGGGGACAATAAAAGCCACTAAAATGTGGAGTTGTGTCACACAACGCCACAGATGTATCAAAAATGAATGACTTGCCTAGTTAAATAAAGGTTACATCAAGTTGAGGGAGTGGGCAATTGGCATGCTGGCTGCAGCAATGTCCACCAGAGATGTTGCCAGAGAATTTAATGTTTAATTCTGTACCATCAGCCTCCTCAAACCACGTGTAACCTCACCAGCCCAGGACCTTCAGATGTCTTCTTCACCTGCGTGATCATCTGAGACCAACCATCCAGACAGCTGATTATACTGAGGAGTATTTTGGTGTGTAATAAAGCCCTTTTGTGGGGAAAAACATATTTTGTTTGGCTGGGCCAGGCACTCCAGTGGGTGGGCCTGGCTCCCAAGTGGGTGGGCCTATGCCCCCCCCCCAGTCCTATCAATGGCTGCTCACCTGCCCAGTTAACTGAAATTCATAGATTAGGGCCTAATGAATTTATTTCAATTGACTGATTTCCTTATATGAACTGTAACTCAGTCAAATCTTTGAAATTGTTGCATGTTGCATTTATATTTTTGTTCAGTGTAAGACAGTGCCTTCAGAAATTATTCATGCCCCTCAAACTTTATTTGCCACATGTGCCGAATACAACAAGTGTAGACTTTACCACATTTTGTTGCATTACAGCCTGAATTCAAAATGGGTTAAATATATATTTTTCTCTCACCAATCTATACCCGATAATGACAATGTCAATTTTTTTTTGCCATTCTTGCATATTTATTGGAAATGAAATATAGAAGCATCTTATTTCCATTTCACATGACTGGGCAGGTGCACAGCCATTGGTATTCACACCCGAGTCAATAAAATGAATTGCTTTGCCACATCTTCCTCCGGTAACTGAGTTAGGAAAGACACCTGTATCAATACACCCAGTGACTGGGTGTATTGATACACCATACAAAGTGTAACTAATAACTTCACCATGCTCAAAGGGATATTCAATGTCTGCTTTTTTACCCATTTACCAATAGGTGACCTTCTATGCTAGGCACTGGAAAACCTCCCTGATCTTTGTGGTTGAACCTGTGTTTGAAATTCATTGCTCGACTAAGGGACCTTACAGAATTGTGTGTGGGGTACAGAGATGAGGTAGTCAATCAACAATCATGTTAAAATACCATTATTGTACACAGATTGAGTTTATGCAACTTGTGAGTTAAGCAAATATTTACTCCTGAAGTTATTTAGGCTTTCCAACAGAGGTTGAATACTTATTGATTCAAGAGATTTTTTCCCCCCCAAGACAATTTAGAAAAAACACAATGCCACTTTGAAATAGGGTATTGTGTGTAGGCCAGTGAAAAAAACATATTTAATATATTTAAAATCAAGGTTGTAACAACAAAATATAGAGTGTGTGAATACCTTCTGAAGGCACTATATGACCCCACTATAGAAAGCTGAGACTCTCCCAAAATAGATGATTCTCTCAGCTTCCCACAAGTGTCACGGGACTCATCTGAAGTTGGTCCCGCCAATGTGCCAACTTCTGTCTGTAGAATTCAAACGTTTTGAGCTACAAACTAATGACGCCATCATCTCAAGCCTAGATTCTCACCAACATGTTGATTTGTTCTATGACGCCCAAAAGCTTCACAAGACTCATCAAAACGTAACCCGGAACTGTTATTATTATTATTATTATTTTTAAATGAATGGAAGAATGGAAGTAGTGTTGAGCAAGAAAAAGGGGTTAAATATGGGTCCCACTTTACAATATACTTCCTTTTGACTGTTTTTCCATGCATGAATATTATTCAACGTGTTTCTATGGGCTGAACGCAGTAAGGCAAAACTCAGCATTATATAAAATCTGTTAAATCAAATAGCAAAATGATCCTTGGTATGACATATTAAAACAATTTCACATTAGCTTAGTAGAACCTCCCCCAACCAAATGCATAGACTTTAGCGGGATAACAATAATATTGCTTGTGCTACTGTATCCAATTACCCATTCATTGTATTGCTATCTGTATATATTCATTCATATCATCTCTTTGTACAGAACCACATCCAACTCATATCCTCTGGAAATTAAGTTCTCAATTGTGTGACACTGAGGTTGCCCTATTCTTCTGAATAATAACGTGTCAGTGAGTCACAGACCAGCCCAACTTGAGCCGCTCTCTTTCAGGCACAATGCAGGATTATTAAGCAAGAACTAGAACATCTACCCTTGTTTAACAATGCATGAGACATGTTGAGAACTGCATAATACCTGCTTCAATGTTCTGATGCTTTCATGGATGGGTCTGGGTAGGCCGACAACTGTATCGGTGTCACTGCAATACAAATAACCACGAAATCTAGGTCAAGGATCCTCGACAGGAAACTACTTTTGAAGACGAATAGTAAATCTCTGTTATTAAAGGGATACTTCAAGATTTGGGCAATGAGCTTGTGGATATCATTTTTATTTATCTGCGTCCAGTATGTAGGAAGTTAAGAGGTAGTTTCACGAGCCAATGCTAACTAGCATTAGTGCAATGACTGGAAGACTATGGTTTGCGCTAGCGCCAGTTAGCAACTTCCTTCAAACACAGAAACATAAAATTGGTATGCACAAGTTCATCTGACCGTGGGTAAGTAGATAAAGGGCCTCGTTGCCAAAATCCCGTAGTATCCTCTTGGGCGACACAACCAAATTCACATAGAAAAGTGTGTTATAGATCTGTTATTCGCATCGAAAGCAAGTCTAAGAAGCGGTAGATCTGTTCTATGTGAGCTATTTCTATACTTCCCGTTCTCAAGTTTTGCACCTTTTACTTTCGGTTTTGTACACCAGCTTCAAACAGCTGAAAATTATGTATTTTTGGTTCTGGAAAATATATTTCACAGCGCTTTAGAGGGAACAATAATATTCTACTGTACTTGCTTGTTTTGTCACAAAAAAATTAAGTTAACCATTACAATTTTAGCAATCTGGAAATGGCAGAGCGATTTCTGCATAGTGCATCTTTAAATTAAGAAAATAAAAACACCAATTGAACTTACTTTCCAAGCGTATAGCCAATAAATTTGCTTCTACTTGATTCCAGGAAATGTTCTATGTCCTTTTCCCTGTAAAAGCAAACAAAACAAAAATAGTCATACACTTTTAGGCACATTATACAAGACACATAAAACCAAAGTACATCTAAAGACACAGCATTATCTGTAGCAAATGGTCTTCTTGAGGTCTCCCTCAGAAGTACCCTGCACCGTACCTGACTTTGGGTGCCCAGGGCAGACCCTTGGGGAAGTTCACCCTCTCTGAGGGGGGGTGTGGGATGGGCGGGGGCATGACCTCATCCCGCTCCATGGGAAAAGGCTCCACCTCCATGGAGTTGTCATTGTCATCGTTGTCATCCTCATCTTCACGAGGGTCATCTGACTTGTAGGGGTCCTTCTCATTGAAGGCATCCAGGTTGTCCTGTTTTGTCAGGGACTAATGGAGAGGAAAGGGTACTTTTCATATGAGCCTGACAATGTTACATTGAGCAGGTGTCAAACAGGGGGCTGCCTTCACTTTGTTGCCTTGCATTGAGATTTAATTCAGGCACGGTAGAGGTTACCTTGTGTTCACGACGTGCCCGTTTCTGCTGCTGTTCGATGAGGTCAGAGGCAGAAGCTGGAGGCGATGCTGCCCTCATGCTCCTGATGACCCGGATGCTGTCCTCTGGGAGGGGGGGCAAGCGCAGATGCTCTCGCTTACGCACCTTAATGTTCTGGAGCTGTTCAAACCCCCCGAGGGTGAACTGGAGAAGATGAGAAGACATGTTGTAAGAGACTAATATATATGCCAGCCAAAAGTACCTGGCTAACACAATAGCCAAAATCAGCTAAATAAGATAAAATCCCTCTCTCACCAGTATGCTCTTCCACAGCAGCAGAAGAACCTTCTTCATGGGGAAGTGGGGTGCGTGGCCACTGCAGAATTTGGTCACCATGCCAAAAAGCATGACAGAGATGGGCTCATTGTTGTACAGAGGAGAGCCTGGGAGAGAGAGGGGGGAAAGAGCAAAGACTATAGTCCAAAATTACTCCTCTACAAAACCCTTCTATCTAATAAAAACACACACACTCTTACCCAGCTCTGTTTTAAAGGTCTCCCTGGTGGCCCTCCACTCAGGTGAGTCAGCTGGGTCCTCCTGCTGGATGGTCTCCACCATCAGATACATGATGTTGAGCAGCACCCTGAGGAACACTAGCATCAGAGGACTCCAATACACTTGTGTATAACTATATAGAGCTGCAGGAAAGTCTGTGTGTATTCTTACCTGAGGTCTGTGCTGTCAGCCAAGGAGATTGCTGGCTTTCTGACTGCACTGCTACAGGCAGCACTGTTACTGAGAGCAAAGAAACAGAGGAGAGAGAGAGGAGAGAAAGAAGAATCAGCTACCTGATTTTGACAACATTTTGTATAGCAAATAATTTCATCCCAAAAACAATGACATCTCACTGATTTGTAGTTCCAACTTACTCAACCTCCATGTTGAGCAGCTCCACCAGAGCAGTGAAGGTGCCAACATCCAGCAGCAGGAAGATGTTGTACCTCATCCATTGCTGCACTTCTGCCTCAGAGCTGCACTCTGCAAATGTCCCTGTAGAGCCACAGATAGGAAACATGACTTAAGTGCTGAAACATTGTTTGCTGGCTGCCTCACTATAAAAACATATGACAACAGCTACCTCTTCACAGGCTTCCTTAGTCAACTTATGCTGCTAAAGCCTTGAGAGCTGATGACCTACCCTGAGCCATGTAAAGGATGGCCCTGGCCACCTTCAGTCTCTTCTCCCTGGTGATCACCTCCAGGCCGTCCAGTAGACGCATGGCGTGAGCTCTGTGTTGAGACACATCCAGCTCAGTCCATTTATCATCAGACACTGAGACAGGGCAGGAACAAAACACACTCAGTCAGAGGTACTATATAAGCACACTGGAGGAAGACAACGCATTCAAGTCGATAAGGTATGTACCATGAATTCGGAATTCCTCCTCAAAGCATTTTCTGTTGAGAAGAAATTCTGGTCCTTCAGTGTAACTGTATAGCTCTGGAGAAGATAAGTAGGCAAAGTTGGTACCAAATTCACAAGAGAATACGTCATAGAGGTCACCATTTAAAAAAATAATAAAGGAGGTTGTCCAGAAATACCTCACCTGACAGTTCAGCAGACCACTTGTCTGTATCTGCATACTCAAACTCGAGGTCTGGAGACTCAGAGAAGCCCTATGTCGGAACACAGACAAAAATACACTACTGTATTGCTATTTCAGACCACAAAGAGACGAAAATGTGGGCACATTCCAATGTCCGTAGTATTTTTATTTAGGGAAATATTGTTTTAAGTTTGCAGCCAGATGGAGCAAGTCCATTGCATTTGGATTTGACAGTATTCAATACAGTGAACTCATAGTAGGCTGTAGGATCAAGGGTGTTTGAAATGTCAAGTATCCCTGTTGTACGCTTTAGACACCCCCTGGGGGGGTATTAGGGATCCGAAGTGCCCTAATAGTGTAATATATAATAGTGTAACATATCTACTATAGTAACGAGTTCTGAATAGCAGAAGGCTTGAGCTATATTTAAACAGAAGCTGGATAGCTATTGCAAGTAGCAAACTACTGTAGCAAACGTTACCTAGCTAGCTAACAGGTAGCGTTGGACAAGTGGCAGTTCCGTGTTCAGGGTTAACAATTCTGAAAGCGAGACACAATTCTTGACTAGCTTACTGTTGGTCATCAGAACAGTTGTAATGGGTGAAAACGGACCACGGGATAAATAAATTCTAGTTAGCATGTATCGGCTAACGCGCTAGCTACCGTTCGGCTTGTTGCTAGCACAAAACATGCATTTATGATGCAGAACGTAATACAGTAAACCAGTATTTTTTTTGTTCTTACCTCCGAGTCTTTTCTTTGATTACGGACAAATTCACCCCTACTTTTGTTGGGTAACATAGCCCTCTGTTTATTGTTAACAATCAATCCACCAACATTACCACCAACATCCATGTTTGATTGACCTTTTTTGTGTGGATTTCCGGATGACGAGACGCATACTTTCTTCTTCTTCGTGTGAATTTCAGGCCGACTAGACACTGTGTTGAGTACTGCTGCCTTTTGCAGGTTGGAACCCCTTCTTTCAAAACTCCATGTAGATCTTATGCACTAAATTCTCTCACACACCAATATTTTTATGCTGCTGCAACTACCACATCAATTTCCGCTCCATGAGTGCAGTGCAGTTGATCACCATGGCTATAAACACAAGAAATCCAACCTTAATAAAACCCCATCTTCTCTAGATCTTTCTCTTCAGGCCTACTCACTGGGGGGGTGGCAATCTCAATGTGTCTCTCTCATACAGGGCACTTCGGATCCTCAGTTGTATGGGCACCCCCACAGTTTACACAAAGTGATTTCTCAACCCCAACTTCACACTAAAGGTCAAACCAAACCCGAATGCCAAGACCCGAAAACCCTAACCTTTTCCTTGGGTCCGGGTCGGGTCCTGTCTGATTGTCATCAGGTCTATGTAAACTAGCTGATAGTCCTGAGTGGACACAAATGGACCCGACCACAGCTCTGCATAGTCTATAGCATATTTATTTTATGTGAATAAGGTGAATTTATTGACTTATAGAAGACCTAACCAACAGATAAAGACATTTGTTAACCAGAAGAGCAACTAGGATGATAGACATAGTTTTTTTGTCACTCGGTTCTTGTCTAGACCCGTCGTCGTGTCCATTAGGGTTTGGGTCTGAATGTTCTCTGGTCCGTTCGAGTCTGGGTCCCCCCTTTAAAAAAAAGATTGAGTTCTGGTCTGATTGTCCTCGGGTCCGGGTCCAATTGTTTTGACCCGAGAAGACCAATACTTCACACTCCCTCTGACTATGCCCTCCTGCACACTTTTCACATTGTGGAATCTCCCTTCTACATACTGCTGCCACATGTCCAAATCCTTGGCACTTAGAGCATCGTAGTGGGTTCGGAACAAACACCATCACCGAATAGCTAATATACCCTAGCCTGACCTTATCAGGTAGAAAGTCCATATCAAAGCTTAAAAAGACAGACAGCGTATTCTCTGTCTCACTATTTCCACCGGGTCTGTGTCTCACCAAACTGCAAGCATCACAAACACCAGGAATATTATTTCTCATCTTAACCACCTTTACACTCAATGCCACCCCACTGATCACTCCTTTGAGCGGTGCCCTGCTCCGGAAAACAAAGAATGACACAGGTTGAGCCCTGAGATGCATGACGCGGAACACCTGCTGCCTCTGGGCGGAGGATGCAAAAAACATTTATACAAAAACTTTCACAGATGTAACCGTTCCCAGTTTGTCCTTTACCCAGTTTGAAACAATGTATGGGTCGGCCAAAAAGCAGGAATCCACATTTAAAAAAAAAAATGTCACTCCTACCAGTCCAAAATCATCTCAGGTTCCTCAGGGAAAATATTGGAAGTCTCTACTTCACCCTGGTCAATCTCACTTCAAAACACCAACCCACTGGGCATAGATGTCAATTCAGAGTCTATTCCACATTGGTTCAATGTAATTTCATAAAAATTATGTGGAAACAACGTTGATTCAAACAGTGTGTGCCCAGTGGGATGTCACTCCCTCCATGGTTAAGTTTCGTATGCTATGTATTTATTTTGTGGATGTCCATCATCCATTTTGTATGTTACAAATTCCAATTTGTAAGATATGTTACGAACTGCAAATCATACAATATGTTACAAGTTTTAAAAATGACATGATATTGTGGCTAACATTAGTTAGGTGGCTAATGCTAATGTTAGCTAGGTGGCTAACATTAGCTAGGCTAGGGGTTAGGGTTATGAGTTAGGTTGAAGGGTTAAGGTTAGAGTTAGTTAACATGAAAAGTAGCTAAAAAGTAGTAAGTAGTAGCAAAGTTACTAATTAGCTAAAATGTAACCTTTGGGTTGCTAAATGTTTGCGTTATACGCCCACCCCGACCAATCACCCAACTTTAGTTATGGCCCACTAATTTAAGTGTCCCGGATTCTATGTAACCATACCAAACTTAACATATCATACTAATTTAAGTGTCCCAGATGTATTTTTACTATGTTATGTATAGTCTATGAGACCAGGGCTGGGTTTCCCAAAAGCATCGTAGCATTAAGGTCATCTTAATTCCAATTAAATGGATATAAGATTATCTTAGTGCTAAGATGCTTTTGGGAAACCCAACCCAGGCTGGGTACTCTGCACAACACAGATGTTTTAAATGCTACAAAGCAGATGCAGGTCCTATTCTTCAGGCCTGTGGGGTCAGGAATGTGCACTCCATACTTGATGACCTGCTGAGTGTGGCTGCCCTGAAAAAAGCCCTGGCTGCTGGATATGGTGAGGCTTCTGGGACTGTCATGACAGCGGTCACTCGAAGTGTCTGTCAGCCGATCACATTTGACTGCAAGACTGGACCCTCCTCCGGTATAAACTTCTGCTTTATCGGAGTCCCCTCTTGTCCATGGAGAACTTCTTGGGATTGGTTTTCCAACCATATACACCATTGTGACCAAACTTATGAACCTAATCTAATGTGGTGCACCAGAGGATTCCACACTCGTCCTGAGGGACTGGCCCTTACTGGATGATCTGGAGAAGCACCTGTCTGACATCCTTGGAATGTCCAAGGATTGCCAGTGGAGAAGAGGTCAACTTATACTTGAAACCAGAAGTTGAAAGAGATATCACCTGTCTGATTGTGAGAGCCATGATGAAGCGCCATCCCAGTGGTTACTCTGGAAGATACCCTGTGAGACCTGGTGACTGTGGAGAGCGCTGCAGAGAAGATGAGCACAAAACTGGAACATAACTACTGGACCATAATGTGGAGCAGCGATCTAAGGCACTGCATGTCAGTGCTAGAGGCATCACTACAGACCCTGGTTCGATTCCAGGCTATCACAACTGGCTGTGATTGGGAGTCCCATAGGGTGGCACACAATTGGTCCAGCATCGTCCGGGTTAGAGTTTGGCCGTCATTGTAAATAAGAATTTGTTCTTAACTGACTTGCCTAGTTAAAGGTTAAATAAAACATGTATTATGATGACCTCTTTCTACACATTATTGACACACTTGTGTACATCTTTCCAATTGACTCTGCCATGCCAGTGCTGGGTGAAGATGTGTGGAAGCACTTCTGCTTGGCACAGCAGCTTTGGGTTGTTATCTAAGATGAGTTAGTCAAAGCTCCAAAAAGCAAGTGATCATAAATCACCCAAGGAGGGAGATTTCCTCTGCCGTGTTTGGAGGGCAGTGAAGCGAGTTAACCTATGGCTGCTGTAGACATATCAGTAGCTAGGACTGAAATATACAGTCATTGTTGGCCCAGTCTTACATTATTTGAAGCAGCCAAATCAAATATTTGTTAAACTTTAATCTATATTTTGTCATTTAAAGCATTGTTTACATGAATAAAATTGTTTTTCAAATTTTCTAACAGTGTTAGAAAATATTATGCTAAGTGGAAAACCCCCATACAGTCAGTTACAGAAATGGGACAACATTTTTGCACGAGCAGTTTAATTCAAACACAGAAAAGTTTATTAAAGGGATAGGTATACATCAACCAACAGAAAGCAGAAACAGAAATAACAGCATCGGAGAGCATTCAAGTAAATCAATTTGAATTGAGACTCAGCCAGACTCCACCAAATAATACATAGTACTGTATAATCTAACATTATGATTTCATTTGCAAAGCTCAAATAATCAGCTAAAAAGTTAGTTTTGTCGAAACCAGAGATACATAAGCGATTCTCGCATCATGTACGTCTCATTGATCCTTGCTTCAAACAAAGGGTCAACATTTCAGCTCCTCACGCATCACTTGGTTTTGAATACTGTTGTCAATAAGTGAAACTTGACAGTTGGTATATGGTATTTTCGAGATGAAATTATTAAAATGGTTACAAATCAATCACATAAGCATAATAATTATATGTCACTAGAGTTCTTCACTATTTACATCGGTTGAAGTGAAATTGCAGAGCACTGTTGCATACAACAGCCAAATGACCCTGGACTTGAGAGCTGGTGAGATAAGAACTCTCTCCTGTTAGACAATGTTTCATAAACTGACTATATTTGTCAGTTATTAGGACATCCGGCTAGTCCTTATCGTTATGACAGTATGAATGAATAAAAAATATGGAAGATTAATTTAACTAAAACTGAACTTGAGAGGCATTGTAATCAATGCAGTGCATGTAAAGGAATTCTGGGCGATCAAGTAATTTTACTTTATGGCATGCTTTTTGGTAGTGCTATACAGACCATACCCAAGGGAAGAAATGGAAAAATGTACTGTACTTTCAAAAACAATGGTATGTACAAAACAAGTGAATTCAAACTACTTTGTTAACTCACAATGGAAGTAACTTTAAAATATTGACACATCAAGCAGTTTTGGTACCCCCCCAATAAGTACAAATCTTTATAAGAGACCACTAGATTTGTGCACAGCGATTATATTGCAGAATCAGAACACTGTTGGACAGCTTCCAAAGAGGAAGAGAGCAGACGGACATAATCCGACAAGTGATGAATATGTACAGTAGCAGATGAGTCACAAGGCACTGTCACTTGACCAGTAACCAACGTTACGACACCAATGTCCCGCCAACAATGTTCTTCTCACGCATAAGTCCTTGCTTGTAATGCCCAAAGCTTTAAGTAGTGCAAAGATGAAAGTGCTTTATCTCACAGTTGCATCAGCGAACATATACACAAATAAAACAGTATCTGTTTCACACAGCTAAAATGGAAGGACAGAAAAGCCTGAAAACCTCAGCAAAAACTAAAATTGGATGCACAGATGTGGTCTGTATTCAATGGACTCAGTGTCCCATGTTAACAGACCAGGGTGAGAGTGGTCTGTTAAATGCACAGGTAATACATACATATTATTTACCCTCTGTAATACTATCGGCGGGTGAAACAAAAAAAAACACAAAAAAACAACAATAAAACATGCAGTTTGCAGTCTGATGATCATCATTACTCCACTGAAAAACCACTCTCCCTTATGGAGAGTTGGTTGGCTGTGTAAGGTTATTCTTTCTGCTAAAAACTGACAATAGTGACCATGTGATGGTGACATGAAAACACACAGGTATGGATGTAGAGAACAGAGAAGGACAACATGGTGATTAGGAACATTAAGAAAAAACAGGATTCATGACACAAAAAATGATACCAGTAACAAACTATCTGCCAACTATAATATTTCAAAAATAATGTCAATAAACTCATTTCCACATAATTAGGACCAGAGATGGAGAAATGTCAACTCCACTATTGTCATTTGAGTCTGATAAGAGTACTTTAATGCAAAACATTTCAGTGTTATTACCCTATAACCATGTGAGAATCAATCAAAACCAGTGCCACATTGGATAATCGCTCTTCTGGTTACACATACCTTTCTGTATCTACATGTTGGTGAAGATAACTACATTTCTGTACTGTACATGCATGCATTCATGTACACCTTAGGAGGTTCAGTCAGTAAAAGTAATCATCTTTTCAATTCAATCACATTTCAGCTCTGTTTCAAAGGGAGAGAGGATAGAGCAGTAAAATTAACAGCTGGTAATAAACATCTATGTGGGTATCATGTTTCCAGTAGGAAACGTGACAATGTGTTTAAGGCCCAGTGCAGTCAAACACTTCATTTCCTTTGTTTTATATATATTTCTAGACTGAGGTTGGAATAAGGCTGTGGAATTGTTAAAATTTCAATAATGCCCTTTTAGAGTAAGAGCTGTTTGAAAGACTGCCTGAAGTTTCAACCTGTTTTGGTGGGATGGAGTTTGGCCTGCCTGATGACATCACCAGACGGTAAATTAGTCAATAGACCAATAAGAGAGTTCCAAACCTTTCTGACAATAACAGCTAGTTTTCGGTTTTCCCCAACCCACTCAGACCACTCCCTGACAGTCCTAGCAAAATTCTTGCTTGAGAAATTGCTCTTTGCTAAGAAGCTGTTTGTTCTCAATTAAAATAGTTTTTTAAAAAAGAAACAAAGGTAAGGTACTTAATTGTGACCCAGAAATGATTAGATATTAAGATACAAACGGCTGCATTGGACCTTTAAATGCGATTGGGGCTTTCTAGTGTAGAGGCCATTTCTCCCTGTTCCCCTGGCTGGAATGTAATTATTTGAGAAGCGTGTAGCGACATCAATGCAGAAAACAAATACAATCTCAATCACAACGATCCCCTTCCCTACACAATCATTTGGCACAATAATATAAACATAAAACAAACTACTGATAAACCACCAAAAAAATGTCTATTCTAGTGGAGAGTGGGTATGAAATCAGACTTCTGTAGAAAGAAATACATCTCTAGCTGAGAGCAGAGTTTAAGTGCTGTACTTTCAATTAATTAGTCATTCATGGCCAGTGGGATCCTGCGTGCTGGTTTCTTAGAGGAGGTGTGTACTTACAGAACTGATGGTGAAACTAAACACACAAAACAGCAAATGAAACAGTGTAACATTTACTTAAGATGATGACGGAATAGAGCTTGATTTGAAAACAGAAACAGTGTCTTTAAAAAATAAAATATAGATTTCGTTATCTTCTGGTCATCCAGGCCTTGTCCAAGTCAAGGAGTGCAGAGTTGTGGTCCAGTCATGCAAGCTAATACCTGTGAAACCCCAAAATTAACATAAACCTAGCAGTCAAATGTTTGTACTGTACAGCATACAAACATTTACTTTACCTTAACTCGATTGGACCAATGAGAACATGTATGCTGTGGCTGTGGGGATCCACTGCAGATAAATCGTACATAAATCTGATATTTGGGTGTCATTTAAAGGGATCTTAGATGGATGATTGTACCTGTAGTAGTTGGGTTTGAATGGGCCATTCTTGTTGAGACCCAGGTACTTGGCCTGCTCATCTGAAAGCTCAGTCAGGTGGGCATCAAAGGTGGGCAGGTGCAGGCTGGCAACATACTCATCTGAGACAATCACAACACACATACAATTATAGAAATGATAAACAATGTTTTATTTTATTCAACGTAACGATTTGTGTCAATGTAACGGAATGCCACATTCATGTCATCACAGGAAATAAGTAGGGCCTCAGAAACCAGTGGACGTGGTTTGAACAGCTTGTCCAAAACAAGCACTTGTGAAACAGTATCATTATGTCCACAATCACAGAGGGAGTGATTAAACAGCTAGAGCAGGAATTGCTGCAAGCTGTCAAATAAAATGTTATTGGTCACATACACATGGTTAGCAGATGTTAATGCGAGTGTAGCGAAATGCTTGTGCTTCTAGTTTCGACCATGAAGTAATATCTAACAACTAATCAAACAATTTCATAACAACTACCTTATACACACAAGTATAAAGGAATGAATAAGAATATGTAAATCAAAATATATGGATAAGCGATGGCCGAACGGCATAGGCAAGATGCAGTAGATGGTATAGAGTACAGTATTTACATATATACGAAGAGTAATGTAGGGTATGTAAACATTATATAAAGTGGCATTGTTTAAGTGGCTAGTGATACATTTATTACATCCAATTTTTTATTATTAAAGTAGCTAGAGATTTGAGTCAGTATGTTGGCAGCAGCCACTCAATGTTAGTGATGGCTGTTTAACAGTCTGATGGCCTTGAGATAGAAGCTGTTTTTCAGTTTCTCAGTCCCCGCTTTGATGCACCTGTACTGACCTCGCCTTCTGGATGATAGCGGGGTGAAAAGGCAGTGGCTCGGTGGTTGTTGTCCTTGATGATCTTTTTGGCCTTCCTGTGACATTGGGTGATGTAGGTGTCTTGGAGGGCAGATAGCCGATGATGCGTTGTGCAGACCTCACTACCCTCTGGAGAGCCTTGCGGTTGTGGGCGGAGCAGTTGCCGTACCAGGCGGTGATACAGCCCGACAGGATGCTCTTGATTGTGTATCTGTGAAAGTTTGTGAGTGTTTTTGGTGACAAGACACATTTCTTCAGCCTCCTGAGGTTGAAGAGGTGCTGCTGCGCCGCCTTCCCCACGCTGTCTGTGTGGGTGGACCATTTCAGATTGTCCGTGATGTGTACGCCAAGGAACTTAAAACTTTCCACCTTCTCCACTACTGTCTCGTCAATGTGGATAGGGGGCTGCTCCCTCTGCTGTTTCCTGAAGTCAACGATCATCTCCTTTGTTTTGTTGACATTGAGTGGGAGGTTGTTTTCCTGACACCACACTCCGAGGGCCCTCACCTCCTCCCTGTAGGCCGTCTCGTCATTGTTGGTAGTCTACCACTGTGTCTACCACTGTGGTGTCGCCTGCAAACTTGATGATTGAGCTGGAGGCGTGCATGGCCACGAAGTCATGGGTGAACAGGGAGTACGGGAGGGCTGAGAACGCACCTTTATGGGGCCCCAGTGTTGAGGATCAGCGGGGTGGAGATGTTTCCTACCCTCACCACCTGGGGGCGGCCAGTCAAAGTCCAGGACCCAGTTGCACAGGGCGGGGTCGAGACCCAGGGTCTCAAGCTTAATGATGAGTTGAGGGTACTATGGTGTTAAATGCTGAGCTGTCGTCGATGAACAGCATTCTTACATAGGTATTCCTCTTGTCCAGGTGGGTTAGGGCAGTGTGATCGCGATTGCGTCGTCTGTGGACCTATTGGGGCGGTAAACAAATTGTAGTGGGTCTAGGGTGTCAGGTAGGGTGGAGGTGATATGATCCTTGACTTGTCTCTCAAAGCACTTCATGATGACGGAAGTGAGTGCTACGGGGCGATGTTTAGCTCAGTTACCTTAGCTTTCTTGGAAACAGGAACAATGGTGGCCCTCTAGAAACATGTGGGAACAGCAGACTGGGATAAGGATTGATTGAATATGTCCGTAAACACACCAACCAGGTGGTCTGCGCATGCTCTGAGGACATGGCTAGGGATGTCGTCTGGGTCGGCAGCCTTGCGAGGGTTAACACGTTTAAATGTTTTACGTTGGCTGCGGTGAAGGAGAGTCCGCAGGTTTTGGTAGCGGGCCATGTCGTGGCACGGGCGGTTTTCTTTTTGTAGTCCGTGATTGACTGTAGACCCTGCCACATACCTCTCGTGTCTGAGCCGCTATGACTCTACTTTATCTCTATACTGATGCTTAGCTTGTTTGATTGCCTTGCGGAGGGAATAGCTACACTGTTTGTATTCGGTCATGTTTCCGGTTGCCTTGCCCTGATTAAAAGCAGTGGTTCGAGCTTTCAGTTTTGCGTGAATGCTGCCATCAATCCACGGTTTCTGGTTGGGGAAGGTTTTAACAGTCGCTATGTGTACATCACCACCGATGCACTTGCTAATAAACTCGCTCACCGAATCAGCGTATACATCAATGTTGTTGTTCGACGCTATCCGGAACATATCCCAGTCCACGTGATCAAAGAAATGTTGAAGCGTGGAATTGAGTAGCTAACTAGACCATAACATAATAATTATAACTACCACTACAGCCACCATTTCTCTGTATTCTCATGTAACGCTCCAAACACATGAGGATATAATAAGGACTCACCCATCTTCTTGGGCAGCAAGTAGACATCCTGTTTGTAGCGGCCCTCTGGAGCATTGTACAGCTCAATAAGGGCCAGAGCCTGTTGGAGAAATTAAGCACCATATACAATCATCTGTATACACACACAATCTCAGGAATAGACATATCAATAATCACATTATACAATGTACTCATGTGAACACAGAGCCCTGTTACTTTTATTTCACCTTTATTTCACCAGGTAGGCTAGTTGAGAACAAGTTCTCATTTGCAACTGGGACCTGGCCAAGATAAAGCATAGCAATTCGACTTACATTCAAACAACATTTTATAAATACCCACACCGTTCCTGGAACCGTTGAATAACCCCTGAACCTTTTTAGAAATGCCATGACAGCAGTCTAAATATACAGCTGTGCATGTAAATATACTTTTCTTAATGTGCCAAATTAAAGGTGTTATTAGATGCACAAATTGTCACTGAATGAAATATGCACTAGGGGAGATGGCTACACTATGCCATTGCTTCCCCTGTCCTAGCTCTATCTAATCTACATGAGACATGCTCAGTTCAGATAAGCCCTCAGCCATTCCCAGGAGGTTTATTATTAGAGATGACACTGAGGTCAAGGCACACTCTTATCATCTATCACGGTGGCCTAATTATGGGAGGGAATAGACCATATAATAACCCACAGACTCCTATCTGGTAGCTAGTGTTGGGTTGAAAGAGGCAGTGAGGGTCTGTATTACCTGCTGCTATCAGCAGCACAACTTTTTTTTAACCTTTATATAACCAGGAAGGGCTCATTGAGATTTAAAATCTGTTTTTAAGAGCGTCCTGGCCAAGATAGGCAGCACCAAGTCATTACAAAAATTACAGACAAACAACATGAAAAACTACAAGAAAAAAACCCATCATAGAATTCACAAGAGTATAACAAAACAAAAACAGCAAATTAAAAACATTGATAGTTCAGGCAATCAGTCTCAAAATCATTCATCAGTGATTTAAAAATACCAATCTGGACAAGTTCTTCCAGTTTAAAAGTATTTTGTAAGGCGTTCCAAGACGATGGCGCAGAGCACATAAAAGCCCTTTTACCAAATTCAGTTGGGACATTTGGAACAGTTAGGAAGATAAAGTCCAGCGAACGAAGAGAGTACCCACCACATTTCTGAACAATAAAAATGCCCAAATAAAAAGGAAGTAAACCCAAAATGGCTTTGTAAATAAAAGTATACCAGTGCCTGAGCCTACGAGTGGCTAGAGAAGGCCAGCCAACCCTGGTATACAAAGTGTAGTGGTGCGTACGGGTTTTGCAGTTTAAAATAAATCTCAAAGTGCCATGGTAAAGGGTGTCAATTATTCTCAAACACTGAGCGGAAGCATTCATATATAAAATATCCCCATAGTCTAGTAAAGGCATAAATGTAGCTGATACTAGCCTCCTTCTGGCTTCAAAAGAAAAACCGGCATTATTCCTAAAATAAAATTCAAATTTCAGCTTTAAATTTTTTGTAAGTTGTTGAATATGCAATTTAAAAGAGAGGCCATCATCAATTAAAATTCCAAGATATTTATTTGAGGTTACAACCTCAATCTTCTTGCCCTGAAAGGTAGTAATAGGTGAAAGGTTCAGAGGTCTATTTCTTGCATTAGAAAACACCATTAGTTTAGTTGTGTCAGTATTGAGGATAAGCTTCAATTGACACAAGGTATGTTGAACAGTATAAAAAGCGGTTTGCAAGTTTTGGAAAGCTTTTGTAAGAGACGAGGCACAACAGTAAATAACAGAATCATCAGCATAAAAATGAAGTTGCGCATTTGACATTTTTGTCTAAATCATTTATATAAATAGTGAATAAGAGAGGACCAAGAGCCACTAAAGACAGACACTTTGACATAAGCCCATCAAATTGAGTGCACTGAGTTCTATCAGACAGATAGTTAGCAAACCATGCAACTGCATGCTCTGAAAGACCTACACTTGACAAACTCTGCCTTAGTATAGCATGATCAACTGTATCAAAAGCCTAAGAGAGATCAATAAAAAGTGAGACAGTGCTGTTTTTTGTCAAGGGCTTCAGTGATATAATTTAAAATCTTCATGGCTGCTGTAATTGTGCTATGCTGCTTCCTGAAACCCGATTGGTACATTGATAAAATAGAGTTAGTAAATAAAAACTATTTTAGCTGTTCACTCACAAGGATTTCAAGTATTTTCACCAGGGGTGACAGCTTTGACATTGGCCTATAATTATTTAAAAGAGTTGTATCCCCCCCCTTTTAAAAGTGGTAGGACAAATGCTGATTTTCAGAATTTCATTACATTCCAGGGTTAGATTGAACAGATATGTAAGTGGTTCAGCTATGAAATCAGCTGCAAGATTTAAAAAGCAGGGATCCAAAAGATCAGGACCTGCAGGCTTTCTCTGATCTAAGGATTTCAGGGCTTTATGTACCACCTGCACTGAGAATAGCAAAAAGCTAAAGGTTTGACCAGCTCTCACTGGTTCATCCACACAGGGTTGTACAGAGACAGAGGACACTGAATCAAACAGCCCACCAGATGATACAAAGTGCTCATTGAAACAATTCAGCATTTCAGTTTTGTCATATACAGCAACAGAGTCCTTCAAAACACATGACGGTAATTCATTAACATTACATTAACATTACTGTTACCAGACATCGACTTAATAGCCTTCCAAAACTTTCTAGGGTCATTCAGGTTATCAGTGGTAACAGACATAAAATATTCAGACTTGGCCTTCCTGAGAAGAAAAGAACACTTGTTTCGTAATTGCCTAAAAATAAGCCAATCAGCATCAGAACGTGATTTCCTTGCATTAGCCCAGGCTAGATTACGGTTGTGAATAATACAAGACAGCTCAGAAGAAAACCATGGATTATCCCGCCCTTTAACCCTGATCCTGCGGAATGGGGTATGTTTGTTTACTATTTGGAAAAAAACATAATGAAAGAATTTCCAGGCAGTTTCCACATCAGGAATAAGCTCAATCTTACTCCAGTCAAAATAAAACAAATCATGAAAGAAAGCCTGCTCATTAAAACACTTCACATTTCTCTTACGAATAAAACGTGGGTTTGTCTTAGGAACCTTAGTATTTCTAACAGCAACAACAGCACAATGGTCACTTAAATCATTACAAAAAACACCAACCGCAGAATATTTATGTGGAACATTTGTCAATATCAAATCAAATCAGGGTAGATTTATCTGGGCATTTAAGATTTGGGCGAGTGGGCGAGTTAATCAACTGGGTAAGATTCATAGAATTACAAAACATTTTTAAATCATCAGACACCGGCTTTAACCAACACCAGTTGAAATCATCAATCAAGATCATTTCACTGTAAAGAAGTTAAGACATAAGGTGCGTCGAATAAGAAAATGCATCACTGAGAGCAGAGGGGGGGGGTCTATAACAGCCGATCACAGTTATAGAGAGCAGAGGGGGGTCTATAACAGCCGATCACAGTTATAGAGAGGCCCTTTGAAACCTCAATATTCAATGCAAGAAATTCCAACTGTTTACAAATAGTTTCAGACTTTGCCACACTTACAGGGAATTGAGATTTTACATTTTTAGCCACACCCCCACCTTTCTTAACTTGATCAGTGCGATAAACATTGTAACCACTTATACAAATATCCTTATCAAAAACAGACTTGCTGAGCCATGTTTCAGAAAACACAATTACATCAGCATCAGTTGATTTAGCCCAAATCCAGGCTGCGTACATTTAAATGAAAAATACCAAAACCAGATCTTGATTTAAAATCAAGACTACTCTGTCTGGTTGTTAGCTACTGTGGGGAGTGTCTTTTACCTGGGTCGTGGCTGTGATTGACAGGACGAAGGTGGGAACTGTGGAGCAGCTGAGGTTCAGAAGACGACCCTGAGGGAGACACACAAACGTGTAATTTGCTATGTGGGAGTATATGTGCATGTGTGTGTGTGTGTGTGTGTGTAACTTCCCACCTCGGCCAGCAGGATGACCCTCTTGCCGTCAGGCCAGATGACGTGGTCCACCTGAGAGCGCACTCTCTCCCAGGTCAGTTCTGGGGTCCGCAGGCTTGCCTGGTTAGCAGGTCACACACACAAGGGTCATGAAAATACACTACGCACTCTCACTCACACTCTATTAAAAGTCTAAATATGCAAATCATTTGAAATCATCATCATGAACTTCATATTCCTAGGAAAACTTCAAAAAGTCCCTCCCTTGATTTTTACGTTTTACTGTAGCAACAAACTAGTTTATCAAAGTTCCTCACCACGTCAATCTCAGTGTTGGAGTGTCCCATGTTGCACACGATGGAGCCGTTCTTCATGCGGTCCAGCTGGTCCCTAGTCACCACGTTCTTATTCCCTAGGAGACCAGAGAAAAACCCCAGTCTAAAACCTATCTCCGTATAGGGCTTAGCACAAACCCTCAGGGTGATTAGGTGATGCAAAGGGCCATGAAGAGTGTGTATATAACATATTATATATTAAAAAAATATATATAAATTTAAATATAAAAATATATAAATAAATCAAATAGAAATAAATCTTCTACTTATTTATTTTATTTGTGTATATATAATAATTATATATATATGATAAATATATTTATTTGATATATATATATTTGATATAAATATATTTATTTGATATATATATATATATATATTTATTTGATATATGATATATAGATATATATGATATATGATATATAGATATATATGATATATAGATATATATGATATATAGATATATGATATAGATATATATATATGATATATATGATATATATATGATATATATATATATATATGATATATGATATATATGATATATATATGATATAGATATATATATGATATATATGATATATATATGATATAGATATATATATATGATATATATGATATATATATATGATATATATCATATATAAGATATATATATATGATATATATATCATATATAAGATATATATATATATCATATATAATATATAAAATAAATATATAATATATAAAATAAATATATCAATAAATAAAATATAAATAAATAAAATATAAATAAATCTTATTTGTGTGTGTGTGTGTGTGTGTGTGTGTGTATGTATATATATATATATATATATATAATAAAATAACAAAATACACATATATTTTTATTTTTTACAAATCATATTTAATTGTCCAAAATAATATCACTATTGATTACATAAACACAGTAGTTTGATGTTGTTTACCAGTGCATGTGATGATGACGTCCACCTGACGGATGACCTCGTTCAGCTTGACCACCCTGAAGCCGTCCATGCTGTTAAGACACACATGGGGAAAGAGTGGTTAGTCAGAACAGAGGGGGAGAGACAAGTGCTCTGTTTCCTACTTGCTGTCCCTCACCAGGCCTGCAGGGCGCAGATGGGATCAATCTCTGTGACGTAGACGATGGATCCCATGGCTTTCAGTGCGGCAGTGCAACCTTTCCCAACCTGCAGGGAGAGCACATTGCATTAGCATTACATAATATGACCACACCACATTGACCTTGATAAACAGAAAAGGCTACAAATTACCCACTACAGAACATGCATACTGGTAAACCTTGACGTCCACATTAGACTCTTTAGAGGCGGATTACATTAGACTAAATACACAATGACTTCGCATGAGATGACATTGAACTCTTCAGTATATTGATGTACTAACATGTACTGTACATGTGATAATCATTACACTGAGTGCACATATTCTCATTATAGCAGGTTTAGCATAGCCGGAACAGACTGACTATTTAAACAGAACTACATGTACAGTATGAAACCGCCTTACCTCTCCATAACCACATACAACAACCTGCTTTCCTCCAAACATCACATCTGTGGTCCTCTTCAGGCTGCAGACAGAAACATGGAGACAGAGACCAGGGAAACAATAGGATTCAGGAAGTCTGCCTTTCTGTGGTGTGTTAAAACCACAGGTTGAGTTAAATGGGCAGTAGTCGTCTATAAAAGCAATTTCCCAGGCCACTGGAACACACAGGCCATGTTGTTAGCCTGATTTATTGGCTTACACAGGCCAGAGATGCTTTGGCGGGGACACAGAAAATGCATCATCTTTTGCCTTGGAGAAAAATTCAGCAGAACAGGACAGAACAGCAAAATACAACAGGTATCAGTGATTTATTGCTACTTGTCAAAACAGCATTTTTGGTGCTGGTGCAGTTTATAAGGTGCTTGTTTTAAACCTTATCGTGAAATGCTTACTTACAAGCCCTTAACCAACAATAGATCAAGAAATAGAGTTAAGAAAATATGACTAAATCCAACATTTACTGAAGTAAAAAACATAATAAAAAGTAACAATACAATTACATAATAACGAGGCTATATACAAAGGGGTACCGGTAATCAAATCAAAATCACTGGGGGTACCGGTACAGAGTCAATGTGCGGGGGTACAGGTTAGTCAAGGTAATTTGTACATGTAGGTAGTGGTAAAGTGTCTATGCATAGATAATAAACTGCGAGTAGCAGCAGTGTAGATTCTAGCCACCCTAGTCTATGACTAGGGTGGCTAGAATCTTTGACAATTGATGGGGGCTTCCTCTGACACCGCCTAGTATATAGGTCCTGGATTGCAGGAAGCTTGGCCTCAGTGATGTATTGAGGCTTAGGCACTACCCTTTGTAGCGCCCTATGGTCGGATGCCGAGCAGCTGCCATACCAGGCGGTGATGCAACCGGTCAGGATGCTCTCAATGGTGCAGCTGTAGAACATTGAGGAAAAGGTGTTGTCGTGCCCTCGTCACAACTGTCTTGGTGTGTTTTGACCATGATGGTCCCCACATTACCAATGAACTTGGTACCAAGGTACATGAAACTCGACCCGCTCCACCGCAACCCTGTTGATGTTAAATGTTCGGCCCTCCTTTGTCTGTAGTCCACAATCATCTCCTTTGTCTTGCTCATACCTCCTCTCTGTAGGCTGTCTCATTGTTGTCGGTGATCAGGCCTACCAATGTTGTGTCATCAGCAAACTTAATGATGGTGTTGGAGTCGTGTTTGGCCACGCAGTCGTGGGTGAACAGGGAGTACCGGAGGGGGCTAAGCACGCACCCCTGTGGGGCCCCGGTGTTGAGGATCAGCATGGCAGATGTGTTGTTGCCTACCCTTACAGCCTGGAGGCGGCCCATCAGGAAGTCCAGGATCCAATTACAGAGAGATGTATTTAGTCCCAGAGTCCTTAGCTTAGTGATGAGCTTTGTGGGCACTATGGTGTTGAACGCTGAGCTGTAATCAATGATCAGCATTCTCACATTGGTGTTCCTTTTTCCAGGTGGGTGAAGGCAATGTGGAGTGTGATTGAGATAGCGTCATCTGAGGATTTGTTTATGCGAATTGCGAGTGGGTCTAGGGTTTCCGGGAGGATGGTGTTGATGTGAGCCATGACCTGCCTTTCAAAGCACTTCATGGCTACTGACGCGAGTACTACGGGGCGGTAGTCATTTAAGCAGGTTACCTTTGCATTCTTGGGCACAAGGGACTATTGTTGTCTGTTTGAAACATGTAGGTATTACAGACTCGGAAAGGGAGAGGATGAAAATGTCAGTGAAGACACTTGCCAGTTGGTCTGCACATTCGCCGAGTACATGCCCTGGTAATCAGTCTGGCCCGCGACATTGCGAATGTTGACCTTTTTAAAGGTCTTGCTCACATCGACTATGGAGAGCGTGATCACACAGTCCTTCCAGAGTGCTCTCATGCAAGCTTCAGTGTTGCTTGCCTCAAAGCGAGCATAAAAAAAGGCATGTTGCTCGTCTGGTAGGCTAGCGTCATTGGTCAGCTTGCGGTTAGGTTTTCCTTTGTAGTCCGTAATAGTTTGCCAGCCCTGCCACATCTGACAAGCGTCAGAGCCCGTGTATTAGGATTCAATCTTAGTCCTGTATTGACGCATTGCCTGTTTGATGGTTCGTCTGAGGGCATTGCGAGATTTCCTCCGGATTAGTGTCCCGCTCCTTGAAAGCGGCAGCTTTAGCCTTTAGCTCGATGCGGATGTTGCCTGTAATCCATGGCTTCTGGTTGGGATATGTACGTACGCTCACTGTGGGGACGATGTCGTCGATGCACTTACTGATGAAGCCGGTGACTGAGGTGGTATACTTCTCAATGCCATTAGATGAATCACAGAATATATTCCAGTCTATGCTAGCAAAACAGTCCTGTAGCGTAGCATCCGTGTCATCTTACCACTTCAGTATTGAGCGAGTCACTGGTACTTCCTGCTTAAGTTTTTGCTTGTAAACAGCAATCAGGAGGATATAATTATGGTCAGATTTGCCAAATGGAGAGTGAGGGAGTGCTTTGTATGCGTTTCTGTGTGTGGAGTAAAGGTGGTCTAGAATTTTTTTCTCCTTTGGTTGCAGATGTGACATGCTGGTAGAAATGAGGTAAAACTGATTTAATTTTGCCAGCATTAAAGTCCCCGGCCACTAGGGGTGTCGCTTCTGGATGAGCATTTTCTTGGTTGCTTATGGCCTTATACAGCTCGTTGAGTGCGTTTTTAGTGCCAGCATCGGTTTGTGGTGGTAAATAGATGGCTAATAATATAGATGATAACACTCTTGGTAGATAGTGTGGTCTACAGCAATACCTCGAGACGACTTTAAGATTAGACATCGCGCACCAGGTGTTACTGAAAAACAGATACACCACCGCCCCTCGTCTTATCAGACGTAGCTTCTCTGTCCTGCCAATGAATGGAAAACCCAGCCAGCTCATTATTATCCGTGTCGTTGTTCAGCCACGACTCAGTGAAACATAAAATATTACCGTTTTTGATGTCCCGTTGGTAGGGTAGTCGACCGTAGATCATCAAGTTTGTTTTCCAGTGATTACAAGTTGGCCAATAGAACCGATGGTAGTGACGATTTACTCACTCGTCTCTGAATCCACACAAGGCACCCCGACCTTCTCCATCTGTATCTCCACCTTCTCTTTAGGTGAATGACGGGGACTTGAGCCTGCTCTCCAGAAAGCAGTATATCCTTCGCAACGGACTCAATAAACTTCTAGTCGGACTCATGAACCTCATCCAGTTCGAGGTGAGTAATCGCTGTTCTGATGTCCAGAAGCTCTTTTCAGTCATAAGCCATCCCCTCCGGCGCCATTATATTGTCTAGTGTATATGATTTTATGTATGTACAGTATATCAAATTAATTTGTCACATACACATGGTTAACAGATGTTAATTTGAGTGTAGCGAAATGCTTGTGCTTCTAGTTCCGACCACGCAGTAATATCTAACAATATCTAACAGTGTAAAGGAATGAATAAGAATATGTAACTAAAAATATGGATAAGCGATGGCCGAACGGCATAGGCAAGATGCAGTAGATGGTATAGAGTACAGTATATACATATACGAAGAGTAATGTAGGGTTTGTAAACATTATATAAAGTGGCATTGTTTAAAGTGGCTAGTGATACATTTATTACATCTAATTTTGTATTATTAAATTGGGATAGAAGCTGTTTTTCAGGTCTCTCGGTCCCTGCTTTGATGCACCTGTACTGACCTCGCCTTCTGGATGATAGCGGGGTGAACAGGCAGTGGCTCGGGTGGTTGTTGTCCTTGATCTTTTTGGCCTTCCTGTGACATCGGGTGGTGTAGGTGTCTTGGAGGGCAGGTAGTTTGCCCCCGATGATGCGTTGTGCAGACCTCACTACCCTCTGGAGAGCCTTGCGTTTGTGGGCGGAGCAGTTGCTGTACCAGGCTGTGATACAGCCCGACAGGATGCTCTCGATTGTGCATCTGTGAAAGTTTGTGAGTGTTTTGGTGACCAGACAAATATCTTCAGCCTCCTGAGGCCCTCTTCACCACGCTGTCTGTGTGGGTGGACCATTTCAGTTTGTCCGTGATGTGTATGCCAAGGAACTTACAACTTTTCACCTTCTCCACTACTGTCTCGTCGATAGGGGGCTGCTCCCTCTGCTGTTTCCTGAAGTCCACGATCATCACCTTTGTTTTGTTGACGTTGAGAGAGAGTTTATTTTCCTGACACCACACTCCGAGGGCCCTCACCTCCTCCCTGTAGGCCGTCTCGTCGTTGTTGGTAATCAAGCCTACCACTGTAGTGTCATCTGCAAACTTGATGATTGAGTTGGAGGCGTGCATGGCCACGCAGTCATGGGTGAACAGGGAGTAAAGGAGAGGGCTGAGAACGCACCCTTGTGGGAACGCACCCGTGTTGAGGATCAGCGGGGTGGAGATGCTTCCTACCCTCACCACCTGGGGGCGGCCCGTCAGGAAGTCCAGGACCCAGTTGCACAGGGTGGGGTCGAGACCCAGGGTCTCGAGCTTAATGACGGCAGCCTTGCGAGGTTTAACATGTTTAAATGTTGTACTCCCGTTGGCTGCAGTGAAGGAGAGCCCGCAGGTTTTGGTAGTGGGCCGTGTCCGTGGCACTGTATTGTCCTCAAAGCGAGCAAAGAAGTTGTTTCGTTTGTCTGGGAGCAAGATATCGTGGTCCGCGACGGGGCTGGTTAACTTTTTGTAGTTCGTGATTGACTTTAGACCCTGCCACATACCTCTCGTGTCTGAGCTGTTGAATTGCGACTCTACTTTATCTCTATACTGACGCTTAGCTTGTTTGATTGCCTTGGAGGGAATAGCTACACTGTTTGTATTCGGTCATGTTTCCGGTCGCCCGCCTTGCGCCTTGCACTGATTATGTACAGTATATCTACAGTATGTACAGTATCTACAAAATAAATCGAATCGATACATTCTTATGTAGTGCAAAGAACACTGTTGTAGTGAAGCTTAGCTTAAAAGTCCATTTAACACCTACCCATCCAGGATAGACTCTCTGCAGCAGTAGAGGTTGTCAAACTTCTGCTTTGTCACAGAGTCATTTACATTCATGGCTGGCACACACAGTTTGCCTGCTTTGGACAACTGGTACAACCTGAAAGACAAAGAGATGACTAAGCAACTTAGCTCAGAGTTGCCCGCTGGTCTTGCGTGTGTGACTGTACTGTAATCAGAAATAAAATTACCTGTGGACCCCAGTCACACTCTCCTCCACAATGCCCCTGATCTTCTTGAAGACGTTGGGGTATTTCTTATACACCCAGTGGGTCAAGTCCCCTCCATCATCAAGGATCTACCACAGACACAGCAAGAAGGGACAACATTCTCAAACAGTGACAACAGACACATGTCAGTAACACAAAATGGTCTACAAGGAAATTTGCCTTGTTGTTAAAGGAGGATAAATGATAGACTTATATGGGTACCATGTTAGGCTGCCAGCCCTCCATGTTGACGCACTTGTCGATACACCACCAGAAGTCATCCTCCGATTCCCCCTTCCAGGCAAAAACCGCCACACCTGCACAAATCACAAGGTAGTTGGGAGAATACAGGGGTTTAGAAATTACTATATTTCTCCAGATCAGACAGATATTACAACATCTCTTTTTAAACAACCGCACAGGGTCCTGAACCTTTAATATAAGCAAAAGCATTGGTTTGTGACCCAAAGACCCTTCATTCCAGAGAGAGCAGAACTGATCACGTTTGAACGCATGGTGCTCAACGTCCGTATAATCTGCTCTAAAGCCATATTAATATAATGGCCTGCAGCTTAACTCCAGATATCTGGACCTGCACAACAATCCAACCACAACACCACAGAGCCTAGAACTGCGCTGTTGGCTCCTCCAGCAGGCAGTACACTTACACAACCCTGCTCACTAAAGACTTCAGCTCTCTAACATTAAATCTAACTGCACACTATCATAATCATTCAGGAAACAGGTATCAATAGCAGCCGTAACAGTATTGACATCAGTACTGAACAATCATGTAGAATCGCTACAGTAGCTTATTAGGCTTAGTTACACAGTAGTCCTATACTGTTATGTGTCTTCATGACCAATTGTTGTTAACTGACCTAACATTTTACTTCCTTTCTGACATGCTAATAACATCATAATTCAGGCTTCATAACACAGAGGGTGTGAGTAAAACCCTCCGTATGTCTGTTCTCTAAACCAAGAGGGGATAATAAGATGGGTCTCGTGTCTCAAAAGCTGTTATCCTGTCATTTCTAGAAGAGGACCAAACATCAGGTGAAAGCTGCAGCAGGACAGAAGGCCTCCTGGTCATTTCCACCCCAGAGAGAGCAGAGCAGGCAGGAACAGAAGCTGCCAGAGGACACAGCCCTTTCATCTGTTAGCCGGGAGATTTCTCTCCATAAAAGACCTGGACCAACTGTTTATTAGAAAGAGATACTCTGACAGATGGAGCTTTACACAACTATGTGGGAAAGGGAGAGCTTATGTAAAAAATAAAGTTTAAAAAAAGAGTGGTACACTAAAACACAATTCTGATTCCTGCTATTGGACTTGAGGGGTAGGTAGATTTTGAAGGCTCTATGGTTCCTCTGCTACGCTACTCGTCCTGTATGACCATACAGCTAGAAACACGCTATACAGCACCTGGGCTTAGGATCTCTATCCCACTGACTTTTTCTTAGTTAACCTCATATCTAGTCCTCCAACCTCATCCCTGTCTCTGTGTCTGTAAGTATACACCCATGTACTACTATCTACTCCTTTCATCTGGTCAAGTCTCCATCTCAGTAGGTTTCTGGCAGGCTTGCTGTATGGTATGAAGATTGCTGGCATAACTCACTCGTAGAAAATGTCAACACTGCTGAGTGGGTTGTAAACAGTCAGAGGATACTGTGTGCGTAGGACAAGTTAATCAGCCCACAGCCTGTGTGCCAGTTCCTCTCCCAGCTTGAGCTGTGTGACTACTTTAATGCAGTCTGACTCTAGTGAACCTCTCCGTCTAACAGGCCATGAACAAAGAGACCCCACTACGGAAACACATATACTTAACAATCACCCAGCAACCCAAGAGATATGCGCGTCTTGGTTCTGTAGTTCAATAACTAGAGGGCAAGCCTGATGTTCTCTAGTCTCTGTTTTCCAAGACTTTATTGAGAACATATCGAAAAACGTCTCCTTGGTTTCAAAGGGCACAGGGAAGCAAATCACTCTCAACTCTTAGCACCCTTACAAGAAACACCCATTTAACAATCATGTAATTCATTACATATTAATACAAGTTAAAGTATGCATAGTATGCAGAAATAGTACTAATTAATATGAATGTGATGAACCACAACTTTCAAAAACATCTTATGAAGTACAATCAGCCTCTCATTCTTTTCCATATAGAAGCTCATACTGTAACAAAGCAGTAAAGTATTGATGTTGAAAGCTTTTACTTACCGATCTCTGAGAGGGCAGCTGCCACCTCGTTCTGTGTTGAGTAGATGTTACAGGCTGTCCAGCGACACTGGGCCCCCAGGGCCACCAGAGTCTCAATCAACACCTCAAGGCAAGAGAGAGGAGGGGGTTGAATGAGAGAGGAACAAGAAGAAAAAAACATATTACTTTTACATCTCTGTATCATAAATAGCCTTAGCTTTGCAGTACACAAAAGAGAGCAGTAAAACTCAATATATTTAGTCTTCAGAAAATATTCACACTGAGCTCTTGTTTCACAAAGTGGGATTAAAATAGATTTAATTGTAATTTTTGGTCAGTGATGTACACACAATACTCTAATTTCAAAGTCGAAGAAAAATTAAACAATATTTGTTTCATTCGTTTTAGGTTATTGTCCTGCTGAAAGGTGGATTTGTCTCTCTGTGTCTGTTGGAAAGCAGACAAACAGGATTTCCTCTCAGATTTTGCCTGTGCTTCGCTTGATTACATTTATTTTTGTCCTAAATAACTCCCTAGTCCTTGCCCGATGACAAGCATACCTAGAACATGATGCAGTTACCACCATGCTTGAAAATATGAAGAGTGGTACTCAGTGATTTGTTGTGCTGGATTTGACCCAAACTTAATGTTTTGTATTCAGGACAAAAAGTGATTTTTTTTGCCATATTTTTTGCACTATTACTTAAGTAGCGGCAGGTAGCCTAGTGGTTAGAGAGTTGAACTTGTAACTGAAAGGTTGCAAGTTCGAATCCTTGAGCTGGCAAGGTAAAAATCTGTAATTCTGCTCCTGAACAAGGCAGTTAACCCACTGTTCCTAGGCCGTCATTGAAAATAAGAATTTATTCTTAACTGACTTGACTAGTTAAATAGAAGTTTAAAAAAACTGCCATATTGCAAACAGGATGCATGTTTTGGAATACTTAGTTTCTGTACAGGCTTCCTTCTTTTCACTGTCATTTATGTTAGCATTGTGAAGTAACTACATCCTCAGTATTCTATCACAGTTATTAAACTCCAACGCTTTTAATCACAATTGGCCTCATGGTGTAATACCACGTGGTTTCCTTCCTCTCCGGCAACTGAGTTATGAAGGACACTGGTATCTTTGTAGTGACTGGGTATATTGACACACTATCCAAAGCGTAATTGAGAACTTCAACATGCTCAAAGGGATATTCAGTGTATTTTTTAAATGTATTTTTTATCTACCAACAGGTGCCCTTCTTTGCGAGGCATTGGAAAACCTTATAGAAAAAAATGTTATCATTCAAAAATCATGCATCTTATTTTGTGACCTAGTAAGCAAATGTTTACACCTGAATATTTAGGTTTGAAAACTTACCGATTTAAGACATTTCAGCTTTTCCTATTATATTAATAATAAAATGTGTATAATGTGTGTAGTTCAGCGACACAAAATCTCAAGTTAATCAATTTTAAATTCAGGCTGTAAGAGGTGTGAATACTTTCTAAAGGCACTGTGTGTATATATATATATATATATATATATATATATATATATATATATATATATATATATATATATATATATATATATATATATATATATATATATATATATATATATAAGCTTATTCACAGCATCAATATACTCAATCTGCTTGTTAAATCGTATAGGCAAATGGGGTATACAGACACTGAACATTATTTACGGGCTGTCATGAGATGAGCCAGCTACCATGATTTGCCACAGAGCAGAATGCTGCAGTTAGAGCAGTAGTGGTTGGCTTGGGCGGTATATCATATGCCGTTTTTGGAAATAGCCACAGGATTGTTTTTCAATACTGTTAAACATTATTTTTGAAGTTTATCTATACATTAAAATGTATAGTAACTTTTTAAGTAAATACCTGCAGTCAACTTGTGCAATATGTTAGAAGATAAAGCAGATTGTGTTCATTTCACCGGTCACATTATTTACATAATGAAGTTCTCTGTAGTTCCCCAGAACAGTTGAGCAAGTCACGTTTTTGTTTGTAAATAGCACAGCTGGAGAAAGTGGAAGCAGGTGAGTCCAGCTGTGTATTGACAGCAGTTGTGTTTTATATGGAAAGTCAGTGTTTCTTTGCTTCAATAGAGTGATCAGGGACATGCAACTATAGTTGTCCTTCACAGAAAATACATTAGTGAAACACATTCGGCAAAATAGCTTCATTTTCATCAGACGACAACAGAAGTGAAAAGCTATTTGAATGGCAGCCACACACAAGTAGGCTAAATGGGCTTACGATGAAAAAGCAAGGTATTTTCTTATCTTAGAAATAACGTAGCCAGGTACATTTCTTAATGTTTTTCCTTAAGGTTCATCTTGCATTTTACCAGAGAAAAGGAGTGTGTCTACGCTGAGAAAAGTACCTGAGAAAAGTCAGTCACAGCGCTGTCTGCTGATAGAACGCCAGTTTGTGAATTCTCATCCAAGATTTGTCTGATGCCAAGCAGAAATTACAATAAGAAGCATTTTAGATTTGTGCTTACAAAACGCAGCAATATATTTATTTTGCATTTTGTTTTGTTTTTTTCTGCGTAGAAAACTAAGAATTTGGCCTCCCGGGTGGCGCAGTGGTCTAAGGCACTGCATCGCAGTGCTAGCTGTGCCACCAGAGACTCTGGGTTCGAGCCCAGGCTCTGTCGCAGCCGGCCGCGACCGGGAGGTCCATGGGGCGACGCACAATTGTCCTAGCGTCGTCGGGGTTAGGGAGGGTTTGGCCGGTAGGGATATCCTTGTCTCATCGCGAACTAGCGACTCCTGTGGCGGGTCGGGCGCAGTACACACTGACCAGGTCGCTAGGTGTACGCTGTTTCCTCCGACACATTGGTGCGGCTGGCTTCCGGGTTGGATGCGCGCTGTGTTAAGAAGCAGTGCGGCTTGGTTGGGTTGTGTTTCGGAGGACGCATGTCTCTCGACCTTCGTCTCTCCCAAGCCCGTACGGGAGTTGTAGCGATGAGACAAGACAGTAACTACTAATAATTGGGGATACCACAAAATTGGGGAGAAAATGGGGGTAAAAAAAAAGAAAAAAACTACGAATTCTGCATTAACACGACCCCTAAGTTTAAATTGCTAGCTATCTAAGTAAGTGGCTGAATTAATAAAGTGATGGGGCATCATTGTGTTGGCTTTCTGCCGTGTTTGAGAAGTCAAAGCCCTTCCAACAAACCATTCTGATTTCCATGCGTTTTTTCTCCTCTCCATTCTCCGCCCGTCTGCTTCTACCACAACTGCTCCTTGCCAATCTTCTCAGAGCAGAGCAGGTAGGCCCATTGCCTTAGCGACTCCAGACTCCACACAGACAGTGTGTACACATTCTGCTCTAGTGCCAGTACTGTTCATTTGCACAATGTCTCTCTTTCAAATTCTCTTATAAAATGTCAAAACACACCAAAGATGACATTCGGTAGCTCCTACCTATACATGTATAATTTTAGGAGCTGGATTGCCTGCCTTTGCAATTAATTTCTCTCTCGATTGCGCTCGTTAGTTAATTTAGAATTTTTCCGCCCTTGTGTACTAAGCTAGTAATACCGTAAATCCCGGGATGAGAGAAGAACGGTATGAAGATATGAAAATCTGTATACCGCACAACCTTATTCTGTAGTAGCGATACTGTGGGGAAGAGTCTTCGCACTGATATTTGGGTATGTCAGAGGGAGAGGTGTCTCATTGCAGCAAAGCTTGGATATTGGAGACAGTGTAAGTTAGTGTAAACAACAGGGCCAACTTGGTTACTGCAAAAGCCTCTGTGTACGCTGTGACCTTCAAATCCTACTTTATACGGAGGAAAATGTCCTCCTGTAGCCTTGGCAGAGATATTAGGATAGGTCAGAAGACAGAGTTTTCTTACTGCAGTCTGGGCAGTGATGTGAGTGCAGCCAACAATTTTTGCCCCAGCAAGTGGCTTCTCTCCCTGGGCTCTCTTCCTGAGGGAGATTAATGCTGACATATCTGTGGAGAAAGAGAGAAGTGGGGTGATAAAGAGAGTGAAGGAGATGGAGAAAAAGAGATTCCAAATATGTTAGCTACATTCAGAGAGTAGATAAACAGAAAAGTGGTCTGAATATAAAGCCCTTCCAACTCTCCCATCTTCCACACAAATCTCTCTCAAAATTAAGGGACTCAAAGAATTTCCTACACCAAAACCTTCTGAGCGCCGTAAAATTCAAATAACCTCAAATAAGCTATGACTTTGCAACCTGCCAATGCATATTGGACAATGATGATCACTCCATATGAAGCTCTGGAGTTGTGCTGACAGTGTTAAGGGTGTAGATTCAGCTGCCATGCTGCACATAAAAAAAACATTTAGGCCAAGGACAACGCATCAAATCTAAATTATTTGGAGAGTAATGTCTGAAATCAAACGCAATGATAAAATGAGAACTTTAGACAAAGAATTTGCTACATGGCAAAAACTGAAGGTCAGCTTCATCAAAGGTGTCAACAAGTGGTTAGGCCAAGGGCTGTTACGGTGACCGTATTACCACCACACAGGTGGTCAGGAGTCATGACCTCAGTCAAATTCTACATGACCGTTTAGTCACTGTAACTAGGATTCTCCGAGCTCTGATGCTGCTGGTCATTAGTAGCCTACCAAGCTTGCTAACTGCATGGTACTCAGCACTCTATTGTCCCTCTAATCACTCTGACAACACAAACGTAATCGAAAATCCAACACTTCATGAAAGCCCATAAGCTTATGGTGCAGAACATTTCTATAGGCTATGCAATTGCGTGAGAAGACAGAGTTTTGATGGCCTCTATTAAAAATAGGCGGATCCAATTAGCTTTCTATAGGCTAGGCCTACTATATTTATTTTTAACTTTCCTAATATTAAGCACATTGCTTTACTTTACCACAGGAGTACAGCCTACCTGGCTGGCATGAAAATTAACCATGGGAAAAGCATCCTCCATTTGATATTTAAGTGCATGAATAACATTTATTGTTTTTCCCCTGCCCCTGTTCCGAGACAGGTGCATGATAATGGTCCATTCTATATCATTTCCCACCTATACACAAAAATATGTGGACACCCCTTCAAATGAAGGGATTTGGTTATTTCAGCCACACCTGAAATGTATTAACTTATGAATGATGTCCAGCGTGCGCAGTAAGGCAAAAAACCTAATACAAAATAAAAATAAAACGTATTAACATCACACTTCTCAAAGAGCCGAGGCCATAGGCCTATATTTGTGGATAAGGTTTGTATCACAAATAAAATGGGCAAATAACTTCCAAAAATTAAGCACAATCTGCTTCACAACCGGTGTTGAGCCTAATTGGCATACAAAGGCGGCGCGTGAGTTTCAGGAAGATCATTTTCACCACAGAAATACACCTTTATAATAAAGCATTACATGCATAATCAAATTTGCGGTTACTTTTGAGAACAGTGTTTTCCCGCTAATTGTGCGCATTGCTACGCTTATAATCTGAAGAAATAACCTAATAGTTTATGAACATTTTAAGCTAAATGTTCTGAATTGTTGCATCAGCCTCATTGCTAAAAAAAAAAAAAAGATCCGAATGGTTGTACTAATTTGGGATCTATCGCATCAGAGTATATTTGGAATATTTATTTCTCACACAGAAGGACAAGTTGACCAATAGAATAGGTCAACTTTTGTACTATGGAGGATAGTAGATTGACATAGGCTAGTGCTTTTGCTGTTCGTTAGGCCTACTCATCTTGTTGGCTGTCAAAGTAAATATGGACAGTTCTTCTAACATCTTCAATAGGCACCGCGGAATTCAATAAGAGGGACACGCACAGTTGCGTCCCCGATGTGTCTGTCTTCACTTCAAGCCTACTTCAGTGCTGAGATGGCTGTGAGAAGGACCCGATCAAATCACGGGCATTGGCTTATAAGAACTGAGATATCTGAGAGAGCCATGTGAGTGAGAGGTGGCTGCCGGGAGAAGGGAATGATAATTATTATATTCAGCCCAAGGGCACATCGGCCACAAAACGCATGGATTTTTTTTTAGGGGGCATTACTGCCACACAAGGAGGATCCTGCTGGAATTTCGAGGCCTGAGGAGCATATTATCAAGCGCTTCTCAAATTGTGAATGAGAGACTGATTCAAGTGTGTGCATCCTTCAAAATCAACAAAGCAGAGCCCATGCCTTCCATGCCTTTTTTCAAGTCATCATTAGAGTCGCATCATGCAGCATTAGAATGTATTAAAAATCAAAACATATAGCCCAACGTTTGTATCACAACAACATTTGCATAATTAACTAAATTAAGCATGTAGGATGACCTGTTTCTTTGTTAACCGCTCAACACAGACTAGCCGCATGTGCGCACTCCCTCGGAAATCGCTTGGAGAAAATATCCTTTCTATTTTATTCAGCCATGTTCAATTGGATTCTTTATACTATAAAATAATGCCACGGAATACTAAGCAAATGTTGTTTGCTAAATGAACTAGTGTAGCCCACAGCTATGGCATAGCCAGATCTGGGCCTAACATAAGGACAATTCAAAGTTTGCTATTCTGTTCTTCTGAAATTGACTACATTTTCCTCATATCATGTTTCTTTAGATCAAAGGTCTGCATCAGTGACTTGCAGGCTATGCGTGGAAGCCAAGAGATGCTAAATGTGTTAATTGTAATTAAAAGGTCAATTACCGTGAGACCGGCAGTTATTTGCTTGACAATCACCAGCTGACAACATTTCATGACCGCCACAACCATAGTTAGAACCAGTGAATCTTAGATTTTTCTGCATAATGTTTTTTTCTCTCTGATGTGACTTGTGTGAGTTACACTTCAAATGACTGATCAGCAAAACCAAAGAAAAGCCTAATAACACGACACAGCAGTCATCTATTAAGCCCTTAAGAGCAAAAGCCATATCTGCAGACAGATTGGTCGAGGTCAATCTGACTAAAGATAACAAGCTTAATATAGATAACTAGCTAGACTCAAGCTGCTAGAGGATGTCAGTCATTCACAGAACTGAGAGAAGCTGTTCTTTTCTTATCCCAGTTTCTCCCCTTCAATCAGTGTATTGGTTAATCTGACATGGCCAATCCTGGCCTTGGAGGGTGGAACTCTAGTACATTTCTGAGCAACAGGCCCAAAGTCCTGGCAAGAGCAATATTTAGATATACTTTACTGTCGGTTGTTCACAGAAATGTTTTTGTTGCTCTTTTCATCCTGATTGATGCCAGTAGTGGTTTTATTAACATGTCCTAATATTACCTGTGATCAAAGACTGTCAACCATTGATTAGTCTAATTGATTCATGCCATAAAACAGCAAAATTCAAGAACATGCTTTAAATAACCAACAACCAGTACCTCACACCTGAAGCCCCCTAAACCTAACGTTTTTAGGTTTATCACTTCTTATCGTCTTGTGTTGTTCTGTAAGTGAGAGGTGAAGGTGACAGGTTACTGAGTCATGTTACTGTCTGTACCTTGTTCTGCAATCTCAATCTCGCGACGACCAAATTCGGCCTGTTTGATGTTCTTCACACAGAAGTCACTGGTGCCCTTGGAGTTGAGCTGTGTTTTGTCCCGTGGTGAAGTCTCATCGTCAGAGCTGTCTGTGTAGGACGCAGCTGGGAAAGGAGACAGAGAAGGGAAAGTCAGCAAGAAATGTTAAAGCAATCCATACATAGCTATGTATGTATATGTGTGTTTGTTTGTGTAGTACCGGAGCTGTAGCTGTCCGTGGATGACTGAGAGATGGATCGAGACAGCGAGCGTCGGCCAGCCTTGGTAGGGAACCTGCTGAACTCCTGCTTGTCTTCCACAAACTGGATTTGCTGAAGGTGCAAAAGAGGGTACAATTTAGAATAGGGCCGACCCAATTTAATCTACTGGTCGATTATTGGTTGACCGAGATACCATTAGTCGAGCAGTAGCAAAAAAAATCTAATAATTATAATTCATGGTGTACAAGACACCAGTCTGATTCATGCCTGTCTAAGTAGACTAATCCATTGTGGAGGAAGTGGGGATGGCACGCACTACAGCAATTAATTTGTTATATGACGTAAGAACTATAGTGCAACACTAATAAAAATATTATTTTTTAACATATGTGTTTTCTCCCGCGTTGGATAGTCGTCGCTGTCCATGGTTCTGAAACACATCAGCGTGCTGTTGAATTGGCGCCTTTTCCTAGACCATGTTGCTATGTGCATAATAACAAAGGTAAACAGCATATTGGTGTTGAGAACAACGCGGCGGAGGTAGCAGAATAAGGAGAAACAGCCCTTGCCTTATTGCCTAAGAAAAGTGAGGTAACACCAACTTAATTAGGTCTAGAATCAATAGCTGAACTGTTAAATGTGCCTGGCTTTATAAATAATCCATGTACACTACCTGTCAAAAGTTTTAGAATACCTACTCATTCAAGGGTTTTTCTATATTTTTCACAATTTTATACATTGTAGAATGTTATTGAAGACATCAAAACTATGAAATAACACATATGTAATCATGTAATTACCAAAAATGTCAAACGAAATCAAAATATATTTTAGATTCTTCAAATAGCCACCCTTTGCATTCTCTCAACCAGCTTCATGAGGTAGTCACCTGGAATGCATTTCAATTAACAGGTGTGCATTCTTAAAGTTAATTTGTAGAATTTCTTTCCCTAATGCATTTGAGCCAGAAAGTTGTGTTGTGACAAGGTAGGGGTGGTATACAGAAGATGGTCTTTTCCCAAATAGGGCTAAGTTCAAATTATGTCAAGAACAGCTCAAATAAGCAAAGAGAAACGACAGACAGTCATTACTTTAAGACATGAAGGTCGGTCAATCCGGAACACTTCAAGAACTTTGAAAGTTTCTTCAAGTGCAGTCGCAAAAACCATCAAGCACTATGATGAAACTGGCTCTCATGACGACCGCCACAGGAAAGGAAGACCCAGAGTCACCTCTGCTGCATTGGATAAGTTCATTAGCGTTACTAGCCTCAGAAATTGCAGCCCAAATAATTGTTTCAGAGTTCAAGTAACAAGACATCTCAACATCAACTGTTCAGAGCAGACTGCGTGAAATCAGGCCTTTATGGTGAATTGCTACAAAGAAACCACTACTAAATCAACTATCCGGACACGTTTTACTGCCGACACGTGAAGGCCCGGTGGGGCTCCGACTGGACAACCGACGTGATCTGCCCAGGCGAGTTATCCAACTGGCCCCTCTGTCGCGACATTACCTGAACGCCCATCTGCGGCCCGATAATCGTTAGCTGTCTTATAGGCTGCTATCAGGGTCACTACAACTATATCTATTTTGCCAATTGGATTGGTCCCCTCTACCACACGGAACCCCACTAATCTACCGACAGAAATGCACAAGGTGCGTAGAGGTGAATCCAGGCCCTGCAGTGCCTAGCTCCACTCCTATTCCCCAGGCGCTCTCTTTTGATGACTTCTGTAACCGTAATAGCCTTGGTTTCATGCATGTTAACATTAGAAGCCTCCTCCCTAAGTTTGTTTTATTCACTGCTGTAGCCCACTGCCAACCTGGATGTCCTAGCTGTGTCTGAATTCTGGCTTAGGAAGACCACCAAACACTCTGAAATCTCCATCCCAAACTACAACATTTTCAGACAAGTAGAACGGCCAAAGGGGGCGGTGTTGAAATCTACTGCAGAGATGACCCGCAGAGTTCTGTCCTACTATCCAGGTCTGTACCCAAACAATTTGAACTTCTACTTTTAAAAATACAACTCTAAAAACAAGTCTCTCACCGTTGACGCCCTGCCATAGACCACCCCTCTGCCCCCAGCTGTGCTCTGGACACCATATGTGAACTGATTGCCCCCATCTATCTTCAGAGCTCGTGCTGCTAGGTGACTTAAACTGGAACATGCTTAACACCCCAGCCATCCTACAATCTAAGCTCGATGCCCTCAATCTTACACAAATGATCAATGAACCTACCAGGTACCACCCCAAAGCAGTAAACACAGGCACCCTCATAGATATCATCCTAACCAACTTGCCCTTTAAATACACCTCTGCTGTTTTCAACCAAGATCTCAGTGATCTCAGTGATCAAGCGACCTTCACTCATCACTGTCAAACGCTCCCTGAAACTTTTAGATTAACTAACTTCAAATTAATGACTCGGGACGTCGGGTTTGATACGAAAGCTTCTTTTAGTAAGAATACTTGTTTACGTTACATTTAACAACAATTGTTTTGGTACAGAGCAATGCAGGTAAGATGCTGTCGGAAAGTCAGCTACAATCACCCGCACCTGCACATAATTGGCGCGTTATCACTCATTCCTCTCGCAAGGCATTCTGGGACTTGCAGTCAAAAAGAATCATTCAACACAACCCAATACAATTACATATGCAAATAAATCTAAAGAAATATCTTTAGATACAGTTCAAAGAATAAACTTAAACATTAACTCAAACACATTAAAGTTACAACAGAAACACTTGGAAGGATCCTGGAAGGAATTTGACCTCATCCCGTCAGTAGAGGATGCCTGGTTATTTATTTTAAATGCCTTCCTCACCATCTTAAATAAGCATGTCCCATTCAAGAAATTTAGAACCAGGAACAGATAAAGCCCTTGGTTCTCTCCAGACCTGACTGCCCTTAACCAACACAAAAACATCCTATGGCGTTCTGCTTTAGCATCGAACAGCCCCCGTGATATGCAACTTTTCAGGGAAGTTAAAAACCAATATACACAGGCAGCTAGAAAAGCCAAGGCTAGCTTTTTCAAGCAGACATTTGCTTCCTGCAATACAAACTCAAAAGTTCTGGGACACTGTAAAGTCCATGGAGAATAAGAACACCTCCTCCCAGCTGCCCACTGCACTGAGGACAGGAAACTCTGTCACCAGCGATAAATCCAAATAAAAATAAGAATTTCAATAAGCATTTTTCTACGGCTGGCCATGCTTTCCACCTGGCTACCCCTACCCCGGTCAACAGCACTGCACCCCCCACAGCAACTCGCCCAAGCCTTCCACATTTCTCCTTCTCCCAAATCCAGTCAGCTGATGTTCTGAAAGAGGACCCCTACAAATCAGCCGGGCTAGACAATCTGGACCCTTTCTTTCTAAAATAATCTGCCGAAATTGTTGCCACACCTATTACTAGCCTGTTCAACCTCTCTTTCGTGTCGTCTGAGATTACCAAAGACTGGAAAGCAGCTGCGGTCATCCCCCTCTTCAAAGCAGGGGACACTCATGACCCAAACTGCTACAAACCCAAACTGCCATCTATCCTACCCTGTCTTTCTAAGGTCTTCGAAAGCCAAGTCAACAAACAGATTACCGACCATTTCGAATCCCACCGCACCTTCTCCGTTTCAGAGCTGGTCATGGGTGCACCTCAGCCACGCTCAAGGTCTTAAACGATATCTTAACCGCCATCGATATGAAACAATACTGTGCAGCCATATTCATTGACCTGGCCAAGGCTTTTGACTTTGTCAATCACCACATCCTCATCGGCAGAGTCGATAGCCTTGGTTTCTCAAATGATTGCCTCGCCTGGTTCACCAACTACTTCTCTGATAGAGTTCAGTGTGTCAAATCGGAGGGCCTGTTGTCCGGGTCTCTGGCAGTCTATGGGGGTGCCACAGGGTTCAAATCTTGGGCCGACTCTCTTCTCTGTATACATAAATGAGGTCGCTCTTGCTGCTGGTGAGTCTCTGATCCACCTCTACGCAGACAACACCATTCTGTATACTTCTGGCCCTTCTTTGGACACTGTGTTAACAACCCTCCAGGCGAGCTTCAATGCCATACAACTCTCCTTCCGTGGCCTCCAACTGCTCTTAAATACAAGTAAAACTAAATGCATGCTCTTCAACCGATCGCAGCCTGCACCTGCCCGTCCAGCATCACTACTCTGGACGGTTCTGACTTAGAATATGTGGACAACTACAAATACCTAGGTGTCTGGTTAGACTGTAAACTCTCCTTCCAGACTCAAATTAAAACATCTCCAATCCAAAGTTAAATCTAGAATTGGCTTCCTATTTCGCAACAAAGCATCCTTCACTCATGCTGCCAAACATACCCTCGTAAAACTGACCATCCTACCGATCCTCGACTTCGATGTAATTTACAAAATAGTCTCCAATATCCTACTCAATAAATTGGATGCAGTGTTTTTTTTGCCTTTACCTCCCTTATCTCACCTCATTTGCTCACATCGTATATAGACGTATTTTTCTACTGTATTATTGACTGTATGTTTGTTTTACTCTGTTGTATGTGTTGAACTGCTTTGCTTGATCTTGGCCAGGTCGCAATTGTAAATGAGAACGTGTTCTCAACTTGCCTACCTGGTTAAATAAAGGTTCAATTTAAAAAAACATGTGAGAATTCCTTCAAGACTATTGGAAAAGCATTCCAAGTGAGGCTGGTTGAGAGAATGCCAAGAGAGTGCAAAGCTGTCATAAAGGCAAAGGGTGGTTATTTGAAGAATCTAAAATATAAAAATTTGTTTAACACTTTTTTGGTTACTACATGATTCCATAGTTTTGATGTCTTCCCTATTACTCTACAATGTAGAAAAGTCCAAATTAAGATAACCCTTGAACGAGTAGGTGTTCTAAAACCTTTGACAGGTAGTGTATATCTACAGAGATAAGACAGATTCTGTTTATATTGCCTGTTTGAGTGTTTGTTTAATTGCCTTCTGATTCCGTGAGCACCAAGCCTCACGCAACTACAACATGTTGGATAAACAATTTCACAAATTCGTCTGTTTTTAAATCTTTGCTTTGCTGTATTAAAGGCTTTACACTTTTTTCCGTTAAAACAGCCGCTCTGGTATTATTTACACTGTTCCAAATTCTCAGAAAAATTATATTTATAATACATTTTCTTGATATCATTGTTATTATTATTATGATCATCATTATAAATAATAATTGATGTCATTATCATTTGTAGGCTTAGTATAGCAGCCTTGTATAACCACTACTGAGCTGTAGGCCTAAGAGCACATCCTGTTTAGTCTTAATACCACAACTTACTTAGGCCTGTATTTCAATACTTATATAGGCTACTGTAATTCTTTCATGTCATCACACAGCATATGAGTCATTAGCTGAAGCTGGAGACTCATATCTCACTCACTAACTTTAAGCATCAGCTGTCAGAGCAGCTTACAGATCATTGCAGCTGTACATAGCCTATCTGTAAAGTTTTCATAATAATAACAATTAATCGCCATTTTTGAACACCGATCATGGCCGATTACATTGCACTCCACAAGGAGACTGCGTGACAGGCAGACTACCTGTTTTGCAAGTGCAGCAAGGAGCCACGGTAAGGTGCAAGCTAGCATTAAACGTATCTTATAAAAAACAATCAAACATAATCACTAGTTAACTACATATGTTTGATGATATTACTATTTATCTAGCTTGTCCTGTGTTGCATATAATCAATACGGTGCCTGTTAATTTATCATTGAATTATAGCCTACTTCGCCAAACGGGTGATTTAACAAGCGCATTTGCGAAAAAAGCACCGTCGTTGCACCAATGTGTACCTAACCATGAACATTAATGCCTTTCTTAAAATCAATACACAATTATATATTTTTAAACCTGCATTTTTAGTCAATATTGGCTGCTAACATTATGTCACTTCTCTTGCGTTCTGTGCAACAGACTCAGGGTATATGCATCAGTTTGGGCCGCCTGGCTCGTTGCAAACTGTGAAGACTATTTCTTCCTAACAAAGACAGCCAACTTCGCCAAACGAGGGATGTTTTAACAAAAGCGCATTTGAGAAAAAAAGCCCAATCGTTGCACGAATGTACCTAACCATAAACATCAATGCCTTTCTTAAAATCAATAGACAGAAGTATATACTTTTTTAAACCTGCATATTAGCAGGCAGGTTAGCAGGCAATATTAAACTAGGGAAATTGTGTCACTTCTTGCGTTCATTGCACGCAGAGTCAGGGTATATGCAACAGTTTGGGCCGCCTAGCTCGTTGCGAACTAATTTGCCAGAATTTTACGTAATTATGACATAACATTGAAGGTTGTGCAATGTGACAGGAATATTTAGACTTATAGATGCCACCCGTTAGATAAAATACGGAACGGTTCCATATTTCACTGAAAGAATAAATGTTTTGTTTTCGAAAAAATAGTTTCCGGATTTGACCATATTAATGACCTAAGGCTCGTATTTCTTTGTGTTATTATGTTATAATTAAGTCTATGGTTTGATATTTGATAGGGCAGTCTGACTGAGCGATGGTAGGCAGCAGCAGGCTCGTAAGCATTCATTCAAACAGCACTTTTGTGCATTTGCCAGCAGCTCTTCGCTGTGCTTCAAGCATTGCACTGATGATTTCAAGCCTATCAACTCCCGAGATTAGGCTGGCAATACTAAAGTACTAAAGTACCTATTTGAACATCCAATAGTCAAAGGTATATGAAATACAAATGGTATAGAGATAAATATTCCTATAATAACTACAACCTAAAACTTCTTACCTGGGAATATTGAAGACTCATGTTAAAAGGAACCACCAGCTTTCATGTGTTCTGAGCAAGGAACTGAAACGTTAGCTTTCTTACATGGCACACGTTGCACTTTTACTTTCTTCTCCAACACTTTGTTTATGCATTATTTAAACCATATTGAACATGTCATTTTTTATTTGAGGCTAAATTGATTTTATTGATGTATTATATTAAGTTAAAATAAGTGTTCATTCAGTATTGTTCTAATTGTCATTATTACATAAATATATAAAATAAATACATATATATATTTTTTTACATTTAAAAAAGAAATCGGCCGATTAATTAGGTATCGGCCTTTTTTGGTCCTCCAATAAATCGGTATTGGCGTTGAAAAATCATAATCGGTCGACCTCAAGTAAATAACCCACCCAACTACCTCATCCCCATATTGTTATTTATTTTTGATCCTTTGCACCCCAGTATCTCTACTTGCACATTCATCTTCTGCACATCTATCACTCCAGTGTTTATTTGAGAAATTGTAATTATTTTGCCACGATGGCCTATTTATTGCCTTACCTCCCTAATCTTACCTCATTTGCACACACTGTAAATATACTTTTCTATTGTGCTATAGACTGTACGTTTGTTTATTCCATGTGTAACTCTGTGTGGTTGTTTGTGTCGCACTGCTTTGCTTTATCTTGGCCAGGTCGCAGTTGTAAATGAGAACTTGTTCTCAACTGGCCTACCTGGTTAAATATAGGTGAACATTTTTTTAAATCATGATTTGAAGTGCAATCAATCATTTCAGTTTTATAATAAAATAAAGCAAGCCTTGAATAATTAGCCTAAACAATAAATTAACCATTCCATTTCGGAAATTGCATACACAAATGAAGGTAACTTTTTCGTCTTTGCTGTAATAAAGGCTTTAAAAAATAACTCTGATACGTTTATAATTTATTTTGTGTTGTTTACATTGTTCCAAATGGTCAGAAAATGATATTGGAATCTAACAGCACCTGTTTGACACACAAAATATGCACGCATCACTTGCTCCTTAATTTATTTTTCTAGTCTAATTTTTTCCACACATCTGACTACCTCTTTACCTCCTGTGCAACCAGTAAACATTCCCCCATTTCAAGTTTATTTGTCATGTCCTCTGCATCCATTTGGCTTTTACGGTGTTCAAAGTTTGATATAACCAATTTATTGATGTGATTATGATATGCTATAGGTCAGGCCCTATTGATCATGTGCATGCAATGCATACGTGTCACGTATAAAGAGAACAAGGGTTGAGGGAAAAGGGAATGTATTTCCAAAACAAATGAGGGATTTCGGTAACAGAACCTGTCAGAAATGGCTGTAATTATGTTGCAGCTTCAGCAACATGGACAGAGCGATAGATACTGTTAATGTTCTGTGGTGGTCGCTGCAGCAGGGAGGAGAGGGAGACAACAGGTGCTAGTCAGTCATTCACTGTCATTTCTTTTTTAACACAGCGCAGCAAGTCTGAGCCAGGCCCGGCACAATCATATCAATTGCGGTCTGACTTCCTCTAGTCATTTTTGTGTCTTAATTATTCCATTAAACAGTGTGCTTAAAGCATCAGACAAGCTCAGTGCATATAGCTGATTTGATTAAAACACATAGGGTGTGTCTATTTATGGAAAAATACACGTTTTAAAATTGGTCGAAAGAACAGATGACTCTTGGTCGACGAAGATTGTTTTTAGTTGGGGACAGCCCTAATTTAGACATCCCCTAACTTCAATTCACTTGAAACCTGGATCAAAAAATGTAAAGATCTGGTCGCAAGAAATCACCCGATACCTATAATAGTGGTTTGTAACTAATTCAAAGCTACAGTATGTGTGATCAGAGCTGTGATGAAACAAACATACTGAGGCATAAGACAAAACATTGTATTGCAACTTGATGAGAGAATTGGTTTTGGTATATTACTTTTCATGTAAAAGTAGTCTAAATTCATAAATTGTGAATGGATATGTATGCAAGGGGATATAGTCACATTAAGCTTTGTGATATCATAAGGACTCTGTTCACTTCTAAGAGAGCACTTGAATTTTGAATGCCTTCTCAGAAATACCACTGTGTTGTTGTGTTGGAGTTGAATCAGGTATGTGATTGTGGCCTAGAGAGTGTGTAGTATAGCCTAAATACATTTACACACATCAGGATAATACTATCCTGAAATGTTGAGCTTTATTTTTAATGCAGAATCCAAAACATACGTTTTAGGTGTGTTAGCCAACAGACGTCAGTTCACTGAGATGTGTCAGTTCATTGAGAAGTGTCGTGTAGTGGAAATTTCCTGTATTTACCAAATCATGAGAGCAAACCACACACAAGTCAGAGTTTGTGATAACTAAGTGCATCTTTAATTATATGAGCTCCATCACAACCCTGTGACTCTCAGATCAATTCAGTGTCTATCAATGAATTCTCCGAGAGTCCCTTACACATTGCAACTGAGATCCTTTATATCAAAGACACACATAGCCAGACAGCCTTGGCCATAATTTATCGTTCAGCTTTGTCTCCTAAACTATGTTATTTTCTCAAACTCAGAACCTAAACAAATCCTCCATATCAACAGGCATATATCAAATCCACCTCCTTGACAAGATCACAGAGACACATTGACTGGCACACAGACATTGTGGAGCCAAGAGATACACGCTTGACCTCTCCCCTCTCTCCGACCCAAATAACTTAGTCTTGACAGAGACGAGATAACTGCAAACCCCGCCACAGTATTATACAAAAATAAACATTCTGATGAGAAGTAACTTAAACATATGATGAATATAAAACATCTTACCTATGTTACCAACTAATTCTGATTATTCCCCAACAGTCGTCACTCGAGGTCAAAAGCCATCTTTAGTGAAGTGACGACTCACTTTTGCTGAGGCTTGAAATACTGAGCTGTGGTGTGGACTGGAGGTCGACCGATTATGATTTTTCAACGCCGATACCAATACCGATTATTGGAGGACCAAAAAGGCCGATACCGATTGATCGGCCGCTTTAAACATATTTTTTTTTACGAATGACAATTACAACAATACTGAATGAACACTTATTTTTAACTTAATATAATACATCAATAAAATCAATTTAGCCTCAAGTAAGTAATGAAACATGTTCAATTTGGTCTAAATAATGCAAAAACAAAGTGTTGGAGAATAAAGTAAAAGTGCAATATGTGCTATGTAAGAAAGCTAACGTTTCAGTTCCTTGCTCAGAACATGAGAACATATGAAAGCTGGTGGTTCCTTTTAACATGAGTCTTCAATATTCCCAGGTAAGACGTTTTAGGTTGTAGTTATTTTCTGACTATTTCCCTCTATACCATTTGTATTTCATTAACCTTTGACTAAGTCCTTCTGTTCATCGGACTTAGAATTCCTCACAATCAAATGTCGTCCGCATTATCTACCAAGGGAATTCTCTTCGATTATAATCACAGCCGTATATATTCCCCCCCAAGCAGACACAGATGGCCCTGAACAAACTTTATTTTACTTATTTGACTCTTTGAAAACTGGAAACCACATATCCTGAGGCTGCATTCATTGTAGCTGGGGATTTTAACCAGGCTAATCTGAAAACAAGACTCCCAAACCAGAAACCGTGGATTGATGGCAGCATTCGCGAGAAACTGAAAGCGCAAACCACTGCTTTTAACCAGGGAAAGGTGACCGGAAACATGACCGAATACAAACAGTGTAGCTATTCCCTCCGCAAGGCAATCAAACAAGCTACGCGTCAGTATAGAGACAAAGTAGAGTCACAATTCAACAGCTCAGACACAAGAGGTATGTGGCAGGGTCAGTCAATCACGGATTACAAAAGGAAAACCAGCCCCGTCACGGACCAGGATGTCTTGCTCCCAGGCAGACTAAATAACTTTTGCCCGCTTTGAGGACAATACAGTGCCGCTGACAGGGCCCGCAACCAAAACCTGCGGGCTCTCCTTCACTGCAGCCGACGTGAGGAAAACATTTAAACGTGTTAACCCTCGCAAGGCTGCAGGCCCAGACGGCATCCCCAGCTGCGTCCTCAGAGCATGCGCAGACCAGCTGGCTCGTGTGTTTACAGACATATTCAAGCAATCCTTATCCGAGTCTGCTGTTCCCACATGATTCAAGAGGGCCACCATTGTCCCTGTTCCCAAGAAAGCTAAGGTAACGGAGCTAAACGACTAGCACTCACATCCGTCATCATGAAGTGCTTGGAGAGACTAGTCAAGGACCATATCACCTCCACCCTACCTTAGACCCACTCCAATTTGCTTACCGCCCAAATAGGTCCACAGACGATGCGATCTCAACCACACTGCCCTAACCCATCTGGACAAGAGGAATACCTGTGAGAATGCTGTTCGACTACAGCTCAGCATTTAACACCATAGTACCCTCCAAACTCGTCATCATGCTCGAGACCCTGGGTCTCAACCCTACCCTGTGCAACTGGGTACTGGACTTCCTGACGGGCCGCCGCCAGGTGGTGAGGGTAGGTAACAACATCTCCACCCCGCTGATCCTCAACACTGGGGCCCCACAAGGGTGCGTTCTGAGCCCTCTCCTGTACTCCCTGTTCACCCACGACTGCGTGGCCATGCACGCCTCCAACTCAATCATCAAGTTTGCGGACGACACTACAGTGGTAGGCTTGATTACCAACAACGACTAGACGGCCTACAGGGAGGAGGTGAGGGCCCTCGGAGTGTGGTGTCAGGAAAATAACCTCACACTCAATGTCAACAAAACAAAGGAGATGATTGTGGACTTCAGGAAAGAGCAGAGGGAGCACCCCCCTATCCACATCGACGGAACAGTAGTGGAGAGGGTAGTAAGTTTTAAAGTTCCTCGGCGTACACATCACGGACGAACTGAATTGGTCCACCCACACAGACAGCGTCGTGAAGAAGGCGCAGCAGCGCCTCTTCACCCTCAGGAGCCTGAAGAAATTCGGATTGTCACCAAAAGCACACAAACTTCTACAGATGCACAATCGAGAGCATCCTGCCGGGCTGTATCACCGCCTGGTACGGCAACTGCTCCGCCCACAACCGTAAGGTTCTCCAGAGAGTAGTGAGGTCTGAACAACGCATCACCGGGGGCAAACTACCTACCCTCCAGGACACCTACACCACCCGATGTTACAGGAAGGCCATAAAGATCATCAAGGACAACAACCACCCGAGCCACTGCCTGTTCACCCCGCTATCATCCAGAAGGCGAGGTCAGTACAGGTGCATCAAAGCAGGGACCGAGAGACTGAAAAACAGCTTATATCTCAAGGCCATCAGACTGTTAAACAGCCACCACTAACATTGAGTGGCTGCTGCCAACACACTGACTCAACTCCAGCCACTTTAATAATGGGAATTGATGGAAATGTGTAAAATATATCATTAGCCACTTTAAAACAATTACTCATTACTCATGTATATACTGTACACAATACCATCTACTGCATCTTGCCTATGCCGTTCTGTACCATCACTCATTCATATATCTTTATGTACATATTCTTTATCCCTTTACACTTGTGTGTATAAGATAGTAGTTTTGGAATAGTTAGGTTAGATTACTCGTTGGTTATTACTGCATTGTCGGAACTAGAAACACAAGCATTTCGCTACACTCGCATTAACATCTGCTAACCATGTGTATGCGACAAATACATTTGATTTGACTATTGGATGTTCTTATAGGCACTTTAGTATTGCCAGTGTAACAGTAAAGCTACCGTCCCTCTCCTCGCTCCTCCCTGGGCATGAACCAGCAACACAACGGCAATTAGCGCGCGCTAACTAGCCAGCCATTTCACTTCGGTTACACGAGCATCATCTCGGGAGTTGATAAGCTTGAAGTCATAAACAGCGCAAAGCTTGACGCACAACGAAGAGGCGCTGTCAAAACGCAAAAAAGTGCCATTTGAATGAAAGTTTACGTGCCTGCTTCTGCCTACCACCGCTCAGTCAGATACAAGTATCGAAGTATGCTCAGTCAGATTATATGCAACGCAGGACACGCTAGATAATATCTAGTAATATCATCAAACATGTGTAGTTAACTAGTGATTATGATTGATTGTTTTTTATAAGATAAGTTTAATTCTAGCTAGCAACTTACCTTGGCTTACTGCATTCGTGTAACAGGCAGTCACCTTGTGGAGTGCAACAAGAGAGAGGCAGGTCGTTATTGCGTTGGACTAGTTAACTGTAAAGTTGCAAGATTGGATCCCCCGAGCTGACAAGGTGAAAATCTGTCGTTCTGACCCTGAACAAGGCAGTTTGGCCCACCGTTCCTAGGCCGTCATTGAAAATAAGAATGTGTTCTTAACTGACTTGCCTAGTTAAATAAAAAAGGTATAACAATTTTTATTTTTAAAAAAATGTAGAAGTTTAATTAATTAAAAAATATATATAAAAAGATTGGCGCTCAAAATTACCGATTTCTGTTTGTTATGAAAACTTGAAATCGGCCCTAATTAATCGGCCATTCCGATTAATCAGTCGGACTCTAGTGTGGACAGCATAGAAATAAGAGTTCCACTGAACTAGCAAGGCTATTCCAAGTGCAATTTCCATGGTCTGACCAGTCGGACAGTATTATGGTTAGAGGAACATGATATTGTCCACGAAATGTAGACTACTGTACAAATGGCTATTGTCTTAATTTGCGATGTCACAATGTTTTGTGCTGCAATGGAGCCCAGTTTAAAAACAACAAATCATCTCTCCAAAGTACAGAGAACCACATCTGAAGTCCAGGCCCATTTACAACTCTCAGAACTAGCTCCCTAAAGGGAAATGTGTCAAAACTACTTCCTGCTCACGTCCACTGCCCACATTCTTACAGATTCACCTTCTGACGTGTTTGAGAGGTTTCATACAAATACAGGTAGTGTCATGAAGTCACGCAACACAACAATGCTAAGACAGGCTTGAGATAAAACACCTCTTTCAAACCAAGGTGCTTTAAAAGCATTATACAATCCTATACAATGACATTATGAACAGGGTTTCTTCTCTTAGCAAGAAGGTCCTACAGCTTCTTCGTTCTTTGGTAACTACCAACGTTTTGAAAACTACAGGTGGAATATTTGTCTCTCTCATTAGCAGTCTGTAGTAAGCAGATAAGGTCTATGACGGTATTACACAACAATAACCCCTTGCATAGCCAATGCATGCTTTGCTAACCCACTATGTCCTGCGTGTGGTTACTGGGGAGGTCTAAACAGAGCCAGAGGTGAATGTGGGATAATCGCCCCAGTATTCGAAGAATCCAGTGAGAACATAAGCATATTAAACTGGGGCTGGAGGCCAGAGGGGAACACCGGATATGGTGTTAGCATGCCAGTGGGTCTTTACACAGATTGAGGGCAGTGGGACCATAAATTAACCAACTTCACATTTTGCACCAGAACATTGCCCAAACAATTGAGTCTGTATAAAGGATAAAGCACCAATAGCAAAATGACAAAACGCAATCATGTGAATCCAATCAATAAAGCTCTATTCAAGGTTAACACTGAGTTGACAATGGTGGAAACTAATTTAAAATGCAGCCTATTTCATTGGTCCCTTTTCTCAGATCATTGTAGACTCCAGAGACTGAACCACAAGGCATGCACAGAGTCCCAGACGCACACACACATATGCCTACACAGATTCAGATCATCCTCATGATTGCAGCCCACAGATTACTCAGTGTGTCTGACACAAACAGTATAATAGCGAGTATTAATATCTTAGGTTTTGTTTTTGCTGTCTAGTCGAGGCAGGACAAGTGCCAAGTTGGCAGAGTCCCAGAGATTCCCGGGGTAGCAACCTATCCCTGGAGGTTGAGTCGGGGTCACACAGTCCTGGTTGAATGTGCATACCTCCACATGCAGGTGCAGACCTGGTTGGGTAGTGACAGGATACAGACTCACCAATGGACATGTTTATGTTTGGATTGCATCTACCACTGTCAGCGCATTTTGTGCTCGTATCACATTGTATGCCTGCAGGACACTGGTTCCCAAACAAACAGCCTTTAAAAAATATATTATAATTTTTTAGAAAGAGCCAGTGATCTCTGCATGCTTTAAATCCACCAAACCTGAGATTTGAGATGAATACCTTGCACATCAGCAGCTGTAACTCTATCCTCCTCCCTAAGTCGAGGCAGGGAGGGATGGATTGGGAGGTTTCTCCACAAACGGTCTTTGGAATGCAATTATTTTCATTCTCGCAAAGTGCACAAGCCCAATCCTTTCTTAAATTCAGCCACAACAGAGACAGAACAGACTCAGTGTTAAAAAGAACAAGGGCTCAAAGTCCAGAGGCACTCTGCCAAAGCACGAGTAGTACAAAGAGATTAAGATTGTTTTCTTGGTTCATGTGTTGTTGTAAAGGTATACAGTATGTGTAAGAGCATTTTATTGTGTGGGATGCAGAGGTAAGTATGTGTCTCTTCTACTACTTGGCATACACAGGATATGCTCCCTCCATTCCCTATATTTCCTTTAACTGAGACTCAACTTGAGTCCATGGCAAGACTCTTAACACACATTTTTTAACTGTTTCTCTAGATTCTTCAGTTGGCCTATTCTATTCCCCTTTATGCTATGAATAAGAATGAGGGTTTCCATTCCAGACTACAGGCAAGAGGGACTCAGCCTTACTACGTTCTATTGCATTCAGTCAATTATCCACTGCATTTGTGTAAAGAACTGGGACAGCACAACAGAAAAATTCAGTACACACCCATAATCCTCTTTCAGAAATCTGACCTCTATCAACTGCAAACAAACAAGAACATTTGACAGCATATGCTTAGGAGAGATTGTCGCTCTCTACATTAACCACCATAATTGAGAAAGTCCTCATTAAATGGCTGGCTGCATTGTAACTTTTCTACAATAAGACTTATATCACCTTAAGGGTGTTGAAAGCTCCCAATCTCTCCCAACAATAAACTAAGAAGAACAAAAAAAGGCTCCAAAAATGACACTAAATTGAAATAATCTTCCTTAGCAAGGTCAGGCTGCAGAACAGTCATAGAGTGTTTCTATGGAGCGGTTCTCAACCATCCTCTCACCCTCTCTGGCCAATCTCACTCACCCTGTGTTTGTGTGCCTGTGCCATGGCTCCCGCTTGCAGCTCCATGCCTCCCACTTGCCGTACAGGTTCCATGTTCATCCCTTACCAGTGCTCAAGCTCTTCTCCTGGTTGTTACGTACAGCGCCTGTTATCATGGAAATATCCACACCAGGAGGGCAAAAGAGGGCCGTGCCATAGCCCCCACCAGCAGCCACCTGACAAATTATCTTCCCTCTTTTTTTCTGTGCTTTACTTGAGTTGTTTTCTGCTGTTTGCAGTATCGTCTCGGTGTCTTTCCCTCTCACCGTCTCTCTGATAATGTTCTATTCCATGGATTTTTCTGCCATTGTAATCCTTGGGCTGGCAGCCTAAGCATTTGTTTTTGGGTCACCTAAGTCCAAACAGTCTAAAAATATGTATACTTATATTTTTTGCAATACATTTTCAGGAATGGAATGACTCTTTCAGTGTAAACGTAAATGGCTCAAATCAGATATAAAGTATGTAAAAACGATAATGGAACTATATATATATATATATTTTTTTACCAAAGAGAATTGAAAATTCCCCCAAAAATCTATTTAGCTATATTGATTTTATTATGTTTGAGCAAAAGAACACAGCATTAGCCATAGCAAAATGCATAGACTTGCAGGAAACTAGCTTTAAAACTGCAACATTCTCTCTCAGCTCCATGGCAGAATATGTATAATTGAAGGACATTAGCTTTAAAACGGCACAAATGTATCTTAGGTCCAAGGAGAAAAAAGGTAGGATTGAGGGAAATTGGCTTAAAAATGTTTTTAAAAAGTCTACACTGCCCCCCCACCCCCACACACACACTAAAATGGGGTGTAGGATGTAGTGGTACACACCAGAGTATGGGTTTTAGAATGAGCAGTCAGTCATTAGACATTTAATTCCCCACGGCTAATACTAATACCTGCCAAGCCAATGACCAATAAGTCAGCATGCTCCTCTATGCTACGATGAGGATCAGTAGTGACCTCATTACATTATAATCCATACTAAAACGCACTGCTGCAGCAAAGGGAGCTTTTATTTAAGCACGCTTCCCGCTTCCCTGGGTAATATCCATCAATTAGGTTTTTGAAGACAAGTATCAAAACGCCAAAAGTGCTAGGTCGTGAGTATTTCACCACAAAGTTTGATCAATATCACTCGGATATGATGATTCTGAAAGAAAGCTTCTAAGAACAGGCTTCTGAGAACAAGCTTCTAGGTAGGCTAGATAAGGGGAATTAGCATCAGTCAGTGATGAGCTGTATTTAACCCTGGTCAGTCAGGGGACTTCACTGTGGATGAGCCAAGGTCATCCTCTAGGGTTGCCTTCAGGATTTAGCTCACACTACGTCCTGTCACATTTGATGGACAGGTGTTCCTTTCCACTGTGTAGTGAGGTCACGCTGCCGTCTCCATGATAGATTCCATGACGCCTGCCTGAATTAATCTCCAGACAATTCGTCTGCAGAGTGTTCTGGGAAACAAGCTGATGCTGCACTCACGACTGACGATGTATGTGAACAACACAGATACACAAAACAAAACCCTCCCCCAAAAGCAAGTAACACGGCTCAGTTGGTATACTGCGCACACCTGTAACTGGATAACACTGACCAGCGTTCCAAGAGGCAGAAACAAACGAGAGCTCAAGACCAAAATCTCTGGTTCTTGAAGGAAATCCCAAATTAACAGAAGACAGATGAAGTTATCAGTATCAACTCTGGCAAGGATGAGTAATAACGTTTCTATGTCGCCAACAAGTCACCAGAGGGTAAGAGTCGAGAAGCTAAAGAAGTCACTGGATCAAGAAGAATGTTGAAATAGTGACTTCACCTGTGCACATAAAGTAAAGGAAATCCCAGTTGCTTATAATCTCTCCATTGTTAGTCAATTTAGGCATCCTATCCAAATGGTACACCACATGACCAAAAGTATGTGGGCACCTGCTCATCAAACATCTCATTCCAAAATCATGGTCATTAATATAGAGTTGCCCCCCCTCTGCTGCTATAACAGCCTCAACTCTTCTGGGAAGGTTTTCCACAAGATGTTGGAGCACTGCTGCAGGGATTTGCTTCCATTCAGCCACAAGAGCATTAGTGAGGTTGGGCACTGATGTTTGGCGATTCGGACTGGCTTGCAGTCGAAGTTCCAATTAATCCCAATGGTGTTCGATGGGGTTGAGGTAAGGGCTCTGTGCAGGCCAGTCAAGTTCTTCCACAACAATCTCAACAAACCATTTCTGTATGGTATTCGGGCACAGATTTGTCCGTAGGATTGCCAGATGGTGAAGCATGATTCATCACTACAGAGAAAGTGTTTCCACTGTTCCAGAGTCCAATGGCGGTAAGCTTTACACCACACCAGCCGACACTTGGAATTGTGCATGGTGATCTTATGGTTGTGTGTGGCTGCTCGGCCATGGAAACCCATTTCATGAAGCTCTCGACAAACAGTTCTTGTGCTGACGTTAATCCAGAGGTAGTTTGGAACTCGGTAGTGAGTGTTGCAACCAAGGACAGACAATTTTTACGTGCTACGCACATTAGCATTCGTCGTTGGTTGTTTGAGCTTGTGTGTCCTACCACTTCCCGGCTGAGCCGTTGTTGGTCATAGGTGTTTCCACTTCACAATAAAAGCACTTCGTTGACCGGGACAGCTCTAGCAGGGCAGAAATTTGAAGAACTGACTTGTTGGAAAGGTGGCATTCTAAACTCAGCAAAAAAAGTAACATCTCACTGTCAACTGCATTTATTTTCAGCAAACTTAACGTGTGTAAACATTTGTATGAACATAATATGATTCAACAGACAAACTGAACAAGTTCCACAGACATGTGACTAACAGAAATTGAATGTGTCCCTGAACAAAAGGAGGGGGGGGGGGGTCAAAATCAAAATTAACAGTATCTGGTGTGGCCACCAGCTGCATTAAGTACTGCAGTGCATCTCCTCCTCATGCACTGCACCAGATTTCCCAGATCTTGCTGTGAGGTAACCCCACTCTTCCACGAAGGCACCTGCAAGTTCCCGGACATTTCTGGGGGAATTGGCCCTAGCCCTCACCCTCCAATCCAACAGGTCCCAGACGTGGTCATGGCAGAAAACCGACATTCCTGCCTTGCAGGAAATCAGCCATACTGCTCGTTCTGTGCGTGGTGGCATTGTCATGCTGGAGGGTCATGTCAGGATGAGCCTGCAGGAAGGGTACCACATGAAGGAAGAGGATGTCTTCCCTGTAACACACAGCGTTGAGATCACCTGCAATGACAACAAGCTCAGTCTGATGATGCTGTGACACACCACCCTAGACCATGACAGACCCTCCACAACCAAATCGATCCCGCTCCAGAGTACAGGCCTCGGTGTAACACTCATTCCTTCGACGATAAACGCAAATCCAATCATACCCCCTGGTGAGACAAAAATGCGAGTCGTTAAAGAACACTTTTTGCCAGTCCTGTCCGGTCCAGCGGCGATGGGTTTGTGCCCATAGGCGACGTAGTTGCCTACAAGCCCTCAGTCCAGCCTCCCTCAGCCTACTGCGGACAGTCTGAGCACTGATGGAGGGATTGTGCGGTCCTGGTGTAGGTCGGGCAGTAGTTGTTTCCATCCTGTACCTGTCCCGCAGGTATGTTCCGATCCTGTGCAGGTGTTGTTACAGTGGTCTGCCACTGTGAGGACTATCAGCTGTCCATCCAGTCTCCCTGTAGCGCCATCTTAGGCGTCTCACAGTACGGACATAGCAATTATTGCAGTCCTCATGCCGCCTTGCAGCATGCCGAAGGCACGTTCACGCAGACGAGCAGGGACCCTGGGCATCTTTCTTTTGGTGTTTTTCAGAGTCAGTAGAAAGGCATCTTTAGTGTACTACGTTTTCATAACTGTGACCTTAATTGCCTACCTTCTGTAAGCTGTTAGTGTCTTAGGGACCGTTCCACAGGTGCATGTTCATTAATTGTTTATGGTTAATTGAACAAGCATGGGAAACCGTGTTTAAACCCTTTACAATGAAGATTTGTGAAGTTATTTGGATTTTTACCAATTATTTTTGTAAGACAGGGTGCTGAAAAAGGGACCTCTTTTTCTGAATTTTATGACGGTGCCACGTGTAAAGTCACTGAGCTCTTCAGTGAGGCTATTCTACTGGCAATGTTTGGTCTTTGGAGATTGCAATGGCTGTGTGCTCCATTTTATACACCTGTCTGGTACTGCTTGCAGCTGAGCAGTACCAGAGAGAAATTGGAGCGAGAGAGAAGGCAGAGGCTAACATTTTTTAAATCCCCTCCTCGCTCCACTCTGTTTTCATCCTCTGGTCAACGAGGCTGAATTGAAAAGAACATTTTAGAGGCTCCCCCATCTTGGCGGTGTATAGAAATCTTTGCATTTTTAAGCCAAATTCCTGCAATTAAACACCTTTCTTCATGGAGCTGAGAGAAAATGTTGCAGTTTTAAACCGAACTTCCTGCAATTCAATGCATTGCCATGGCTTAAGCCGTGTTCTTTTGCTCAAACATAAAAACAAAATCAATACTGCTAAATGAATTGTTTATGGAATTTTCAATTCACTCTGACTGTCTAGCTTTTATTTGTGATTGAGATTTAACAAAGGTTATGATTTTAAAATACACTGCTCAAAAAAATATAAAGGGAACACTTAAACAACACAATGTAACTCCAAGCCAATCACACTTCTGTGAAATCAAACTGTCCACTTAGGAAGCAACACTGATTGACAATAAATGTCACATGCTGTTGTGCAAATGGAATAGACAACAGGTGGAAATTATAGGCAATTAGCAAGACACCCCCAATAAAGGAGTAGTTCTGCAGGTGGTGACCACAGACCACTTCTCAGTTCCTATGCTTCCTGGCTGATGTTTTGGTCACTTTTGAATGCTGGCGGTGCTTTCACTCTAGTGGTAGCATGAGACGGAGTCTACAACCCACACAAGTGTCTCAGGTAGTGCAGCTCATCCAGGATGGCACATCAATGCGAGCTGTGGCAAGAAGGTTTGCTGTGTCTGTCAGCGTAGTGTCCAGAGCATGGAGGCGCTACCAGGAGACAGGCCAGTACATCAGGAGACGTGGAGGAGGCCGTAGGAGGGCAACAACCCAGCAGCAGGACCGCTACCTCCGCCTTTGTGCAAGGAGGAGCACTGCCAGAGCCCTGCAAAATGATCTCCAGCAGGCCACAAATGTGCATGTGTCTGCTCAAACGGTCAGAAACAGACTCCATGAGGGTGGTATGAGGGCCCGACGTCCACAGGTGGGGGTTGTGCTTACAGCCCAACACCGTGCAGGACGTTTGGCATTTGCCAGAGAACACCAAGATTGGCAAATTCGCCACTGGCGCCCTGTGCTCTTCACAGATGAAAGCATGTTCACACTGAGCATGTGACAGACGTGACAGAGTCTGGAGACGCCGTGGAGAACGTTCTGCTTCCTGCAACATCCTCCAGCATGACCGGTTTGGCGGTGGGTCAGTCACGGTGTGGGGTGGCATTTCTTTGGGGGGGCCACACAGCCCGCCAGAGGTAGCCTGACTGCCATTAGGTACCGAGATGAGATCCTCAGACCCCTTGTGAGACCATATGCTGGTGCGGTTGGCCCTGGGTTCCTCCTAATGCAAGACAATGCTAGACCTCATGTGGCTGGAGTGTGTCAGCAGTTCCTGCAAGAGGAAGGCATTGATGCTATGGACTGGCCCGCCCGTTCCCCAGACCTGAATCCAATTGAGCACATCTGGGACATCATGTCTCGCTCCATCCACCAACGCCACGTTGCACCACAGACTGTCCAGGAGTTGGCGGATGCTTTAGTCCAGGTCTGGGAAGAGATCCCTCAGGAGACCATCCTCCACCTCATCAGGAGCATGCCCAGGCGTTGTAGGGAGGTCATACAGGCACGTGGAGGCCACACACACACTACTGAGCCTCATTCTGAATTGTTTTAAGGACATCAAAGTTGGATCAGCCTGTAGTGTGGTTTTCCACTTTAATTTTGAGTGTGACTCCATATCCAGACCTCCATGGGTTGATAAATTTGATTTCCATTGATAATTCTTGTGTGATTTTGTTGTCAGCACATTCAACTACAGTGCCTTGCGAAAGGTGCATTTATACGGAGACTTGATTACACACAGGTGGATTGTATTTATCATCATTAGTCATTTAGGTCAACATTGGATCATTCAGAGATCCTCACTGAACTTCTGGAGAGTGTTTGCTGCACTGAAAGTAAAGGGGCTGAATTATTTTGCACGCCCAATTTTTCAGTTTTTGATTTGTTAAAAAAGTTTGAAATATCCAATAAATGTCGTTCCACTTCATGATTGTGTCCCACTTGTTGTTGATTCTTCACAAAAAAATACAGTTTTATATCTTTATGTTTGAAGCCTGAAATGTGGCAAAAGGTCGCAAAGTTCAAGGGGGCCAAATACTTTCGCAAGGCACTGTATGTAAAGAAAAAACTATTTAATAAGAATATTTCATTCATTCAGATCTAGGATGTGTTATTTTAGTGTTCCCTTTATTTTTTTGAGCAGTGTATATACGTCCATGATCTTTTCTACATACTTCATATAGTTCTTTTCCCCCCAAAAAGTTACTGTTTGGATTTAGGCATCCCGAAAAACGCTTAAGCGGCCTGCCTTAACAATTTAAATGTCCGAAAAATCCCTGATTGAGGAAAAAAAAAGATACAGGTCGGTGGCATGATGAGGTCTAACAAATACAAAAATGTATTTTCCCCAACCGTACAACAGAAGGGAGAATCAGCAGCTGTAAGCTTTCATATAGTGGATTAGACCACAGACTAGCCAGATTTAGGTGGGAGGAAATCAGTGACATTTGGTGCGGAAGATCAGGGAGGGGAACAGACGGGCTGACAGGAGTAGTGCGTGGCTTTTAAGAGTAATGTGTGGCTGTATTCTCTTTTCTCTTTAAACAAATGCAACATTGGCTCAGTTGTGTTGTATTACTTCCAACTGAACACTAACACAGAGTGAGCTAGAGCTAAAGTACACCCACACACAGCTAAGGTCAAGTCCCAGCATCACTGGTCACCCACAGTTCCTGGTCTGTCTTTATTTCAGTTCCCTAAAAATGAATAATATATACACTTCACTGGAATGATCATTTCAAGTAGGCCAATACATGTAAACGTAACAAAAACTCACATTATGTCAGCTGCCCACTCAAACTGTATGTCGATTTCTATTACGCCCGCTCTCTGAAGAGCCCAGAAGGATTCATTTCCTGCTGGACCAGCATTGCATAACGCCCACAAAATGTGTGTGTGTCTGTGTGTTTTTTTGTGAGTGTGCGTATGTGTGTACACATGCATTTGAGTGTAACATTACACCTCCGGCTTGCGTAATATGACAGGCTGCTCCTGGGAGCTAACGCAGGAGAGAGCTCCAAGCTAATGTTTATTCAGAGGCAGAGAAAATTCTCTCTAATGAGATCCAAGCTAATTATTACTGTTTTCGGGAAGATTATTTCTATGACATCCATGCAAAATGAAAGAGAGACCTACACAGTGTTGAAAGAGGGAAAAAAAATTGAAAAAACTGAAGATATAAAAAACGTTTTCAAAAATTATGCACTATGAACTTTGCATTTAATCCTTGCATCTGAAACCGACAATATTTTTGTAATAATGACTTTTAAAAAGCGTTGACGGCCTCCAATCATTTCTATGATATCCATGAATAAACAAACCTATAAGCCAAGAGGTTTTAGTAGCTACTAGGGCACTTTTTGTTAAGTCACTGGTGACACAGGATGTGTCACCTGCTTCTTGGCAGCGCCAGTGAGGTTTATAGAGCTGCACAGGGATGTTGCGCAGGTGTTACTAATGTAGCAGATGTTACAGCAGTGCATGAGTTGGAGAACCCCAAAACAATCCTATTAGTTCCTGACCGGTGAGTGGGAGTACCATTTCCAGTTTCTGAGCTTGTCTCCCCCACAGTACATAGGATAGACTCAACCCTCTCAGACTCTCACATAACGGAGTCGTGAATTACAACCCCTAAGATTTATTGCAGGGATCGTGAAGGCTCTCTTAAGAATTGGGATTAATTGCAGTGCATGTAGTTCCCTTTTTGATAGACTTGCAGACACAGTTTGCGTATAGGCAAACCGAACGAGTGTGCTCACATACTCCCTTAAAAAGACCTTCGCTTGAAAAACAAGAAAATCACGCCCCTTCGACTTCGGCTCCCAAACTTCGGCTGGCCCTGGGGGAAAAAACGGAGTGTGCCCGAACAGCCGAAAAAAACCTTACAGAAGGGACAAAATGTCATCATAATATATGCACAAACTCTAACCAACTGTTTCAAGAAGGGAGCAGACTGATTTTCAAAATTCCAAAGGCCAACGTCCTCCTTCCTTGATGGTTTGAGAGACAATGAACATTGAGAAAACTCGGTCTTGTCATCAGCCATCGACAGCCATGGCCCCCTTGTGTGGCTGCAATCCATGCCTGATGGCCAAAGTGGCCGTTGTGCCTTTGGACTGAATATAGTCATCATAATTCCCTTCTCCCGGCTGCCAATCGCCCTGCACCGAAGCACCGCTCACTCACATTGCTCTCAGATATCTCTATTCTTAATAGACAATGCCGGTCATGCAATCGGGTCCTTCTCACAGGCCTCACAGCGCCAAAGTAGGCTACTAGGGAAGACGGGGAGATGTTAGAAGAACTGTCCACATTTACTTTGTCAGCTAACGAGATGAGTAATGGACAGAAAAAGCACTAGCCTATGTCAATCTACTATCCCCCGTAGTACAGAAGTTGACCTATTCGATTGGTCAGCTTGTCGTTCTGGGCGAGAAACAAATATTTCAGACTGTTGTGGGATGATAGATCCCAAATTATTACAACCACTGAACATCCCCCCCAAAAAAATTTAAGCAATGAGGCGTTTAGCTTAAAATGTTAACTATTAGGTTATTTCTTCACATTATAAGCACAGAAATGCGCACACGGCAGTAGGCTATAAGCACAAATGTTCCAAAATGAAATTAGCAGGAAAACACTGTTCTCCAAAGCACACAAATGAGAGCAGTTTCATGACAGATATGAAAATATGCTTTTGAAATTTAGAAAGAGGGACGATCTAAAGCAACAACTAGCACGGGTTGTTAACACTTTAGACCCCAATAGAATTCTAGAACGCTGCTGTAGATTACTGAGAATTTTCAAGATAAAGCTAATTTTCTCACACATGACAATTACAAGTTAACTTCGGTTTTAAAGAGCACAACATTTTCTATAATGACACCTCATTCAGGTCAACAGGAATTAACACTCCTTTATTCTTCCATTGTGTACAGTATCAAAAAACAATTCACACTTAACACATTTTTTACCTCACAATGACAAAGCAAAAACAGATTAAGAAATGTTTGCAAATGTATATGATTTTTAAATTTTTTATCACATTTACATAAGTATTCAGACCCTTTACTCAGTACTTTGTGGAAGCACCTTTAGCAGTGATTTACAGCCTCCAGTCTTCTTAGGTATGATGCTACAAGCTTGGCACACCTGTATTTGGGGAGTATCTCCCATTCTTCTCTGCAGATTCTCTCAAGCTCTGTCAGGTCAGATGGGGAGTGTCGCTGCACAGCTATTTTCAGGTCTCTCCAGAGATGTTCAATCGGGTTCAAGTCCGGGCCACTCAAGGACATTGAGACTTGTCCCGAAACCACTCCTGCGTTGTCTTGGCTGTGTGCTTAGGGTCGTTGTCATGTTGGAAGGTGAACCTTCGCCCCAGCCTGATGACATGAGCACTCCAGAGCAGGTTTTCATCAAGGATCTCTCTGTACTTTGCTCCGTTCATCTTTCCCACGACGCTGACTCGTCTCCCAGTCCCTGCCACTGAAAAACGTCCCCAGAGCATGATGTGGCCACCACCATGATTCCCCGTACCGATAGTGCAAGGTTCCCTCCAGACATGATGCTTGGCATTCAGGCCAAAGAGTTGAATCTGGTTTTCATCAGACCAGAGAATCTTGTTTCTCATGGTCTGAGAGTCCTTTAGGTACCTTTTGGCAAACCCCAAGAGGGCTGTTATGTGCCTTTTATTGAGGACTGGCTTATGTCTGGTCACTCTACCATAAAAGGCCTGATTGGTGGAGTGGTGCAGAGATGGTTGTCCTTCTGGAAGGTTCTCCCATCTCCACAGAGGAACTCTGGAGCTCGGTCAGTGACCATTCGCCGGATCACCTTTCGCTTGATCACCTCCCTGACCAAGGCCATTCTCCCCCAATTGCTCAGTTTGGCCGGGCGGCAGAGTCTTGCTGGTTACAAGATTCTTCAATTTAAGAAATGGAGGCCACTGTGTTCTTGGGGACCTTCAATGCTGCAGAAAGGGTCTGAATACTTATGTAAATAATGAATGTTTTTATATATATATACACATTTCCAAAAATTTGTCATTATGGGGTATTGTGTGTTGTGTGTAGATTGCTGAGGATTTTTTAAAGGCCATTTTAGAATAAGGCTGTAATGTAACAAAATGTGGAAAAAGTCAAAGGGTTTAAACACTTTCCAAAGGCAACGTATAAAACACATAGTGGGGCAAAAAAGTATTTAGTCAGCCACCAATTGTGCAAGTTCTCCCACTTAAAAAGATGAGAGGCCCGTAATTTTCATCATAGGTACACTTCAACTATGACAGACAAAATGAGAAGAAAAAAAATCCAGAAAATCATGTTGTAGAATTTTTTATGAATTTATTTGCAAATTATGGTGGAAAATAAGTATTTGGTCAATAACAAAAGTTTATCTCAATACTTTGTTATATACCCTTTGTTGGCAATGACAGAGGTCAAACATTTTCTGTAAGTCTTCACAAGGTTTTCACACACTGTTGCTGGTATTTTGGCCCATTCCTCCATGCAGATCTCCTCTAGAGCAGTGATGTTTTGGGGCTGTTGCTGGGCAACACGGACTTTCAACTCCCTCCAAAGATTTTCTATGGGGTTGAGATCTGGAGACTGGCTAGGCCACTCCAGGACCTTGAAATGCTTCTTACGAAGCCACTCCATCATTGCCCAGGCGGTGTGTTTGGGATCATTGTCATGCTGAAAGACCCAGCCACGTTTAATCTTCAATGCCCTTGCTGATGGAAGGAGGTTTTCACTCAAAATCTCACGATACATGGCCCCATTCTTTCCTTTAGACGGATCAGTCGTCCTGGTCCCTTTGCAGAAAAACAGCCCCAAAGCATGATGTTTCCACCCCCATGCTTCACAGTAGGTATGGTGTTCTTTGGATGCAACTCAGCATTCTTTGTCCTCCAAACACGACGAGTTGAATTTTTACCAAAAAGTTATATTTTGGTTTCATCTGACCATATGACATTCTCCCAATCTTCTTCTGGATCATCCAAATGCTCTCTAGCAAACTTCAGACGGGCCTGGACATGTACTGGCTTAAGCAGGGGGACACGTCTGGCACTGCAGGATTTGAGTCCCTGGCGGCGTAGTGTGTTACTGATGGTAGGCTGTGTTACTTTGGTCCCTGTTCTCTGCAGGTCATTCACTAGGTCCCCCCGTGTGGTTCTGGGATTTTTGCTCACCGTTCTTGTGATCATTTTGACCCCACGGGGTGAGATCTTGCATGGAGCCCCAGATCGAGGGAGATTATCAGTGGTCTTGTATGTCTTCCATTTCCTAATAATTGCTCCCACAATTGATTTCTTCAAACCAAGCTGCTTACCTATTGCAGATTCAGTCTTCCCAGCCTGGTGCAGGTCTACAATTTTGTTTCTGGTGTCCTTTGACAGCTCTTTGGTCTTGGCCATAGTGGAGTTTGGAGTGTGACTGTTTGAGGTTGTGGACAGGTGTCATTTATACTGATAACAAGTTCAAACAGGTGCCATTAATACAGGTAACGGGTGGAGGACAGAGGAGCCTCTTAAAGAAGAAGTTACAGGTCTGTGAGAGCCAGAAATCTTGCTTGTTTGTAGGTGACCAAATACTTATTTTCCACCATAATTTGCAAGTAATTAATTAAAAATTAAATCCACAACATTGTAATAGCTCCTCAGTCAAGATGATCAACCCCACCCACTTTCTTGTTGTAAACATTACAAGCTCTGGAACAGATATACAGTTGAAGTCAGAAGTTTACATACACTTAGGTTGGAGTCATTAAAACTTGTTTTTCAAACACTCCACCAATTTCTTGTTAATTAACTAAGTATAGTTTTGGCAAGTCGGTTAGGACATTTACTTTGTGCATGACAAGTAATTTTTCCAACAATTGTTTACAGACATATTTCCAACAATTGTTTACAGACATATAATTTCACTTAGAATTCACTATCACAATTCCAGTGGGTCAGAAGATTACATACACTATGTTGACTGTGACTTTAAACAGCTTGGAAAATTCCAGAAAATGATGTCCTGTCTTGTAGACCTCCACAAGTCTGGTTCATCCTTGGGAGCAATTTCCCAACACCTGAAGGTACCACCTTCTGTACAAACAATAGTACGCAAGTATAAACACCAAGGGACCACGCAGCCTTCATACCGCTCAGGTCTCCTAGAGATGAACATACTTTGGTGCGAAAAGTGCAAATCAATCCAAGAGCAACCGCAAAGGACCGTGTGAAGATTCTGGAGGAAACAGGTACAAAAGTATCTATATCCACAGTAAAACGAGTCCGATATCGACATGACCTGAAAGGCCGCTCAGCAAGAAAGAAGCTACTGCTCCAAAACCTCCATAAAAAAAGCCAGACTACTTTTTGGATAAATGTTCTCTGGTCTGATGAAACAAAAATAGAACTGTTTGGCCATAATGACCATCCCTATGTTTGGAGGAAAAAAGGGGAGGCTTGCAAGCCGAAAAACACCATCCCAACCGTGAAGCACCCCCACAACAGCATCATGTTGTGGGGGTGCTTTGCTGCAGGAGGGACTGGTGCACTTCACAAAATAGATGGTGTCATGAGAAAGGAAAATTGTGGATATATTGAAGCAACATCTCAAGACATCAGTCAGGAAGTTAAAGCTTGGTCACAAATGGGTCCTCCATCCTTCCGGATTCGACCATATTAATGACCTAAGGCTCGTATTTCTGTGTGTTATTATGTTACAATTAAGTCTATGATTTGATAGAGCAGTCTGACTGAGCGGTGGTCGGCAGCAGCAGGCTCGTAAGCATTAATTCAAACAGCACTTTTGTGCGTTTTGCCAGCAGCTCTTCGTAAGCACAGCGCTGTTTATGACTTCAAGCCTATCAACTCCCGAGATGAGGCTGGTGTAACCGATGTGAAATGGCTAGCTATTTAGCGGGGTGCGCGCTAATAGCATTTCAAACGTCACTCGCTCTGAGACTTGGAGTAGTTGTTCCTCTTGCTCAGCATGGGTAACGCTGCTTCGAGGGTGGCTGTTGTCGATGTGTTCCTGGTTCGAGCCCAAGGAGCGAGGAGAGGGACGGAAGCTATACTGTTACACTGGCAATACTAAAGTGCCTATAAAAACATCCAATAGTCTAAGGTTAATGAATTACAAATGGTATAGAGAGAAATAGTCCTATAATTCCTATAATAACTACAACCTAAAACTTCTTACCTGGGAATATTGAAGACTCATGTTAAAAGGAACCATCAGCTTTCATATGTTCTCATGTTCTGAGCAAGGAACTTAAACGTTAGCTTTTTTACATGGCACATATTGCACTTTTACTTTCTTCTCCAACACTTTATTTTTGCATTATTTAAACCAAATTGAACATGTTTCATTATTTATTTGAGACTAAATTGATTTTATTGATGTATTATATTAAGCTAAAACAAGTGTTAATTCAGTATTGTTGTGTCATTATTACAAATACTATTTTTTTTAAATTGGTATTGGCTTTTTTTGGTCCTCCAATAATCGGTATTGGCTTTGAAAAATCATAATCGGTCGACATCTACTAACTACCAATTGAATATCACAAAATTGTGGAGAAAAAGGGGTAAAAAGTACCACAAAAAACAAATACAATTACATTGAATATAAATGTGATATAAATGTACATAATTTTCAAAACCATATAATAAAATGTACATTTAGATCTTGCATAATGAAATGTATTACTGATTTTAGAACATATTGACAACAATAAGTTCAACAGTAATGGTGTCTTGCAATGCTCCTGGGTAGGGTGAAATTGTCTTAAATAGGCCAACTTTGATTCATTATTTCTCAATATGCTTTAAAATATAAAATGTCAAATATATGTCAATACGCATTCCTCCAAAGGACCATTTTATGAATTACATTTTGTGACAATCCCCAAAAAATCACGTTCCTTTTTTGCTCTACTTTCTTGAGGAATCGCCCACAGACTGCTAATAAGCACTGCCTTCTCAATGGGATCCTGAAGTTGAATTAAGTGTGCAGATGTGTTTGTTTGTGTGAAGTTTCTCCACTTTAAATGCATACTAGGCCTAACTGTAGCTGACAACCTGTGACCAACAAATCTAATTAATGTAACACTGTGCCCTACTCTGGGTATATGGGGGTGGATGACGTCCTGCACCAACAGCGTTCACATGCAATAAATAGTAAATGCATGGTTGGACTTCAGAAACTGCTAACGAAGTGAACATATGTGAATTACGTTATGCTTAGAAGGGACATCCTGAAATGGGACATGATGTGATGACCACCCAGACAATAAAAGAAACCAAATCAACTCATAAGTAGCAAGTTGTTCACTAGCTAGCTACGTAATGAATGTGTCTTACCTTTTTAACGGGTTTGTGAATAGGGACCGCACTGAACGCAGCAGACGACACTGACAGTTCACCCATGGTAATTTCGCTGTTCTTGCTCACGGTCATGGCTGAGTATTTTTCAGCCACATTCTCGCTCTCCTTTACTTCTTTGCTGGCTTGTTTCAGCTCCAACTTTCCGTCCCCCGGAGTGTCCGACATTTCGATAAATAATTCAAACGTACAACAAATTAGTTAGCCCGTGGTATAGCTAACGTTAGTTAAGTTAGCTACAGGATTCGAGTTTCTCCCCACTGTTCGGTATATTGCGGAAGACTGCAATTCACACGATTTAGAAACAATTAATTAACAGCCGTTTGGTGTATCAGTTGGTAATTCTATATTTACAAACTACAGTGTAGTAATTGCTGTCATAAAACCTTGCCTGCGCAGTTCCTTGGCGTGCAGCAAGTTGTGAACGGCCTGTTTTGCCTAGCTGTCACCTGAAATTGTGGGCGGGGGATGCGAGCCTCCTCTGCCTTCGTTTGCTCAAGCATCTCGTTGTTGAGGTTGCTCTAAAAACATTGATTGACAATCAGCTTCCCAGCCTACTCCAGTGGCGGATTTAGGTATAGGCGACATGGGCATTTGGTCAAATCATGCAGTGTACATACAGTATGTGTACAGTACAGTTCTGGCAATATTAATTCCAAAACAAAATATGTTGGAAGTTGGAAAATGTATTCATTGTATTTTCAGAGGCATTCTAAACACATACATAACATTTGATAATGCTGTTTCCTTTTATTTATGCAATAACAAAGTTGCTAAAACGCTTTAAAAAAGCACCTACACTCTTACAAGACTGTTACAACACAATATAAAAAACTGATGCAGGTAATTAGGCATTTGATTATTGCTCCTTTCAAATAGAATAACCAGGAAATCATTTTTTTAAAGTATGAAAAGTCTTAAAATAAGTGATGATAGTTACATATCATGAACCAGAGGACACAACTTATCTGTACAAAAGAAAAACTATTTCATATTTTTGAAGAGCATCAGGAAAGGAAGAGGGCTATCATAACAACCACTTTGGACTTGTGGCCTATAGGATGGTGTGTTTATTGATCAAGTTCTTGTGGCACATCCAGAGATAAAAGTAACTGACATGAAACAAGTCAAGGTTGCTTTGGAAGAAACTTTCTTGTAGAATCTGTTCTCCAGTGTTAACATGGTTACAGTATATCTGTATGTGCAGTATCTCTGTGTACTAGCAATCTCTTCACCCAGTCTGTCCTGCTCTCTACCAGACAGGGGACTTGGGCAGCTTGGGACTGGTTGGAAAGCACTGGTTGATTGATGTGTGGGACATCTGATCTCAACTCCTCCGCAAGCATTCTCACAGAGACAAACACATGAGCACACACACACCTCACAGGTCTTCTAGAGGTTATGACACACGGATCACCTGCCCGACTGCCTCTTCTCTAGCATGTGGTTGGGCCGCCTGTACCTGGAGGAAGAGGAGCGGTTGGTCAGCCTGCGTAATGACCATGCCACAACAACATGAATCTCTCCCAGGTATAAGCAGCTAAAGTGTCAAAGTATAATCCAGTCTGGGGGTTAGATTTCAATCAGACTATACCTTAATCTAAATGCTCACTCATGTTTTTGTTAGGATTTGGTCTGGGAGGGGATACTATGTTATTGGTCAAAATGCATTTTTCCATCATACCAAAAGGAGCTACACAGCTGAATGTATTAGATAGGGATTCATTTATGTGCCATTACAAGAAACTGGTAAATATTTTATTGATTTATCAAATCCATCATTTTCAAACATCTTAATTGTTTTGAATAGTATTTTTAGTTTAGTGGACACAGATTTTTCATAATGTAAAACAAAAATAGAAAAGATTGAAAGCCAAGTCTTTATTCATATTAAAAACAATACCAACAGAAAGAGACATGTTTATTTGTATACACACACACGTCACAAATGTGAATGATGGGCAATGAGACAGGTGGCAGTTGCAGAAAAATGTCAGCAATCATAAAAACTAATAGAAAACAGAAATCATAAACAAACATTATACACAGAAAACACACACAGCCTCATTCTTAATCTGTTACATGTGGTTCGCCATTACCAACTTCTCAATAAACCTTGCGTGGGCATAAATAAAACTACTGCAAATTCAGGCTTAATGTGTGTATAATTACTGTATGTTCAGCATTGGTGTTTATTGCTCTTTCTCCAAGGATGGCACCATGTTTAATATTTAACATTAGGATAAATCAACCTACATTGAGGGGTGGGTCTGACCCAAGACATTCATAATATGAAGCAGCATTGACAAAGGTTAGGAAAGTAAATATTTGTTTTATAGTGATCTTGTGTTAAATTCATACAGTACCTTTACACCACTCCCATCCTAGCCCTGCAGCTGTTAAATGAACACAGGTGTTAGCAGAGATGTTTACACTACAACATGGTACAAGTTTAACAAGGAAACACAACAGCAAGGAAGCAACACTGGACAAAAACAGCAACATTAACATTCCAACATTCTTCAGCTTGCAACAAGAGCTCAAACAAAGCCAAGACACATTTCAAATGACATTGGAGAACATTTTACTGAGTCAGTATCAAAGGAGGTTGGTGGCACCTTAAATGGGGCGGATGGGCTCGTGATAATGACCGGAGCAGAATAATTGGAATGGTAACAAATCTGCTCTGTTTCTGTTCTGGATATTATTATGATGTGTTCTCCCCTCAGCAGCCTCCTGTGGTCAGTATGTACAGCTCTATGTGAAAGAACGAGCTTTTGAACTCCGTGTGGTTTGCCAGAGACATGGTTAGGGATCAAGTGGCTGGAATACATCAAAAGAACAACAGAAGGTACACAAAAAAATATGCCCGCATCTAAAAGCACCCCTGTCTATATACTCAAAAAACATAACTTGTAAAAAACTATACTATTCTTTGATACAAAACTATAAGGTAACCAATGTAATAAAAACATACAAAGATAGCAATGATGACCATTTTAAGAGTGCAGGGGAAATGAGTGGCTGCGGTAGACATGTGACAGAGTGAGGGGTGGAAATGGCTGCTACTTGTTGGTTAGCTGAGGGAGGCAACAGAAGTAGGTTGCCAATTAGAGTTGAGTTCAACACCTCCAAACACATCCTCTTGTTTGAGGGCACCCTGAGCCCTCCTCACCTGCATGGCCAGAGCCATCTCCTCCCTCTCCTTCGGCGAGAAAAAGCGTCCGCCATCACCCCTCTTCCTTGCCATGGCGTGCTTGTGACGAGACTCGTGCAGGTATTTCTGAGGGACAAGTAAAACCACATTCACAGACAAGCACAAACATATCCTTTACTGCCCACACCATTTCCTCATCCTAAAACTGTCATCCTGGAATATTCCCCCTCTCAAACTCACATAGAATCTTATAGACAAATATTGTGTGTCTAAACACACTCCCAGCAGTTCTCTGTCTTCATAAAAACAACATGTATACATCTGCTCATGTCAGACACTCACCCTCCTCTCCTTGGGGATCTTTCCCTCTGCCTCCAGCTTGGCGCGGGCCTGCCGTCTCTTCAGGATGCGGTGGTACTGCTTAGCGTTGACATACAGAGGCTCCTCCTCCAGCATCTCCGCCCCCGGCAGGGGGATACGCTGCATGGTGGGAACACTGCCACCGCCACCTGGAACCATCTAACACATACACACACTGGTCAAACTGATGCATAGCATACACACATGCCAACAAGTCTGTATTAATGTCATTAGGGACCTTACCATGACCATGCCACCTGCGTTGACCATGTTGCCAGGCAGTGTGACGGTCACTGTACCCTGACTACTGTTTGTTGTGTTGGTGCTGTTGCCTGCCTGAACGATCTGAGCACCAGCCAGACTAGAGGCAGGGATGGTAATCATACCTGGGGGAACCACAAAAGGGTTAAGTTAATATCAGCTATCATAGATTAGTGATCCAGAAGTGTAGAGTGTGAACCACTTTGCATACAGCCACTGATTCAGTTCTAAATCAGCTGATAATCAAAAGAAGGGGACAGCACACTAAGCATCCATCAACACACAGTAGGGATCCCAGCTATGAGTGTGAACGTGTTACCTTGCTGTAGAATGGACCCATCAGCATTGACTGGCTGGTACACAATGGTCTGGCCGTCTGCAGTCTGAGCCACTTGCTGCCCGGGCTGTAATGTAATCTGCTGCTGGCCCTGAGAAACAAACATGAACAATCATTACCACCCAGTTATACACCACACAATGTGGTGGGTTTCTATGGTGTCCATAATATGTTTTATGCATTACAGCTATTTACATAAAAAATTACAAGTGGGCCTCTTCTGAACAATGGAAACTATGACTATGTGTTCTATTACAGACCAAAATATTGTATAAAGAGTGTGTGAGTGTCTATACCTGGTTCTGTCCTGCGGTCACAGCAGTTTGGGGCTGCTGAATGATGAACTGCTGGGTCTGGCCTTGCTGACCCTGTACCTGTAGAGTCTGTCCCCCCTGGAGCTGGATCTGACCTGGCTGCACCAGCTGGATCTACAGCAGAGAGCAGGACAATCTTAATCAGCCAGTCTGCTTTATCATATCTCGTTCAGTAATATCTTGTTAGAGAGACATGTTTGCTAGGTTTCAGATAGGTGTGGTATACAGTTGTACAACAGTTCAGTCACCTGTTGGAGCCCCTGAGCTCCAGACATGGGCACCTGCATGATGGTCTGCCCCTGCCCTCCCTGCCCCCCCATGACCATAATGGGCTGGCCCGACGAGGTGATGAGCTGACCACCGCTCACCTGCACCATCAGAGGCTGCCCCTGCACCTAGGAGAGAGAGGGGAAGGAAGGAGTGAAAGAGATAGAAAAAAGGTGGGAGATTGTAAAAGAGACATGGAAAGGAAAGGAGAGTGAGGTTAATTCAAGATATCTCTAATGGAACTGCAACCATGCATAACAACCATTCTAGAGCTTCCATGCAGCACATGTTGACCACAGACAGACAAAACAGAACAAAACAGGCCAGAGGGCGGCAAACAGATAAACATGGTGCTGTGATAGTCAATGCACCTTTTCTTGGAGTTAGTTTGATCTCCAAAAGATGCTGAATGAGCGCACACGAAAACACAAATGACAAGAAGGGAATCATAATAGGGTCCGAGTGTACTGTAACTTCAGTGTATGCTATATTCACCGGGATATTTACTTGAGATTTGAAAAGGCAATGTAGGAGTCTGGTCAATCTTAAACTCAGCAAGGAGAGCATTTTATGCCACTCAGAATATTGTTGTAGGTTACAAAATACACATATATCTATAGATTCATGACTTGATTGGGGTATAACTGTACCACATGTTGGACAATGTGAGAATAACACAATTGACAATCTCAGACTGAAGACAATACAGATAGCAAGATTGATATTGGAGAGGGACATGCATGTAGTTTTTCAGCCTGGCTGACAGCAACTCATGACAACACTACGATCACAGGCGGCTGTAGTGTCAGAAATGTTGACATGCATCTGTACACAACAGTGTAGCAGTGAGGCCCAGAGGATATGATGAGGCGACATGTAGGGAGCAGTGTTACGCGGTTTATTCACCCACACTCGCTCGCATTTGGCGAATAACCAATTCGCCCAACTATATGTGATAAGGTGAAAATCTGCAGTTCGCACCAGACCTTAACCCACTAATAAAAAAAATGGTCTGTAGGCTACAGTCAGAAACTGCAGAACTATTTTTTTGATGGGGGTTCAGGATTTTTTGTTGTTGCCTGATTTAGATATATTTCTGATTTTAATTTCTGACATTTTGGTAGGCTATTTGTTAGTCATCTTGTCTATAATTATAATGCAGCTTTTCTTCTGTCATTATGAGTTGCCCTAGAAGACCCTTGCTCACCAGAATACTGTCATAAATTGATAGAATGTATGCTTCAATCGGTAAAGTTCTGTCATTCTGTCATATCTGCTTCTTTCGTGGAGCAAAGACGTTTATGGACCGGAGAGAAAATGAAATTATTTAGTATTTTTTTTCAACTGAAAAAAAATCTGTACAAAATGTCCAAATGACACCAGTTTGACCTGTTGTAAGGAAATAGATTTCAGTTTGTGGTTTGTGGAAATAATATCAGCTTTTATGATGCTGATAAAGATAGCACTCCACAGACAGTATCTAACTGCACAATCCCATTCTCTCAAGGTGCTGAAAGAATTAAATAATATTTCTCCACTCATGTTCCCATGTCGATATGTAGCCTACATTTGGTGTATAATTTTACTGCAAGAAATGCTTAATTCTGCATGAGTTAATAGTAAGGCTGTGAGAAGTTATAGACCTACAGTCAGTGTCCAGATTTCAGTTAACCCATCCGAACAGTAGGCTAGTTTCATTGATATGCCATAGGCCTATTTGAAGTTCTGTCTTGTGACTGTCGAATTTGTATATCCTATCATCAAACATAACATAGATGGCACTGCTATCATCCTCTTTTACCACTTCACCAAATCTTTCCCAAACATTACTTTTCTGTCCCTCCCTTCTCTGTATTTTAAAGTCACCATTTTGAAGCTTTTATCTAATTGAATTAAACTCAGACTGTCCTTTATGCCTTTGTGGATTGTCGTTAACTTTTTCTGCCCTTTCCCAAAAGCATTTGGCAACTGGCCTATAGGCTATTTGGCTCGCTTACAGTTAAGCTTTAGGGCCTAGGCATACACACTAATAACAGATAACCTAAAATAATGAATGAAAAACCTCAATGTAGCCTATACATAATACATTGCACAATAATGATACATTTAAGGTGTTTTCTCTTTATTCAACCTGACCCTAAACCCACCTGCCTTGCGGATATAACCGCGGGGACTATGGATTATGACTCAAAGCATCGCCAGCAGGGAGACAAACTGGGTAAATGGGGTAGAGACATGGTAGGATCTTGGCGGTCCCACCACTAATAGGAGTGTCTGAACATTTTGGCCTCAGCCGTTGGCTGCCTGGGGCTCAGCTTGCAACTGAACCGCAGTCACTGTGCCAGAGATCGGTGTTCTCCGTAGTTTTCAGCCGTTAGCTTCGCCCACGGTTGTCTGCGTGTGAACAACAATTCCGACACCGTTTAAAAATGTCAATCATCATAGCTTGGGAAACGGTTTTCGAAACATTATGATGTGCCCATTATCTTTCATATCAGCAATAAATATCCTTTCAAAAAAAAAATATATACACTTACTGTAAAAGTTTTACACAGATTCATATGCTGTGTGTGCCTCAAATTGACGAACCGCTTACACACAGGTGTTCGGAGCACGCTCGATAGCTAATACGAACAGGTCTCCTGTCTTCTGTCTGTATTCCGTAAACAAGAGCTGTAACATGGAGATATGGCCACGTGGGAACACTAAACCTATAAAAGGTGTGTACTAATTTAACAATTTTTTTCTTCTTGCTGATATGGAACAAACGTTCCTTATGTTTCCAAAACCATACTGCAAGCGATGCGTTTTAACATTCAGAACGAGCGTCGTCGGGGCTCTTAACAAAACTCCCCTGGCCAGAAGATTACAATCTTCAATAAATCAAATGAAATGTTATTTGTCACATACACATGGTTAGCAGATGTTAATGCGAGTGTAGAGAAATGCTTGTGCTTCTAGTCCCGACAATGCAGTAGTAACCAACATTATTAAAGTGGCTGGAGTTGAGTCAGTATGTTGGCAGCAGCCACTCAATGTTAGTGGTGGCTGTTTAACAGTCTGATGGCCTTGAGATAGAAGCTGTTTTTCCAGTCTCTCGGTCCCTGCTTTGATGCACCTGTACTGACCTCGCCTTCTGGATGATAGTGGGGTGAACAGGCAGTGGCTCGGGTGGTTCTTGCCCTTGATGATCTTTATGGCCTTCCTGTGACATCGGGTGGTGTGGGTGTCCTGGAGGCCAGTTAGTTTGCCTCCGGTGATGCGTTGTGCAGACCTCAATACCCTCTGGAGAGCCTTACGGTTGTGGACGGAGCAGTTGCCCTACCAGGTGGTGATACAGCCTGACAGGATGCTCTCGATTGTGCATCTGTAAAAGTTTGTGAGTGCTTTTGGTGACAAGCAGAATTTCTTCAGCCTCGCTGCTGCGCCTTCTTCACAACGCTGTCTGTGTGGGTTGACCAATTCAGTTTGTCCGTGATGTGTACGCCGAGGAACTTAAAACCTACTACCCTCTCCATTACTGTCCCGTCGATGTGGATAGGGGGGTGCTCCCTCTGCTGTTTCTTGAAGTCCACGATCATCTCCTTTGTTTTGTTGACGTTGATACAATAGGCGCTAAAGGTAGTTAGCTTCTATGAATGGGTTAACACACAGCTACTGTGGCCAATGCCCAGGAACTTTCACCACACAATGAGTAAAGTTACAACCTAGCCCAAACTCATGGCATTAACATTCTTCGTAGGTACATTTCTCCTAACCCCCTTCCAATACACAAACACACCATACATAACAGATATGAACAAACCCTTCCTTCTTACCTGTTGTTGGATCTGCCCAGCGGCAGTCTGAACCACTATCTGTTCCCCAGTAGATGTGGTGGCGGTAGTGTACTGCTCCATGGTCAATGAACTCTGAAAGGCCTCAATTCAGTCTACTGCTACAGATGTGAGGGGCACATAACTGCATGAGATGACTATCCTCGATTAGATAGTAAGATACATTCTTACTTAAGAAGGTGAAATTATGAGGCATTTCAGCAACAGGTTAACACATTTACAGTAAGGTGGTCGAACAAATGTAACAGGACGTCATATCTTGTTATCAAATTATTATTATAATTTGTAAGGGCATATTCACTAAGGCTCATAATAATCGTGCCAATAAATACTACAATCACATGTAAGTACCATGATGAATATGGCTGCCTTCACAAATGACTCTCTTGGACTCATTTTCAGTTGTCAAAAAAATCTGTCCTCTCCTTCCCTTGATCTGCACTGATTGGAAATACTTGTTGACAGGAAAACATCTCATCATTAGGCAGGCTTTCACCTGGTCAGCTCTTTCAGTTGGACAGAGCCCAGGGACATGGTTTGTTTGGTGGTCAAGAAATAGGCTAATCTTCTTGCCACTTTAAGACAAATTACGAAAATATATGCCAAATCACAATATTGTCCTAGACAACTGGTATGTCAACTCTGATCACAGGCTACTAGTCTAGTGACTGACGGTTTTAGTCAAATTGTTCAACTGAGTATGCAGCAGCCCAAGTCAGTAGACCAGTTAAGTAACGTTAGCTAGCTCACGAGTCACGCACCTCCTCGAATAGTGTTTTACATTTTCATCTGGCATTCTAGCTAGCTATATTATGATACATTGGTCATTGTTGTCTCTCACCCAACCAGGCATTTGTCACTGTGCCACCACACATAACTAGTTAACGTTAGTTATCTTACAGAGCTAGCCAGCCAGCTAACAATGAGCCATGGTGATTAGTGAGTTAAGGTTTAGTTATATTTTAGCTAACCAGCTAGCCTTTCATTCTTGCATCTAACTAGTGGAGTTAGTAATTTGGTTGGTCAATGACACACCAATCCCCTGCTACCGGATCACACTCCTCCTCAGCCGTGCAACCTCTCACCGTTTGTCCGCCGCCCGGTTTCTCTGATTGGCTCCAATACCCACACACAAAATCCAATCACGGCGCTCTCGACATGTAGACAAAATGGCACTTGTATGAAAAACTACCACCAACAACAAGCGTCTTCTTCTCCAACCCACGATATATGCGCATGCGCGTTGTGTAGTATAAGGCGAGAGGGAGGTGAAGCTTGTTCCTGGCCTGCCCTGCCTCTTCCACCAATCCAATTGTTTCTTTTAGACAGAAAAGAGCAGAGGCTCTGAGCTGTCCGATCAGGTCCATTGTCTACTTGTGCACTGAAAGTTTTGGCCAAGGTTTCGGGAACTGATGGCTTTATGGAGTAGCCTACAGCACCACAATTGTCGCATCGGGACACTGGTGATTTTTCATAAGGGAGGGACAACTGTAGCATTTTTAGTGATGGGATGATTGATATTGAAGCTCCGATGCAGTATTCAAAGCACTATGTAACATTATCACGTGTTCAATGACGTCCGAAGAATACGTTTCTAAACCCGGAGGCGCAACATCGCCATGAATCATTATAATAAGATATTTTCAGAGTGAATATAATTGCACTTAAATTGTTTATTTTTTGTATTTTATTTATATTTTTTTGTATGTTTGAGCATTGTTAATACCTGTGTTTGGTTTGCTAGACATGTTTGATGTAGCAATGTAAGTTGATTTTTGTATTATGAATGCGCAACATCGCGAGATTTCTGGGAACGCGCGCGACAAACCAGGGGTTGAAAAGTGAACCATTTAAAACATTCTTCCTGAGTTTTTCATTTTCTCGAAATCTAAAGGCTTCGATTCGAGACGATTTCTTAAGTTGTTGAACATGTTATTACTTTGATTTGACGGCGTGCGCATTTCGGCGCAAAACGACCCTTAGACCCGATGACGTATCTCTGCGCATGAGCTTAGCGAGCCAACTTCGCCATGACATCGCCTACAAGCGTGATCAAGGATTTATATTGGAGAAGCAGTTTTAGCCTATCTTCATTTATTTTTTTATTTTATTTTTTATGACAACGAATAGTTTCTCTTACAGAGTTCATTCAATTACAAAAGTAAGAACATATCCTTGTTTAATGCACGCTCTACAAGTAACAGGCCTCTACAAGGCTAACACTACAGCACCTCAGCTAAAGACAACATAAATGATTAATTCAATTTGAAAATACGTTTTCTAACCACTGTTTTTTTAGTTGGTACGAAATAAAGTTTGTAACGGGTAATAAACAAAAACAGGGTCAAATGGTTTTGTAGGGCATTTTCCAAGTTCGATACTCTGAAATACATGTACGTATCCATTTAGACATGAATATGTTTTGCAGAAAGAATCCTTTTGGCAGATAGTTGAACGAAGCCTCTGATGAAGCCTCAGCGAGAAGTACGTGTACATGATGAGGGCCCCATATGAGGCAGTAACAAACAGCAGCGGCCGGCAACAGCCTCGGCCTGGGCCTTACCTCAAGTGTTTAAACTATTTTCTGGATCGTCATCATCTTCTGCTGCCCAAGAAGGCCCAGACTGGGGCTGCTCTTCATCGCCAGACGACTGGTGGAAAGCTGCTACCCCCAGTAAGGCCACCTCCTCAGTGATAGGCTTAATCTTCTGGTCACCACTGACATCGCTAGACTCAGAGTCCAGGTCCCCCTCTTCTTGACTGGAAGAGGATGGCGTCTGCTTCATTCTATGCTCGGATTGAGGTGTGCTTTGAGGCTTGACTGCCTGGGTATTACCCTCCTTGCTGGATGCATCCTCTTTCTTGACCTTCCGAGGTCTGCCCCTGGGCCTATGTTGAGGACTATCCTTGCTGGGGGTAGGTTCATCCTCTCTCTTAACCTTCCGAGGCCTCCCCCTGGGCCTGGTCATAGTCTTGATTTCCTTCTGCAGGTCCGGATCGTCACTGGAGGAATCAGAGTCAGAGGAGCGGTCTGGCACATTGCGTTTGCGGACAACTCTTTCTGGAGAGAGGGGCGTGTTCTTCTTCAGGCCGAAGAGGCATTTCTTGGTCACACTCCGATGGTCTCCATCGTCACTCTCGGCTTCGTCTGAACTTCGCGTCATGGCGGCCCGCTGGAGGACAGCTGGGACCTCATCGGAGTCAGAGTCATCAGTTCCTCTGCCAAGCCCTCCCTCGTCAGCTCCTTGAGGCACTTCAGCATTGGGGCTGGTGTCAGGGTGTGAGTCACTCACTGCCTATCTTCATGTCTTTGGTAATACTATTGGCGCGAGTCAATTGCCGCGTTTGTCTGCCAGTCGGAACTAGGCAACTCCGAAATGTCCGACTTGATAATTGGTTGTAGTTATACACGTGCCATGTTCAACTAGTTAGCAATTAGGAAATTTGTTTCCTAGTTCCGACTAGTACGTGAACGCAGCACAAAGCCTTTTATAAGGTTAGAAAATGTGGGTGAACGCAGCACAAAGCCTTTTTTAAGGTTAGAAAATGTGGTGTTTTGTTTGTAAATTTACTTTTGTGAATATGAAATTTGGCCAAAAGAATAATGAAATCAATTACATAAAAATGTTTCAGCTTATTTCTATCGTAGGTAAAGAATCCAAGCAGTACATCTCCACAATAGTGTAAGATCTTCATAAATGTGTTCAATTATAAATCTACTGATGTCTTGCCACAGTTTTCTTACATCAATACAATGCCAAACAAGATACAACAGTGTTTCTGGGTGGTCCTTACAAAAGGAACAATTTTAGTTGATGTTTTCTTTAAACTTCTTCATATAGTGGTTGGCAGGATAATATTTATGAATGATTTTAAAGGAAACTTCCTTCATTTTGTTAACAAGTAGGTATGTGTGTGGCAACATCCAAACTTTTTTCCAACTGATATTAATAAATACATCCCAATAAGAAATGACAAAAGGTATATATAGATACAACATCCTGCTGAAACAAGGTTTGTATCGCTCTGTTGTTGAATGGACCAAAAGTGAAACAAATCTTTCCAACTGATGAGTCAACAGGGTCAACGGAAGGGTCAGGTCTTGACACGTTCCTGAATGATAAAGCAACACCTGAGGGAATGGCATCTAAAACAATTGCAAAATCTTTAGGTGTTACAGGGACCTGGTAAAGTGATAAGAATTCCTTATAACTAAGTAAAAGACCGTCTGCATTTACCAGTTGGCTCACCAATTTAATATTATTTCGGAACCAATATTCTAAAAACAGAAGTATTTTTATACAATATATCCCAATTATTCCATATACAATATCTGTGTGGAGAAAAATTATGCTTATAAATTAAGGTCCTTGACAAGAAAACCTGCCGATGAAAAGCAGAAAGTGTCACTGGAACTTTGTCAATATTATAATTGCATACCAACATGAAGTTAAGGCCACCAAAAGTAGAGAAGACATGAGGAATAGAATTCCACATAGAAGTGGGTCTTCTTAGGAATTATTTTATGCAATTGATCTTAAAAGTATTATTTAAAGTAGTAAAGTCCAGAAGATTCAGCCCACCATTCTCATAAGTGTTCATTGCAACAGTTTTCCTAATGTAATGGGTACGGTTTCTCCATAGAAAGTTGAAAAGCATCTGGTCTATCTCTTTGTTTATTTTACCGTCACAATATAAAGATAGAGCGCCATATGTTAGTCTAGAGATACCTTCAGCCTTGGTTATTAGGGGACTCTACCTTTTAAAGATAAGTCCCTCTGTAGCCATTGATTTAGCTTCTTCTGGGGTTTTTTAATAAGAGGGTTACAATTTAGTAAGCCTCGACTTCTGATCCTTTGTAATGGTTATGCCTAAATATGTAAGTTCTTCTTTTACTGGAATATCATAATATGAAGGTGTCACAAAATCTTTGACAGCCATGAGTTCACATTTATTAATGTTAAGATATAGACCAGATGCTTTGGAAAAGGATTGTATCACATTGATCGATATGGGAATTTGGTTAGCGTCTTTCAGAAAAAGTGCCAGCCAGCTGGCTAATAATAATTTCTTCACCAGCTATGGAAATACCTTGTACAGGACTATTATTTAAAGTTGGGTGATTACTAAAAACAGGTATGGAGAGATAGGACATCCTTGCCTAATTCCTCTCTTTAACTCAAATCTCGGTGAGGTGCCATATTTCAATTTGATAGAGCTGTTACCATTTGTATAGAGAGTCTTAAAACGTCTTTGGGCTGCAATCCCGTTAACGGGATGATATGACAACAGCCAGTGAAAGTGCAGGGCGCCAAATTCAAAACAACAGAAATCTCATAATTAAAATTCCTCAAACATACATGTATCTTATACTGTTTTAAAGGTAGTCTTGTTGTTAATCCTACCACAGTGTCCGATTTCAAATAGGATTTACGGTCGAAAGCACCACAAACGATTATGTTAGGTCACCACCAAGCCACAGAAAAACACAGCCATTATCCCAGCCAAAGAGAGGAGTCACAAAAAGCTTAATAGCCTTACAGAAATAATCCCCAAAACCAAGTCTCTCAAGGGAGTGGAAGAGGAACGGATGCTCTACTGTGTCAAATGCTTTATAAAAATCTAAAAAATAATATGAAGCTATCCTCGGTTATTAGGTCTGAGTAGTCAAGCAAGACCATGCAATCGCCATCACACTGCCCTATCCCATCTGGACAAGAGGAATACCTACGTAAGAATGCTGTTCATTGACTATAGCTCAGCCTTCAACATCATAGTACCCCCCCAAGCTCATCATTAAGCTCGGGGCCCTGGGTCTAATCCCGGCTTGTGCAACTGGGTCCTGGACTTTCTGATGGGCCGCCACCAGTTGGTGAAGGTAGGAAACAACACCTCCACTACGCTGATCCGCAACACAGGGTCCCACAGGACACTTACAGCACTAGATGTCACAGTAAGGCAAAAAAGATCAAGGACATCGACCACCCGAGCCATGGACTCTTCACCCCGCTATCATCCATAAGGCATGGTCAGAACAGGTGCATATAAGCTGGGACCAAGAGACTGAAAAACAGCTTTTATCTCAAGGCCATCAGACTGTTAAATAGCCATCACTAGCTGGCTACCACCCGGTTACTCAACCCTGCACCTCAGAGGCTGCTGCCATATGAACATAGACATGGAATCACTGGCCACTTTAATAATGTTTACATACTGCTTTGCTAATTCATATGTAAATACTGTATTTTAGTCAATGCCACTCCGACATTGGCCAACCTAATATTTATATATTTCTTAATTCTGTTCTTTTACTTTTATTTTTGTGTGTATTGTTGTGAATTGTTTGATTCTACTGCACGATTGGTGCTAGGAAAACCAAGAAATAACATCTGCTAAATATGTGTATGTGACCAATAACATTTTATTTGATTATGACCTAGAATTCCAGATTGGAATGCAGGTTGAGTGTGATGTATGGAGCAGAATGGGGGAGAGCACAAGAATGGTAGTAGACATGATATAGGTTGTTACGTTTGTGACAGCAGCAATCAGTTTCACAGAAGAATTACAATCAAAGACTAGGAAGATACAGATCATAGTGGAGCGAGCAGTGAGGTGTCTTGGGATCACAGGACTGACATGGGAAAATGTACAGGATGACCTCAATAAGATTGAGAATCAGTCCAGCCAGGAATCATGTATTGGTTCATTTTCATAATGGTGTTAATCCTTCAATGGAATGCCAGAAATTTGATGGCTAATAGACAAGAGTTCAAACAGTTTATTGAGGAGTTACCAGCCAAACCTGATGTGATATGTCTCCAGGAGACATGGCTTAAACCTACTCTAGATTTTGTATTACAAGGTTATGTTGCAGTCTGTAGTGATAGGGTGGCAGGGGGAGGAGGAGGTTGTGCTACCTTTATAAAGAGGGTGATCCATATAGGTGTGTGGGAGAGGGAGTTGAACAGGAGTATGTAGTGGTAGATGTGTGGTTGGGAGGGGGGTTAACGTATTAGTGAACCATTACAACCTGTGTAAGAGACTAGAGTTGGGAATGTAAAAGAGACTACCTGTGGGAATGTAGAAGGTCAAGATTGGAAACTGGTAATGTGTGGGGATTATCATGCACATAGTATGCTCTGGGGAAGGTTATAGACTGATGTAAATTAACAAGTGTTGGAGTAACTACTGGATGAGAAAGGGCTTGTGGGTCTTAATGATGGCCGGGAAACCAGGACTGACCCAGTATCTGGAAATTAATCTGCTCTGGATCTTACTTAGATCTCAAGTTCAGTGGCAGGCAGATGAAGTTGGGAGGTTTTGGAGAAATCTACAAGGGGTAGCTATCACTATTCTATCATGTGTACTGTAGGATTGAGAGCATACGGGGTCCTGGATCAGAGAGAGATGGTGGGGATACATGTAATGCCCCTTTTATGTTGGCTGAGATGAAGAGAGCATTAGCTAATGTAACCGAAGTGAAATGGCTAGCTAGTTAGCGGGGTGCGCACTAATAGCGTTTCAATCGGTGACGTCACTCACTCTAAGACCTTGAAGTAGTTGTGTTGTTCCCCTTGCTCTGCCTTTGTGGTGTGATCGGTAACGATGCTTCGTGGGAAGCAGTTGTTGATGTATGCAGAGGGTCCCTGGTTCGAGCCCAGGTAGGGGCGAGGAGAGGGACAGAAGCTATACTGTTACACAAACGTTGGAGTAACATCTCCTGGGAAGGATGAGATGTGTTACATCATGATGGCTCATCTCAGTGAAACTGCAATGGGGAAAGTATTGGGTCTTTACAATAAGGTGTGGCAGGAAGGGAAGTAGGCTGTAGTGGCGCTGATACGGGAACCTGGGAAAGACCCTACATGTCCTTCAAGCGATAGGCCGATAGCGTTGACATCTCATGTATGGAAAGGGATGATAACGGAAAGGCTTACTTACTTTCTGGAGAGAAGAGGACTAATGTCACCAGATCAAAGTGGGTTCAGCAAAGGCAGGGGAACAATGGATCCTGTATTTTTCCTTGAGTCAGTCATACGGAAGTCACAGGCAGATAAGGAGGTGGTGGTAGCCGCTTTTCTTTGATGTAGAGAAGGCTTATGATGTGGAAGGAAGGCCTACTTATCAAGCTGGATAACATGGGGGTTGGAGGGAAGGTGTTAACTGGATAAAGGATTTTAATCAATAAGTGAGGGTGGGGAGCTCTGTTTTTCTCCATTATGATTGACAATGTATTCTCCCTGGGAGGTCATTGTTTGCGGATGATGGGGTACTGTGGAAGAGAGGGAGAAATATTACCCATACAGCCAGAAGAGTTCAAGAAGCGATTATTGAAGTTGAGCAATGGTCCCTCAGGTAGGGCTTTAAGTTTTCAGTTGAGAAAACACAGGCTGTTTTTTTCGAGAAGGAAGGTTGGTGAGGAAATATACTTGAAGTTGTTTGGAAGGAATCTCGAAAGGGTAGGAGGGTTTAGGTTCCTGGGGGTCTGGTATGGTTTTAAATGAAGGTTAAAATTAAATATAAAATAAAAGTCTGGTTTGACACTCAAATTACATTGGCGGTGCATATTAACAGAGTGCAGAATGAGTGCAGAATGCCATTCTATATCTAACACTGTTAAGGTCATCATTGGATTATAGAATTGTAGCATATAGATCAGCTGCTCAGACATTTTTTAAAAGCTGGATGTAGTCCAGTCCCAAGCCCTAAAAATATGTTGTGGAGTACTCAGGACCTCCCTGGTGGCAGGATGCAGGTAGAGTTGGGAGAAATGCCGTTAACGTTGAGAAGACAACAGCTAACCATGACATATTGAGTAAATAGACACTATGTTAACAAACCTCCAAACGAGCTTCAATGTCATACAACACTCCTTCCGTGGCCTCCAACTGCTCTTAAATGCTAGTAAAACTAAATGCATGCTCTTCAACCGATCGCTGCCTGCACCTGCCCGCCCGTCCAGCATCACTACTCTGGACGGTTCTGACTTAGAACATGTGGACAACTACAAATACCTAGGTGTCTGGCTAGACTGTAAACTCTCCTTCTAGACTCACATCAAACATCTCCAATCGAAAATCAAATCTAGAGTCGGCTTCCTATTTCGGAACAAAGCATCCTTCACTCATGCTGCCAAACATAGCCTCGTAAAACTGACTATCCTACCGATGCTCAACTTCGGCGATGTCATCTACAAAATAGCTTCCAATACTCTACTCAGCAAACTGGATGCAGTCTATCACAGTGCCATCCATTTTGTTACCAAAGCCCCTTATACCACCCACCACTGCGACCTGTATGCTCTAGTCGGCTGGCCCTCGCTACATATTCGTCGCCAGACCCACTGGCTCCAGGTTATCTATAAGTCTATGCTATGTAAAGCTCCGCCTCAGTTCACTGGTCACGATAACAACACCCACCCATAGCACGCGCTCCAGCGGGTACAGTATATCTCACTGGTCATCTCCAAAGCCAACACCTACTTTGGCCGCCTTTCCTTCCAGTTGTCTAATGCCAGTGACTGGAACGAATTGCAAAAATCGCTGAAGCTGGAGACTTATATTTCCCTCACTAACTTTAAACATCAGCTATCTGAGTAGCTTACCAATCGCTGCAGCTGTACATAGTCCATCTGTAAATAGCCTACCCAATCTACCTACCTCATCCCCATATTGTTTTTATTTACTTTTCTGCCCTTTTGCACACCAGTATTTTTTATTTAATTTATTTATTTAACCTTTATTTAACCAGGTAGGCAAGTTGAGAACAAGTTCTCATTTACAATTGCGACCTACAGAATGGTGTCGTCTGCGTAGATGTGGTACCCCCATAGAGACCGCCAGATGTCCGGACAACAGGCCCTCCGATTTGACACACTGAACTCTATCTGAGAAGTAGTTGGTGAACCAGGCCAGGCAGTAATTTGAGAAAACAAGGCTATTGAGTCTGCCAATAAGAATACGGTGATTGACAGAGTCGAAAGCCTTGGCCAGGTCGATGAAGACGGCTGCACAGTACTGTCTTTTATCAATGGCGGTTATGATACTGTTTAGTACCTTGAGCGTGGCTGAGGTGCACCCGTGACCAGCTCGGACATGTTCTATTTCAGTGCCAGAAATATGGGAGGAAAGGGAGTGATTGTTATTAGATTTGAGGAGCAATGAGGTTGAACAGCCAGGATTAAGTGAACTGCTGGGGAAATCTTCAGGGGATGTAGTATTTAATTTTGTATTTCGTTTCCTTAGGGAGATGAGAATGTTGGGTAAGATTTCGACCTTCACTGTCTCTGGTCCACACTCCAGTCCAGTTGGTGGCGGTAATGCAGCTTAAAGTTGGTTGCCAACCGCCATATAAAACCCACAGAAGAAGATTTCAGGTCTCCATTTTATTATAGCTAGCAGCTCATGTCGCAGCTACAGACAGGGGTTTCGACGGAAGACTGCAAACGGATCGAATATTAGTGTTGGTTTTACAATACGGTAAATAACACATACCTAAATAATGCAAAGTGTGATATCTATTTCATTTTCCAATTCATGTTTATTTTATATGTACTGACTCTTTCATTTATACTATCTAGCTAACGTTAGTTAGCCCACCGAAGAGCTAGCTAGTAACGTTATCCATTTTCAGTATTTTCGCAGTTAGTGAAGTTAACTGAAATGGTTAAACCAACGGTACTACATCATGTAATTGTATTGACAAATGTATAAGTGAATTTGCAGCTATACTCTGGCCTCACACGTAGGCCGTGGCACGTAAACAAAAAAGTGAACTAGGAGGGAGCAAGCCAAGAAAATGTCGTGAGGGTTCTATCTCAAGGCCCCAGTCCGGGCTTCTGCCATTTTGCATAACTACATACGGGCAGGTAGTTAGTAACCTTAGTGAACGATGCAAAGGGGCTGTGGGCGATTTTGACCAACGTTGGATCAGAAAACAAGCTTGTTCTAACAAACGTATTACTTACTTTGTAGCTGTAGTGGCAGAACCTGTTCATCTTTCACGGCAGTTATATATTAGAAGAATTACCGCAATGCATTTCCATGTGCTATGCATTTCCACACCACTTGCTTTATGCCCTGTATTAATGTCTGGCACTTTGTTGCCTACCTCAAATTCAGCCAGAACGACGCAAAACATCTGATTGCGTGTTATAAACACACCTGGCTGTTTGAATGTGGCTTTGTAAATTGAATGTGTAGGGAAATTTGTAAATCTGCGTGTTACGAACATAGACTATAGTACAGACCTACTTGAATATAAATTGTGTGGAAAATGTGTACTACGTGAAAATCTAAATGGACAATTCTTCTTTCAGTTTCTCATTCACGTTTGCGGAGTATCAATTTTTGTTTTGAAAATTGAGACCTGTTGAAATGGCAGGTAATTACAAAAGTTTTCGTTCCTTGCATGCCAGTACACTTGACAGATTGACTGTTTGACACACGAATTTCAAATAATTAGAGTTGTGTGTGTGTGTTCCAGAACTGCTTGGTGTAGCTTTTCTGGTTCAGATACATTGGCCATTCTGATGCCTTTTGAAGCATGATTCCTAGAAAGCAAAACTAGTCAGATACTGTGATACCCATCAACTCTAATACCAAAGAGTGAGTGGAACCTGATGAATTCTATTCATTTTGCTTAATATTTTTACAGATCCAGCCATGCACCGAGATTGCCCTCTTGACTGCAAGGTCTATGTGGGAAACCTGGGAAATAATGGCAACAAGACAGAGCTGGAGAGGTCCTTTGGCTATTATGGGCCACTTCGCAGTGTCTGGGTAGCAAGGAACCCCCCGGGCTTTGCTTTTGTGGAATTTGAAGATCCAAGGGATGCAACAGATGCAGTGAGGGAGCTTGATGGAAGGTAAAGCCTAAGAACAAGTTTCTGGTATAAAAAAAATAACTGAATGATAGAATCAGGAAATTGAGGACTATTGAAATGAGAGGCAATCACTAAAGTTTTCGTTCCTTGCATGCCAATATACTTTACAGATTTACTGTTTGACCAAAGAAATGAGAGGCATTCCAGAACTGTTTGAAGTAGCATTTCTGTTTTTGCTATATGAATGCACATTTTCTCTGTGCTTTTCACGTTATAAGATGACAGAGCCTAGTTTGCTTGGAGATCCTTGTTTCCAAGCAATGCACTTACTCTGATATTTGGAAGGACTACATATTAATTTCAGTTGCCACTGGCCTCCATTTAACTACCTGACAGGTGGCGAAACAAGTCCATGTATACCATAATGTTTTGGTGACCGTTAAACAGTATACCCATGGTAACATCCTTATTGATCTACACAGGACACTAAGTGGTTCTCGTGTGCGAGTGGAGCTGTCCAATGGTGAGAAACGCACCCGCAACCGGGGTCCTCCTCCCTCATGGAGCAGACGTCCTCGAGATGAACATCGCGGGCGTCGTGGTAGCCCGCCCGCCAGGCGCAGGTAACCCGTCTCCCGTACAGGGCTTTATGATAGCAATGCCCAACAGACTACAAATCCCTTCCTTCCCCTTTTAACGTTTAAACTTTTTTTGTTTGTTCCTGTATCTTTCCAAAATACATCTCCTGTTTCTCTGCACCATGTTGATAGTTCAGCTCTGACTGTTTGATAACCCTTGCTTCCATGGTAGTCTACAGTGGTTACTGTGATGTGGTGCTGAAAACGTGCTGTTTTCATCTTCATTATCATTGATCAATTTAACGAGTTCCAGGGAACTTTAGATCCAGGGGGTGGTACAGTGTGAAATGAAGTGTGCTGCTTTTTATGCCAAGTTAGGTGCATTTACTGCTGCCACATTTTCTCTAAATTTGGATTGCAAGCTTTTCACTGTTGCCTAAAGCACTGAATGTGTTTTGGAACGGTTCTATACCGTGTGCGTGCACATGCAAGATTATTTTAAGATTCGACAAAGTGTAAAAAATTGCAGCTAGCTTTTTAAGTAGGTGATTCGTATTACATCGTATCTATGATCCCGGTGGGGTGGGAGGGAAGCCTAATGATGCTAGATTGGTTGTTTTTGTTACAAATTGAGGTTGCCTTTTTATTTACCATTTATATTAATAAAAATGAACCCCCGTTACAGAGTCATCACCATGCCTCTTCTCACCACCCTCTGAGTCAGTCAACTAGTCCTCTTTCAGCAGCATGTGACCTCTGACCAGCGTGCACCAATCAGCTTGGCTGGTGTCGTGTCACATGACCCAGGCATGGCCAGTCGTCAGGTTGCACCAGCCCATTGGTTCCTGCGCATGCAGTTCTCAGCCTCCTCCTCCAACCTTAACCAAATCGGCAGCGGCCCACCTCACATTCCCGACCAATCAGCGTTTTACGTCCCCAAATGTCTACACTACTACAACGTACCAGCAACAGCCTTCGGCTAACCAATAAAAGCAGGAAAAATCCACAGCCAGCCAACTAATCACCTCGCAGCATCTGGCCAGTCCTTTTCAGCCAAATCTGCCTACCCGGCCGACAGTCTGCCTCCCCTTCGTCATTTCTAGCTTGTTGAAAACCAAAAGACTAGTAAGTTTTTCCTGCTTCATACAGTACACTGCTGATTACAAATTTAAAAGTGAAGAGAAAGCTGCTTTAAGAAAAAAAGGTTATCCTTATTTGAATCAAATAGCGTTGGTATTTCTCACTCATTACTGTAATCCGTTGGGGCATGGCTCTGCATCCAGTGAGTCTAGGACCCTGACATTTTGAGATGTGCATTATTAAATTGTGACTTTCTAAATGTTCAAAGGAGCTATTCTGATCAGTGCTTCCCCTTCCAAAGTGTAGGTCCCTCCCTGGTTTAGGTCGCAGTGGCCCTATCTTGTGTGTACTTTGTGGTTGTGCATAATATGTAATTTTGATTTTACTGCAGCTTTAAGAGGTCAATGTTAAAACCCAATGTTTTACCATTAGTTATGTTACAGTCCTTCATTTTCTTACCCCTCCCCATTTGGTATAAATGCACTTTTTTGCCATTCTCTCAGCTGGCAGTATTAACTAACTATGACCTTTTAGGGAAGGTGATGACTGAATTTCGGATTACAAATGCCTTATCAGAGGTCACCCATTCTCATCCCTTAGGAGGGGTGTAGCCTATAACTTTGTGCCCACTGAGGGTCAGTTTTCAGTGGGAACCGTAGGGTTTACTTCAAGGGAGTACAGGTAATTTGTGGGTCGGATGGGTTTGGTATCAATGGGTCACCAATGTATTGTGCTCTGCTTTTGACACCCTGTCACCCCCCCCCCCCCACCACCACCACCACCAGATCTCCACGAAGGAGGAGCTTCAGCCGCAGCCGAAGCAGGTATGTTAAGCGTTGTTGTAAAATTGAACAGCTATACTGTGGGCAACTGAGATCAAAACAGATTATTGATCATGGAAGCATGGACTTAAGGACTCAATTTTGAATCATAAAATCTATATGTATTATTATTTTTTTACCGCCGCTTTCCCGAGGGTAACTGACAAACTTGTCAATGATGGCATCCTCTTGTTTTTTTGTTGTTTTTTGCACCTTTATTTAACCAGGTAGGCTGGTTGAGAGTTCTCATTTGCAACTGCGACCTGGCCAAGATAAAGCATAGCAGTGTGAACAGACAACACAGAGTTACACATGGAGTAAACAATTAACAAGTCAATAACACAGTCGGGGGGGGGGGGAGAGAGAGAGTCTATATACATTGTGTGCAAAAGGCATGAGGAGGTAGGCGAATAATTACAATTTTGCAGATTAACACTGGAGTGATAAATGATCAGATGGTCATGTACAGGTAGAGATATTGGTGTGCAAAAGAGCAGAAAAGTAAGTAAATATAAACAGTATGGGGAACAGAGGCCTCAGTAAGATGCAGGTTGCTTTGGTTAATTCTGTGGTTCCTTCTGTATGCAGGTCTCTCTCCAGAGACAGGAAGAGGGAGAGATCTCTGTCCCGGGACAGAAACCATAAACCCTCAAGATCATTCTCTCGATCAAGGAGGTAAGCAGGAGAGGTTTTATGAAACAGCAAGGATCTTATATCTCGTCTTAATATAACAATGAAACCTCTTGTGTTAGTATGTAACTCTTAACAGACCATGGCTGTAACATTGTTCTGAGTGCATTAATGCTCCGGGTAAAGTTTTAATTAACGTTCATGCTTAACTGTTTTTCCCCTTCTCACAGCCGCTCCAGATCTACTGAGAGAAAGTAAGAAGATTCACAGCAATCGATGGATGAACAAATACAGCCATCCCTCTAGCGAGTTGTTTCATGTGATGGACTTTAAATGACCTCTGGTCATTTTTGTCATTATTTTAATTTTATTTTTAACAATCAAATGTTTAGTATTTGCTTCTTTGTGACTTTCAAGGTATCTATTTCCTCTGTATTTTGTAAATAAGTGGGTATGCAGGTGTGATACGTTACTGAAAGGGCTGAACTTGAGAACCAACTTCTCATTCAAAATAGCATATAAGACATCGATGTTAGTCAAACATTTATTCCAGTGCCAAAATTGACAATAAAAATGCAAGTAGGTACATATAAAGTCCGTATCGTCCAAAACAGACTTGTGAGATTTGTGTACAAGATTTCGTCATGACTTGAGTGTTTGAGTCTCTATGTCTAAAAGTACCAGGTCAAGGAAAGGCCCTGTTTTAAATAGTCTAGTGCTCACGTCATGTTTCCATGTCAGCAAGATTTGTCTGGAGGTGGTAAAAGGCTATGGTCATCTATTCTATGTTGATTAATATATGTATCTTGTCGTCTAGTTGATCAATAGGATTTTCGCTGTTCTTCCATTTCCTGTTGGTAAATATTTGTCGGTGGGAATAATGGCACCCTTATTCGGGATGTTGGAATTGATTTGAGAAAAAAAGATGCAAAGTACTGAATACAATTATCTCAATTTTGGCTCTACAATATTCCATTTTCTTTTCCTTTGTACTATTTGTAATGTTCTCTGAATTAAAAACTGGTTGTAAAAAAAGTGTTACCATTTTGTGGGGAGATGTAAAATATTAAACAGTCTACAGACCTCAGATGTTCTTGCTTTGGATGTAGAATCATCGATATGGAACTAGAAACGATCCAACTATGCCTCCATCACAAATCAACAGGGAAGTGCTGGGCTTCATGATAAACAATGCATATATTTCTGTTTTCTTTGGAAAAGGTATTGCTTTGATTTGAGCAAACACTTTTAATAGGTCAGAACAAATGTTTGCTCTTTTCTTCAAATTGGCACACTACTGTTTTGTTTGTCTTCAGATTCACTACAGGATGTAGCTGATTAAATGTCATGATCATTGCACAGATGCACCTGGTGCTGGGGACAAAATGCCACTACAATGTGCAGTTTTGTCACAATGCCACAGATGTGAAGTTTTGAGGGAGTGTGCAATTGGCATGCTGACTGCAGGAATGTCCATCAGAGCTGTTGCCAGATAATTGAATGTTCGTTCCTTTACCATAAGCTGCCTCCAATGTCATTTTAGAGTGGGAATGCTGCTGAGGAGTATTTCTGTCTGTATTGAAGCCCTTTTGTGGGGGAAAACTCATTCTGATTGGCTGGGCCAGGCTCCCAAGTGGGTGGGTCTAGGCCCACCCATGGCTGCACCCTGCCCAGTCATGTGAAATCCATATATTAAGGCCTAATTCATTAATTTAAATGGACTGATTTCTTCATATGAACTGTCAGTAAAATCAATCAATTGTTGCATGTTAAGTTGATATTTTTGTTCAGTATATTTGCACAACCATTGATTACAAACAATTGGCACTGTGATTTGCTGGGCCTGGCTCCCAAGTGGGTGAGCCTATGCCCTCCAAGACCAACCCATGTGAAATCCATAGATTAAGGCCTACTTTATTTATTTAAATTGACTGATTTCCTTATCAACTGTAATAGAAACGTTTTTGTAATTGTTGCATGTTGTGGTTATATTTTTGTTCAGTATCATTGTCCTTCAATTCGTAAGAGGCTGAATGTATCTCACCGAAGAAAGCATCCAAGCGAGCGAAACAGCGCCCCTGTGTATTTGTAGGCCATCTATCTGATTCGATCTGGTCATAAAGAGTATGACATTGTTGCCTCCCATAGCATTGAATGCAAGGGAAGCCAGCGAGCAATTGGCCTCAATGAGCGTTGAGCTAAACTGAGTGAGCTGAACTGTGAATGGTCCTGGAGCGCCAAAAAAAGCTTGTTTGGATTTGGCTTCATTCCTATTACCTCAAGAGAAATACATAACTGACAGAAACAACTTGAATTGTTCCATTTCATTGTGCTGTTGCCCTCTTGTGGCTGGCTAGCTAGCTAAAATGGTCCCTTTCCTAAATTAGCCATGGATGGAGATAGGGATTTGGACTTGTGGTTTTACTTTATTCTCTGTACTGGCCAATGATTATAACGGCGATTCTGACAATGCCTATAAAAGGAAGTTAGGCTAGCAAGCAATAATTTTAGCCAGATTAAAATAAAAGATTGTTCTGTATGACAGCCATAGACTGTTTCGTCATCATGAAAGAAAGGGGGATGGCATTGGCGTCTCTCCACAAGTAGGGTGAGTCAATATGTTCTTTTATACTTGCACGCACACAGAAACCAATCTGGTCCTCTCCAAATACTACTGCTGCACCATCGAGAGCATCCTGACCAGTTGCATCATGGCCTGGTAAAGGAATTGACCTCTGAAAATCTGTTTGAATTGAAGAGGCCAATCCATAAGCGCAGAAGCAGGATACCAATGACCTGGGAAGATTCTGTATGGAGGAATGGTCTAAGATTCCTCCCAATGTGTACTCTAATCTCATAAAACAGTTTAGAGGAAGGCTCAGTGTCATTATCCTTGCAAGGGGAGGCTGCTGGAGTATTAATCATTTTGATCCCTATCTTTTTTAGATGTTTTTTTAAATTACTTGTTTGACTAAACCTCTATCTCTGAGCAATTGTATTAGTATAAAATAATATAATTTTCCCATTTTTGTGAGAATACAATTTAGTTTAGTATGTGCATTATTTGTTTTATACAGTCTTTTTTGCTTATCTTTGTCAGGGGAGCCAATAATTTGGGACCTGACTGTAATACCCTCAAGTAAAAGGTGACACTGTACTGTCTTCTCATATAAAACATTTAATCTCAAATCCAAAATAGTGGAGTATAGAGGCAAATTTAGATTGCAGATTCACTGTCCAAATTTATCTGGAGGGGAGTGTACCTTCTCGTTTAAAATGTCATAACTTGCAAAGGAACCAAGAGCCCCTGTTAACCTCCTGCATTGCTAAACAAATGGGTTACTGTTCCATGAGGCTGAGTTTCTGGTCATTAAACACTCTTTCATGAGAGTAGGTCAACTGTCAGGGGTCTTTTATTTGTGGCTGCAGTGGGAAGAAATGAGGAATGAGGTTGGCTGGGGCGATCTGTGGAATAGAATGGAGATCGTGTGGCAGCCTGATGTTTTGGCTGACACAAGCAAGCCTGACTTCGAGAACAGGTAGATCAGTTGGAGCTAGCTCAAATTTCGGCACAAGATTGATCCACACCATGTGGAGTTGTGGGTCCTTAAAAGGGTCCATCTGTAGTTGCTACATCCATTTTTTGACAAATAAATTAATGCTATATTCTTAAAAGAATCAATGGGTATATAATGTATAAATGCCTCATAAGCTTAGTTCAACTGTCAAACCCCCAAAACACTGTATAGCCTCAAAACATTCTTAAAACTAAATGTAATATCTTGGATGGTCAGTTTGTCGTTGCATAGCACAGTCTATACATTTCAGAGTGGTTGCATTTTATACACGCATTGGCTGTAAGTCGCTTTGGATAAAAGCATCAGGTAAAGGTCATAAAAATGTTAAAAACTCAGGCCCAGCCCTCAGCTTTTTACCAAAACTGAAGCAGGGTGCCCTCTTTGTTATTGTTTCAACTAAGGATTACCCCTTTAAATACACTACAGTAGACATAGGCCTTTGACCTGCGGCCCTGAACATGTGCTTCTGGTATTCTATTGTTTGGTATTCTGTAATCTTTTGTTTTTACACCAGAGCGACTCAAGTGCCTCTGCAACTCACTTCATGACATATATAGGCCTACACAGACTTTTATTCAAGGTCCAGGGAAGTCACTAATACAAACAACTATTACAGTATTGTACATAGGCCTAAATACCATATGTGAGTAAAAGAAATAGCATAATCCAGAGACATATTACAATGTAGGCATGTAGCCCAAAATAGAAAGGGCACAACTGTGTGAACTGTGGGTGGGAGAAGTCTACTATCTGGAATGTCACTCGAATAATCAGCCCAACCTACAAGAAGTCTAAGCCAAGTGAAGAAATTGGTCTGGACTGGAATTGACTCATACCGGAAAAACTTGGGAGAGTTTGAATGTGTGTCCACATGGTTGTTTACTGGACGAAATACACATGCTTAACTCAGCCTTTGCATCAGAGAAAATTCATCACGCCCCCCAGAGTTTATGGAAGTCGGCTTCTGCTTAACCGCCACTCTGCCAGAACAGTACACTTTGAGAAAGTATAAAGCAAAGAGAAGACATCAGTGAGAGCTTGAGTTGCTTTAGTTGTGCCTCAGGCATTTAGTAAAACATAGTTTTCTAAAAACTGATATTCAAAGCAAAAGTTTACTTAAAGTAAACTGTAATTTCATTCATTTTATTTTCAAAGAGTAACCTGAAACCGAGAAAGGGAACTTTTCCTGATGTTTGGATTGCAGTTTCAATGTATGTAAAATCTTCAAATATCTATGCATGCTACTTTTGATGTAAACTGAAATAATGGTAACTCAGAAAAGCCTCGTCAGGCTATAGGCTTATTGAAATGTGTTATTTCATACAACTGAACAAAGGAAAGGTGGAATCATTATCAAATCAAAGTTTATTTGTCACGTGCGCCGAATACAACAGGTGTAGACCTTACAGTGAAATGCTTACTTACAGGCCCTAACCAACAGTGCAATTTTTAAGTAGAAAAATAGGTATTAGGTGAACAATAGATAAAGGAAATAAAAAACAACAGTAAAAAAAACTGTGAATAACAGTAGCGAGGCTATATACAGGCACCGGTTAGTCAGGCTAATTGAGGTAGTATGTACATGTAGATATGGTTAAAGTGATTATGCATATATGATAAACAGAGAATAGCAGTAGTGTAAAAGAAGGGTTGGCGGGAGGCGGGACACAATGCAGATAGTCCGGGTAGCCAATGTGCGGGGGCACCGGTTAGTTGGGCTAATTGAGGTAGTTGGTACATGACACACACACAGTGCAAATAGTCCAGGTAGCCATTTAATTACCTGTTCAGGAGTCTTGGGGGTAAAAGCTGTTGAGAAGCCTTTTGGTCCTAGACTTGGCGCTCCGGTACCACTTGCCATGCGGTAGTAGAGAGAACAGTCTAAGACTGGGGTGGGTGGGGTTTTTGACAATTTGTAGGGCCTTCATCTGATACCGCCTGGTGTAGAGGTCCTGGATGGCAGGCAGCTTTGCCCCAGTGATGTACTGGGCCGTTTACACTACCCTCTGTAGTGCCTTGCGGTGGGAGGCCGAGCAGTTACCATACCAGGCAGTGATGCAACCAGATGCTGCAGGTGTAGAACCTTTTGAGGATCTCAGGACCCATGTCAAATCTTTTGTGTTTCCTGGAGGGGAATAGGCTTTGTCGTGCTCTATTTATGACTGTCTTGGTGTGTTTGGACCATTCTAGTTTGTTGGTGATGTGGACACCAAGGAACTTGAAGCTCTCAACCTGCTCCACTACAGCCCTGTCGATGAGAATGGGGGCTTGCTCGGTCCTCCTTTTCCTGTAGTCCACAATCATCTCCTTAGTCTTGGTTACGTTGAGGGATAGGTTGTATTTCTAGAACCACCCGGCCAGGTCTCTGACCTCCTCCCTATAGGCTGTCTCGTTGCTGTTGGTGATCAGGCCTACCACTGTTGTGTCGTCTGCAAACTTAATGATGGTGTTGGAGTCGTACCTGGTCACACAGTTGTGGGTAAACAGGGAGTACAGGAGGGGACTGAGCACCCCTGAGGGGCTCCAGTGTTGAGGATCAGCGTGGCAGATGTGTTGCTACCTACTCTCACCACCTGGGGGTGGCCCATCAGGAAGTCCAGGATCCAGTTGCTGAGGGATGTGTTTAGTCCCAGGGGCTTTAGCTTAGTGAGGAGCTTTGAGGGCACTATGGTGTTGAACGCTGAGCTGTAGTCAATGAACAGCATTCTTTGGAGTGGGTCGAGGGTTTCTGGAATGAAAGTGTTGATATGAGCCATGATGTCATGGTTCCTCCTGGCGGCAGAAACCGCCCTAGAGACTTTTATTGGACTCAGGTGTGTCTTATTAGTTCATGATTGTGTCCCTGTTGAAAAAGGTATGTTTTCTGTGGTCCTTTGTAGAAGCTTGACTTGTTTACCGAGTGCGTTCGTTTCCTGAGTGAGTTTGAGGCTTAGGATTTGTTATTTTTCTAGTGTACTGTGATCCTGCTTCTACTGTTTCTCAGTAAAGTATTCATGTTCATCATTATCCACTAATTCCTTCTCTGCACCTGGGTCCAACCTCTCCACGCCATACATGACCAGCTAGATGTGAGTGCTACAGATCGGTAGTCATTTAGGTAGGTTACCATGGTGTTCTTGGGCCCAGGGACTATGGTGGTCTGCTTGACTCACTCATCACTCAAGTAGTGTCCTCCTGATGAGCCTCAGTCCCTTGAGTAAACGGCCAAAGCCACTCGGTTTCCTCTAAGTTGTGATCCATGCGCCGTTTGGATCTCATAGGAATGCGGTGCAACTTCTCTCTGCAGGTGTCCTTGCTGCATCCAGGTTCCCGTAGTGATGTCTATTGAGTTTTTGGTTTTTCCGTTCAATTAAAACTGACAACCATCTTCTCTTCGTCTTCGATGGGGTTAACGGTGGTTGGCGACAGAGCGAGAACGTTGCATTACCACCACCAGCTGGACGGGATATTGAATAAGAAACTAAAAGAACAGTGCAGAAAAGGGGGGAAAACTACATCATATTAAAATAATACATGTTAACTAAGAAAACCCATCCCACTTCTTCAATCCCAGTCCACTCTAAAATACACCCCTACACAGGCTCAGGGGCCTGACATGGCGGTACATTCACATCAGGATTTCTTGCCTCGGCTGTGAAATCACATAGACCCAAAAAACATTCAGCAGCATTCACAATACCAGTTTGATTAGACTTGTTCTCCGCTTGTGCTGTACAGTTTATGACCATTGCAATAAATAATACAAAGTCCACCATGTAGCATTTCTCTATCCCTCGGTTGATGAGAAACCTTCACTGGTCTTGGTGGCTCTACTGCCGTTGTTTCTTCCCCGCTACTCGTTCCTTCCATAGCTTCCAATTTTCTCACCGCCTCCAGATGGGAGACGCACTGGACACTCCTTACCCTTGCCACCTCATTCTCCTCCACCCTAACAGGGCACTCCAGAAATGCAGGTGCATGTTCACCTCCACAGTTGCAGCATTCATCTGGCATAAGATACTCTTCCCTTCTGCACACACTTGACACATTACCAAATATTTTACATTTATGACACTGAAGGGGTTTGTGCACAAAAGCTCTCATCTCATGAATCCTAACTTCGTATGAGAAGGGAGAGACTCAAAGAACAGTAGCATGGATGAATTGAATTTATTTTCTCCATACACGTCAGTCGATTTGCACCAACCACTCCATCGATGTCTTCAGTTATATTCTCTGCCTTTATTTCTTGCGCCACCCTAGAAATCACCCCCTAGATAGCACCCTGCTACGAAAATCCACACAGGAAGCATTCCGCAACAATATCTTTGAGTCTTAAAACACGCTTCTTCTCCTCCGCAGACACAAACAATCTAAGATCACTTCTTGTGACTCACCGACTCCACACTTTCCTCCAACACATTCCAGATTTTCCTGGAGATGTTAAATGGATTTCCTAAATAGTATTGATCCAAAACCCTCAATCCGATTAAATACTAGTCTCGTGGTTTCCTATTTTCCAATACTGATTTACTTCTCTTGTTTCCCTTTTTCTTCGCCACTGTAACCCAGTATTCTCACTTGCTGTATTATTAGCTTCACCCGACTCACTAGCAGTTTCAAACAAAATCTCAGTTTCCAACCATCTTCTCAACCGATGATCTTTCGACCTAGACAACCAGGAGAGGGGAGTTCCTTATTAATTAGTGACCTTAATTCATCAGTCAAGTACAGGGGAGGAGCGACAACCCGAAGACACTCGGCCCTCTGTGGAATGAGTTTGACACGTGACATAGATTTACCCAATTTCAGCCTCTATTCATTTACTGTAGTTAACTCTGTTTGTATTGTTGCCTGACATCAGACAAGTTTTCACGAAGCTAGTTTGGAGTGAGATTTATTTTCTTTAATCTGTAAATGTCTATCATTATCTGTGCGTATATTCAACATGATTCACAAATGAAACTATGATCTATGACTATATTTAGTAAATAAAATAGGATCTGTAAATGTGTAAAAATATTTCACCAATTAAACCTTGATCTGTATATGTTTTCAATATAGCTCACAAATAAAGCGAACATTTTAACAACTGAACATTTACAACTGTGGAATGTGCATTTTGCACATTCAAAAAGTGCTTGTGGATCTCTGTATTTTGTTGGTCAAAAACGAAAGTTATGGGTTAACACTGGCACCTAGTGGTTATATGTAGTACTACAGCCACAAGAGTTGACGTCCAGGACTTGTCTTTACATGTCGCTGTAGAGGTTTGCCCAGGCATGTACTGTACTAGATCAGGACAGTAGGAGGGCTTTATGAATCATAGTCTGATGGCAAGCAGTTAAATAGAACTGCAGCATCCTGAACACACAGTCCAGTTCCTCCTTTACACTGATGAAGTGTACAGTTGGGATTTTGAGAGAGATTTACTTGTGCATAAATGGTAAGTTCTTTATTGGTTGGGGAAGGCTAGCTATACAACTTCTTACATCTTGTTGCATTAGCTAGTAGTGTTTCAGTGATTATGGTGTGATATTTGGTTGTTATTGGAATATCAGATTTATTGATTCCATGTACTAATATTTGTTTCAGTTTGATTGTTGGTGATATGATAGGCCGATTTAAGACAATTTAATGCTTCGTGGGTGTCAGTTGTTGATGTTTGCAGAGGGTCCCTGGTTCGCGCCCAGGCTATTACACTAGTAGTGTTATTGTGAGGTGGAAACGGAAAGGTGGGAGCAACAAGGCTCAGCCGCAAAGACGGGACCGCCGAGTGCTGAAGCACAGAGCCCCAACCTCAACCTCATCGAACACCTTTGTGATGAATTGGAACACTGACTGCGAGCCAGGCCTAACTGCAGTGCCCGACCTCACTAATGCTCTTGTGGCTGAATGGAAGCAAATCCCTGCAGCAGTGCTCCAACATCTTGTGGAAAACCTTCCCAGAAGAGTTGAGGCTGTTATAGCAGCAAAGAAGGGGAGGGGGGAATGAGATGTTGGACGAGCTTTTGACCTTGTAGTGTAAATAATGGCCATGTAGTGTAAATGTAGTGTAAATAATGGTCATGTAGTGTAAATGTAGTGTAAATAATGGTCATGTAGTGTAGATCAGGTTTGACATGAGATCTTTTTACATTATCTTATTGATGACATTACTGTTTGCTCTTGCTGTGCTCTGTGCCTAGTGGTTAGAGTGTTGGACTAGTAACCAGAAGGTTGCAAGTTCAAACCCCCGAGCTGACAAGGTACAAAGCTGTTGTTTTGCCCCTGAACAGGCAGTTAACCCACTGTTCCTAGGCTGTCGTTGAAAATAAAAATTTGTTCTTAACTGACTTGCCTAGTTAAATAAAGGTAAAACATTAAAATAAAATAAAAAAGTAGATATCCGTATACTTAAATAACCATGCTGTTCTCTCCCTTTGTCCCCTGCAGTGTTGAACCAGAACAACCATGGCCAGTTCTAAGTGGATTCTGAGCTCCCTGGGGAAAGGTCCTGCCAGACGGAACCTGTTTGGCCCAGTGGACCATGAGCAGCTGCAGCAGGAGTACCAGAATGCCTTGCGCAGAGACCTGGAGGACGCCTGCCACCGCTGGGGCTTTGATTTCCTGTCAGAGAAGCCTCTGGCTGGGGGAGACTTCCAGTGGGAGGGGGTTCTAAGCACCAAGCTGCCTCTCCTCTACCAACCCTGCCTTTTGGGTCAGGGGGAGGCACAGAGGGAGGGAGGCCTGGTGGCCATCACAGGGAGGGTCAGGGCAGGGCCATTGCACCATGGCAAGGAGAATATCCCTTGCACCCCTGAGAAGTGCGTAGCCAACCATCAGAATCTGGAGAAAACACCAGACAAGAAGGAGAACACGAACCACAATGAAAACAGACTGACGACGAAACAGACCGAAGACTAAACAGACCAACCTCACAGGCAGGAGCGTTGGTGTAGTGTGTGGATGTAGGGGTTGGTTTTGGGTTATATGGGTTATAATTTGGTAGGGTTGAACTGCTGGTTTACTTTAAAATTCCGTTTAGAATACGAAGTCCAATGCTGACAAGGCCTCTATTGGTTTCTGTCTCTGCAGATTTCTACCAAGCCAAGAAGAGAGTGGAGGGTACGCAGTGTAAGTCAGGCCAGTGATTTCAGGGCACACAGTCACAGCTGCCAGGGAGCCAACAGTCGGGACAGAACCACAGCAAACACTACTTCTCGCAAGAACCCACACACTGCACAGACACTGGACACATAGAGTGGATACTTACCTGGAGGAATACATAACCAATACTCTAGACAAATGCAGGGGGAAATTAAACAACCTCTTTTATTGCATCCATTACCAATGCATACTGTAAAAATAAATCAATGAGATCCATGTATGGTTAACCGATGTACTGATGATTTCAATGTAAGGGGGCTTGTGTTCTTCCTGTGGTAAGGGAGGGACATTCAAGCGGTACAAATGATGCATCCATGTTCATTTGTGAGTCATGTAAGGACATCCTCTAAAACCCTATGACCTTTTGGTGTAAAGGGGACTTTTGCTATAAGAGCTCACTGTCTGGACAGGTAAGTTCCTGTCTGACATTCCACAGCACTAAAATGGACCAATCAAAGCCCTGCCTCTGGGTCTACCCTTAACCCCTCTTGTCTTGATGACATTTTGAAATTATGAAAACATACTGTTTATGGTAGAGGTTGAATCTACTACAATATACTGTCACATTGAGAGGACTCATTGAAAAATGACCCCAACAACACAATAGCTTTTTACAAAGTATTTCTGGTTCATATGTCCAAATGTATTGAACTTTTTTTTCATTATGCTGTATTTCTTGTGAAAAGCGCCAGAATCATGTTATTGTCTGTCTTTTGCAAGCACTTCCTGCCCAAAGTATGTATTTTTGTACATATTGTGTAAATTTGTGAAATCTCAACATTTACTTATAGGAAACTAGTGGAAGAGTACCGTAATGAATAAGACTGTTATGCTTATAATGCAAATTCCTATATAGGAAATGTCACCAATGTCCCCCACCTTCTATCTAACTGGGGCATTTTGCTATAATACTCCTGGGAATTTGTTGATGGGTACCTCCCCAATGCTCTTTCATGCTTTTCTGAACACAAGGCCAGACATGAAAGTTTCCTTTGAATAGTATCAGAGATCTATGTTTTCTTTCAGTATTGCTCAATATTTTTTAATTTAGCCCACAGCAGGTGCATCAAGGGACTCAAATTAGTCAAGTGCATGTATGGTATTTTAATCTAAACAGGGAAATTGATTCCTCAAAAACACATAGCTATTTTAGAGTAAGCTACAGCCAAGTGTAAGTGCAGTAAAATATGCATTAAGTGTTTTTATCTGCCTCAAACTAAGGTCCATCACGGAACACGGTTATTTTTTGTTATGATGGCTGATCCTTTTGGTAATTTGAATGGGGGTTAGACACGTATCTGTCATGACAATTCTTCCAAACTAAACTAATAGCTTCACAGACCCTGATATTCTGCTTAGAACATGCATTACACCAAAAAATGCATTTGTGTTTATAGATGTTGGTGCACAAGTCCTGCATAGGGTTTATGTTCAAAGCTACAACTAAAATATTATTTATTGTGAAATAAGGTAGATATGTGTAATTGGTTATTAGATTTTTTTATTTTTATAAATACAGTATGTATATATTATCCTGAAGTACATTTATTGTTTCACCTTTGAGTGTCATGAAAATCTTTTGACCTGAAGATAAGTAAACCATATTTATAAAAATGTTTCTCTCCACCTCAGTCAGGCATCGATTCTGAAATCGAACAAAATATTTATGTAATACAGATCGTAGTTCTATGGAACCATATTTATACTGAACAAAAATATCAATGCAACATGTAAAAGTGCTGGTTCCATGTTTCATGAGCTGAAATAAAAGATCTCCGTATTTCTCTCAGATTTTGTGCACAAATGTGTTTAGATCCCTGCTAGTGAGCATTTCTCCTTTGCCAAGATAATCCATCCACCTGATAGGTGTGGCATATTAAGAAGCTGATTAAACAGCATGATCATTACACAGGTGAGCCTTGTGCTGGGGACAATAAAAGGACACTCTAAAAGGTGCAGTTTTGTCACACAACACAATGCCACAGATGTCTCAAGTTGAGGGAGCATGTAATTGTCATGCTGACTACTGCAGGAAAGTCCACCAGAGCTGTTGCCAGAGAATTTCATGTTCATTTCTCTACCATAATCCACCTCCAACATTGTTTGGCAGTACGTCCAACCGGCCTCAAAACTGCAGACCACGTGTAACCATGCTAGCTCAGGACCTCCACATCCGGCTTCTTCATTTTTGTGATCAACTGAGACCAGCAACCCAGACAGCTGATGAAACTCTGGGTTTGCAGAACCGAAGAAGTTCTACATAAACTGTCAGAAACCGTCTCATGGAAGCTTATCTGCATGCTCATCGTCATCACCAGGCTCTTGACCTGACTGCAGTTCGGCATCGTAACCGACTTCAGTGGGAAAATGCTCACCTTCAATGACCACTGGCACAATGGAGAAGTGTAATCTTTTTCTGTGACCAACAGATCCATATCTGCATTCCCAGTCATGTGAAAGCCATAGATTAGGGCCTAATGAATTTATTTCGACTGATTTCCTTATAGGAACTGCAACTCAGGAAAATCTTCATAAAGGATGAAGACGGGGCCAAGCGTACGTTTGATTACATTTCTAAGTACATTTCTACACATTATACACATCATTAACTCTTTTTAATCATGCTCATCATATTCCGAAAACTGTGAAAGTTAGCTCATCAAATATAAATTATTTGCATAAACGAAGATTTAAAAACTAAATTCCTAGTATTTTTGTATTTATAGCATAATGATTACGAATACTGTCATCATGTCGAGAGCTAGAATAAAAACAGGATTTGTAATTATGTCACTGCTATTAATAGTTGACAGAGCCCATTGTGGTTGTCAGAGGCCTCACCTTGGTCACTCCTCCACTCCTGTGCCCCTTTTTCACCTTGGAAACAGAAGATGACCACTGAAAGTAGTGACAACATCGTGATCATCAAGGGCAACTGCTCCACTCCTGATTTGAACATACACATTCTCCCCAACCTTTAGTTGCAGGGAGACTGAGTTGGACATGTTGATGTAATAATCATTAGATGAGTTGTGGAACGCAGAGGTGACCTTCTGGGAGTTCTTGTACATGCTTAAAATCATAGGATGTGTTCCACGGCCAAATCCAGTAATCGCAAAGTGGTAGACTCCTTTAACCTTTGCAGTGAACACAACTAAATATAAGCATGAAGATATTAGTGATTTAGTTGATGAGACAGTGGATTGTGCAGTCAGATGTGTCACAGGCCGGCTCATAGCCTGTGGCAAAAAATGAGGGGACCCGAACAACAGGTATGGGCCAATCAAAAAGGTTCTTTATTATAAACCAAACTATTAACTTTAAACAAAGAAAAAGGAATGAGGTGTGAAAGTATCATAATGTAGGGTGTATGTAAAGTGCAGGGATGTGTGAATCTGTGTGTGTGAATATGACTGAGTGAAAACTACGTAAAACTACAAAGCAACAAACAAAACCAGATCATACCTGGAGGAGCAGAGAGAGAGACAAGAGTGGTTAGTGAAGCGGTTTAAATACCCTGAGCCCAGGTGACTCCAATCACTAACGACCCTCTGCCTGCAGGAGGAACCGCCCCTGCAATGCAGAGGAGGGGCCGTGAAAGATGGAACAGAGTAAACAGGCATTTCAACGTCATAGATTTACCAGGTGGTAACTTGTGTAATAGACAATGGCTGGAATGTGGTTTTAACCAATCAGCATCCAGGATTAGACCCACCCGTTGTATAACGTACTTTTTACTTGAGATTAAGATGTACAGTGCATGCCCACTGTTACAACTTATTGCATGCATCATTTGACATATGCGAACCCAGACCCATATACACACATACTATACATACCAGTAGAGGAATCAAAAGCCCCACCGATGTTGGTGTAGACTCGTTTGAAGACCACAGTGGTGTGATTGTTATAAGGCCCTATGGTGCTCCCCAGTGCAGAAGAGAACACCACCGCTGACCTCTCTGTGGACACAGGGCAGGGACCCTTACCAAAAAGTACCAAAAGGGAATGATTATCGAAATGTTGCTTTGTGCATTACAGTACCGGACATTTCTTTCTTCAGCCCCGCTACCAAGCCCTCACTGACTTTCAGCCTCCATGGCTATAATGACAGAAATAATGTTGAAGGATATTTATTAAATAAAACCAACCAAAGACAGTAGTTGAGTTGATCTCTTACTGTACCTTCATTAACTATGGTGAGTTTCTCCACCACACCCTTGGTGGCTCTCAACTTGGCATCTGTGTTACTCAGCTCCAAGTGTTGCTCCACTACCATGTCTCTGACAGCCAGGAGTTCAGTCCAGATGTTGGGGGGGCAGGTGTTCTTTTCATCCGTTGTGTTTGCAGGAGCTGCAAGAGCAATGACCTCCTGCTTTGTGTTGCTCATGGTTCTAATGTTGTGTCTCAAAATGCATTTTCTTGTTGTGTGAGGTGCTCTTATGCCTCTGCTCTGCGCCTCACTTCTGATCAATGATTAACTTGCAAATAGGAATGGCGATGTAGACGAAGACCTCTACGGAACCCAGGTGTATCTAGATTGGGCGAAATCAATCATCAACAATTCTATTCTGTGATAAGTTCAAAAGCTTTATGGTGGTTATCACATCCACAATAATCATATTTTCAAGAAATTGCTCGTATAGAGCGGTCAATGGTCAGTGTGCGGTCAGTGTGTGATGGACTGTGACAAACTCCAAAAGATCTTAACAATGCTTTCAATTAAAACATTTATTCACCTACTTTGTAAGGGAGAGGGTGGGGTACATTTTCTTCTACAGTAATATACCATGATTAAATTGTTTTGTTAACTCCTACTTCTCCCTGTAAGATCATAGCGTTGTGTACTCTGGCCTAAACTCTTGACAGTTTGCAAATAGTTATATCGTTCTTGAAACGTAATTTTGTTTTGTGTGGATTGTCATGATTGCTGATATCTGTGATTGGACCCTCCAGTATGTGTGCATTGTCTATTATTGAAAATAAATACAAATGTTGATAGAAAACAATTTATGGTGCTTATTCATAAATAACCCACAATAAAAATTCCTTCTGGCATAAATACAGCTGAGCATGGAAGCATGTCTGTGTGAGACATAATGTATCTGTGGAGCTTTTCCCCAAGGAAGTCTGAGGAGAGCTCATGGCAACCCTCCAAATCCCTACAGACCCCACAACCTCCCAACACATTAGAGAGAACCAAGAGAAAAATAAATATAAATAATAAATAAGGGCATCAAATATGAACCCGTCCATCACAAAGAGACTATTATTAGTTCTCTGTATTGGAAACCCTCACCAAGCATTCCTATAACCGGTGTGTGTAGGCCTATTTCTATTGAACTTTTTTTATGAAAATGGCTTTCATTTTGCATCTGCCTATATAATGCTGCACTGTGGGACAGAGAAGATAGGGCACTCCTTTATAAGCCTGGCCGTAGATCCACATTCTTTGTAAACCACTGCAGCAGCCCTCCATTAACATGCGTGAGGCGGTGTATATTCAGGGTTTAAGGGATGAAATGGCTGCAATAGGCCCTGACACAAGCCCTGCTGTACTACCGTCCCCCCTCCCTCCCCCTCTCCGCTTCCCTGGCTTCAGCACATATAGGCACCTGCGCGCGTGCGCTAAATTCTCCCCATCCCCCCTCCCTTCTCCCTCCATCATCTGTGCCTCTGCTCACACAGCCGTGATAGAGCAGGACCGCTAGTATTTGCACTCAGACAGCTAGAAGGGGAAAGAGAGAGAGTGAGGGAGCGAAAGAAAGAGGCAGACAGAGCAAGCGTAAGATACAAAGGGGGAGAAAGAGAGCAACAGAGAGAGAGAGAGAGAGAGAGAGAGATGGAGGAAGACAGGGAGGCTGCAGACATCTTTGTTATCAACAAGGGAGCATGAAGCTCTGGTAAGGCGATAGGCAGATATTGGGTGGGGAGAGACATTGAGGAAAGAGGGTCTCGTGTGACCACAGGGGGGAGGAAGGAGGAGAAGGAGGAAGTGGAGGAGAAGGATGGGCCTCGAACACAGACCTGCAGTGGCACTGCCAATCCTGGATTAAACAGTATGGTAACGTTCCCAAATTAATCTGTCACTGCACTGGTTTTGTCTCATCATCCTCTAGTGTTTACTTCCATTCTCATTGACACCCATCACTCATTTCACCCATGTCGCAGTGCGTGTATACTCCTCATGTGAAGACCCTTTTTTTCACGCCATAGCCGTCTGTTATGATTATCTCCCTGCTTCTGCTCTTGTCTCCAGGAGCCTCACCCACCGTGGACCTAACCCTGTGTTTTCACACACACTGTTGGATCTGTGTGTGGGTTGTTTTTGTTGTATTTTTTCCCCATCCATCCAGAGAGGAAGGAACATTGTGTATTTCTTCCCTTCATCCAGTCTGTAACATAATAAGCTTTCCATTTTCTCTCATTGAAATAAAAGGAATAGATGAATAGCCTGGTATTGTAGTGCCTGCAGTCATTCGTCCATTAAAATCACATGCCTCCATTTCAATGCAGCTACCTGATTGTAACCTACTTTCTAAAATTGTCGCCTGCTTGTCAGTGGATCTGTTGGGAAATAGTGCAGGGCACTGTGGCTCCTCTGAGACCTCGTTTACATGCTAATACAATCCTAATAAAGCCTCAGTGGCCTGACTAGATGAATTAGGGCAGCGCTTGCTGAGATATGTGTGGTGTCTGCCCTGGTTCCTGTCTGCTGGGGTTGGTGACAGTAGTGTTGTGATGTCTGCCCGGGCGACATGGGGTAATAATTAAAACACAACAATTCCCACTCCCAGAAACAACTAGATGTTTTTTTAATCCTTTTTAAACAGTCCACAGATGGTTGTGTCTTTCAGTGAGATGTTAAGAATTCACACTGAGGGAGATTAGACCTCCATTGTTTGTTGAGCTGCCTGCCACGTTGCAGAAGTGGGAGGGTACTCCCCCATGTTTATGTCATGCAGCATCACACCACTAGATCATACATCACACACGTTTAAAAGGGATAGAATGATACATTGATAGTGCAGATTTCTGAACTAATAATCACAGTATTCATCGTTGTCTTAGGCCTAACCATTTTTCACAGTTTAGCACTATGCACTGTGAAAACACTTGATGTAAAATCTGTTTTTTAAGGCGTAACACAGTAACTTTGTCTGAGTCTTATGCCAAGGATCTGGGGGAAAGTCTGTGAAAAGAGAACAGTCACTAGATCTGTCATTGTGATGGGTGTTCTGCTTTAAAGATCATGTTTACCTTGCGATGCTGACTTCACATCAATCATGGCAACCACTTTCTCCCTGTCCGCGCACTCTGTCACCTCTGCCTCCCCCATCCCCTGTCCCTGCTTAGCTGGATAAAAGCGAAGTGACAACATTGGGCCTGCCCCCCTCAGCCAGCCATGGAGGCTCTGACGGTAACATCAGCTTGGATGGGGCTGGGGTGGGTGTGGGGGCGGGGGCAGTGGCCGGGTTGGGGACTGTGGCTGGAGGGGCTGAAGGGGTCTCCGAGCCTCAGCGAACGCGGGTCGCTCTGGAGCACCTGCAGCAGAAGATCCTGAAGATAACTGAGCAGATTCGGATAGAACAGGAGGCAAGAGATGACAACGTAGCCGAGTACTTGAAACTGGCCCACAACGCAGACAAGCAGCAAGCCTCGCGCATCAAACAGGTGTTTGAGAAGAAGAACCAGAAGTCTGCACAGACCATCGCCCACCTGCACAAAAAGCTAGAGCACTACCACAAGAAGCTGAAGGAGACAGAGCAGGTGAGTGTGTGTGTGTGTGTTGTTTGTTGGTTCCTGCCACACTGGTTCCATCTCATGACTGATGATGACTCCTCTCCATGGCTCAGTTGTTCCTAAGGGACATTTGTAATGTAATGTGTTTGTCTCACTTGAATGTTTTACCCTGACTGCTGCTTTCTGAGGTGATGCACAGGATGTTGGTGGCACCTTAATTAGGGAGAAAGGCTCGTGGTAATGACTGGAGAGGAGTCAGTGGAATGGTATAAAATACATTAAACAGATTGTTTCCAGGTGTTTGATGCCATTCCATTATTATGAGCTGTTCTCCCCTCAGCAGCCTCCACTGACGTTATGATACATGTTGTCACTTTATAAGTAGGGTTGGGCCATATCCACATTACCCTATGAATTAAATATAGAAATCATCCCTGGAGTATTTATGTATTTTGAAAGTTACATATCTTTAACACTTGAGTGCTGACAAGCAAAACATTTTGGGACTATGTCAACAATGAACTAATGAAACAAATATCAAAAGATCATTTTTTGGTGGAATTTCCCTTTAACACCGGGTTGTTGAAAATACCTATTTCAATACCTGGCTTTGTAGAACATGACATGAGATGTCACTCACTCACTATCTAAAGATGTTTTGTTGTTGTAGAAAAGCAAATAAGAATGATTAGCTTTATCTTTCAACTAACACATTTATTTATTTAAAAAGTAAAATATTGACATTTCAAAGAAACTGTTTCCACATTATTGGAAATCATGTCTCCTGTATTTCAAAATTCCTTGGTATAGGTGCTATCATAAACCTGCCCAACCCTATTCCTAGGTAGATTATCTGAGGGTTCTGTTCTGACTATGCCCTCTTAATGATAAAGTATGTTTATATTCTCCTATCTCCCTGCTCTGTTGTGTCACCTCCACAATTCCACTTTAATTTCCATCCCTCTCTCACCACTTATCCACCCATGTATCTGCTACTCCTTTACACCCTGTCAATCTATCCCATTTATTTTTGTCTCTCCCTTTCATCTTCCATCCTCTGTCCTCCCTCTACCCTCCTTATAGAATGGTCCAGCCCGTCAGCCTAAGGATGTGCTGCGGGACATGCAACAGGGGCTGAAGGACATGGGGGCCAATGTACGAGCCGGGTTCCATGGCTTTGGCGGGGGTATGGTGGATGGGGTCAAAGGAGGGGTAGAAGGGGTCAAAGGAGCTGTGGTGTCTAAGCCACGGGAGTTCGCCAGCTTGATCCGCAACAAATTTGGCAGTGCAGACAACATCTCCCACCTCATAGAGGACGAGGTGGGAGGGCACTCGGAGGACGCGCCCGCTCAACGAGCCCTGAGTGGCAGTGCCACCCTTGTCTCCAGCCCCAAGTACGGTAGCGACGACGAGTGCTCCAGTGCCACCTCTGGCTCAGTGGCAGGCAGTCACTCAGGTGGGGCTGGGGTAGGAGGTGGAATGTCGGGGCAAGGGCAGGCTGGCCTGGGGAGCCCCAGACTGGATGGGCACCACCACCACCACCACCACCACATTCACAGCTCCTGGGACGCCTTGCTGGAAGGCCTGCAGGAGATCAAGGCCAGCCAGGCCCACATGGAGGATGCCATCGAGGACATGAAGAGTCAGCTGCAGAGTGACTACTCCTACATGAACCAGTGCCTGCAGGAGGAGAGATACAGGTGCAGACCAACACCTAGGCCAATACACAGAGCATCGAATGAGAGTTGGTAGTATACATCAATCTCACACTAACTGCTGAAACAAGCTGCTTTGCTTTTAGCTTGTTTCAGGACAGCAGTGTAAATTATGTTCAGTGTTTTTACACTACATGATTTATGCTGAATGATATTCATGAGGATAATTAAAAAGGTCAAGGGAACTTTTACAGATTTTGTACATTTCAAGTTTTGTCAAGATCAGAAGTAGTTGTTTTCATGTATAAAAACTGATCCTTAAATTAAACGGAGTGACTCCTTGAAAATTGCATAAATATGTAAAATCTTTCTCTAATTCGTTGAATTGGTCTTTACTCCGCTGGTCTAAATTATACCGTCTCTGCCTCATACATTTAAAAAAAATCTCTTTCTGTTTAGGTATGAGCGACTGGAAGAGCAGCTGAATGACTTGACAGAGCTGCACCAAAACGAAATGACTAATCTGAAACAAGAGCTGGCCAGCATGGAGGAGAAAGTGGCCTACCAGTCCTATGAGAGAGCCAGAGACATACAGGTAGAGAGATAGAGACCTGGATTTACAGTTTATGATACTTTTCCTGTAGATAAAGTAGATAAGTATGACTCCAGAAATGAGCCTTGTTCCCCTAATTCAGTTGTAACATTGTGTTTGCCTGTGTTTGTCATTTGTCCCTGTGTGTGTATGTATACATGCAGGAAGCGGTGGAGTCGTGCCTGACCCGCATCACTAAGTTGGAGCTCCAGCAGCAGCAGCAGCAGGTGGTGCAGTTGGAGGGCGTGGAGAACGCCAACGCCCGCGCCCTGCTGGGCAAACTCATCAACATCATCCTGGCACTCATGGCCGTAGTGCTGGTGTTCGTCTCCACCCTGGCCAACTTCATCACCCCACTCATGAAAACCCGAGCACGGGTGGCCACCACCATCATGCTGGCCCTGTTTCTGTTCGTCCTTTGGAAGCACTGGGACTTCCTGGAGCTGTGGCTAATGCCCAGCTGAGTTTCCTACAGCCAATCACCCACACCCTTGTGTCTGAGTGACCAGGATGTGGACAGGGGGACCAGAGTGATTCACTGAGCTGCCCTAGACACTCTAATAGTCTGGAACTCAGAGAGCGTGAATACAAAACTCATATTTCTGAAAGAGAACCAGTGCACTTTTTTGATAGGATTTATGCTCAGAGAGTCGTACTTAGGAGGGTTGAAAGGTCAAAACATTTCTTTACAAAGCAACTGGCGAAGCCTTCTTTCGGACAGGGGGGGGGGGGCATTTCTGGTTGACTGATGGTCGAGAGAGAGACATTTAAGGAAGAGTGTTGGGTGTTTTATGGTGATTACCATGACAAGGAACCTGAGAAACTATCTGCCTGGTCGCTTGGCAACTCAAGCATTTGCTCTTTCTCATGACCAATCTAGTGGTGTCAACTCGCCATCGTACTGTAGTCACTATGACCTAATTACAATTTGAGAATTCATGTTGAAATTCTTTGACACATTTTTCTAATGTTAGTACAGGCCTACACTTAAAAGTGAAAATGGAAAAAAGAACAAATTATACTTTGTCTTTGCTAAACCATGTTTGCTGTTACCTTTTTGTTGAGCCAATTGTATATTTGGAGGACAAGGCCAAGCAAAAGGATTGTTTTTTTTGCTCAATGTTAGGGTATGTACTACTCATGCATGTCTTCACGTGCATTTATACCTGTGTGATGCACTTGGCATGAGTAGCATTCCAACACCAACAGAAACACTCTTTGGACTTAATAGCATTCTGTTGTCTGTAGACAGTTTCTACCTAAATGTTTTTTTTAAACTTTCATCTCCATATTATTTTTAAAACAGTCAACTCAATCTCTTCTGGTGTTTAAAACTACACCTTTTTTGGTGTATCGGTCATTTTAGTGTCTTATGTGTGATGTAAAGAAGAATTTGAGGGCCAGAAAGTAATCTGGTGAGATGGATCATCAAAACTACTAAATTATCTATAATCTATTCTGAGCATCAATGCTATTTCATAACCACTGTTGTTGTAGAGCAGCTAAGAATATATGTAGTGTCAGATTCATAGGCATGTTAGACCATTGCTTCCATATTTCTATCCAGTTCGCGAAATCCATCACAACTCTGTTGCATTCTTAATAAATACATTCTTAAACTATATGCTAATGTTGCATGATATTGGAAAGTAGGATCATTTGCATGCAACTATGTATATCTAACAGTACTGACAATGGAGCAGAATAATAATATGGTAAGTAATCTGTGATAGTTGGGTCTTCATTATGAAAAAATTACTACAAATGTCAAATAGAGTTCCACAACCTATAAAATCCCAATGTAACCCCCCATCAACATTTTATTCTAGCCTGGTTCAAGCTAAAGATTGTTTTTATATCAAGTTATGACATATCTTGTGTCCATCATTTCAGTCAGGGGGGGCTAAAATATGTGTTATATATGTCTAAAAATGTATTCAGTTCCAGCCCAACTGAATATTCACCCACTAATCCTGTGGATTACAGCATTATTTACACTTAACTGCCCCCCCCTCTCACTTTTATTCACTGGCTCAGTAAAACTGCTAATCCTCATATGTGATTGGGTGAGAGGTTACCAACTCTGCACAACTGAATTTCAAATGCTTGAAAGAATACACGTTTAGGTTGGTTCTGTTGCCAAAACGTAACAGTTTACTGTTCTTACCAACAGTACTAAATAAACTATGGAACTCTCAAAGGCTAAGACTGAGCCCTAAAAAAATTAAGAGTTGTCAAGGTTGTCAGATGTAGTAAAGAGGCAAATAGGTTTTTAGTGAGGATTTCTTTGGAAAGGCTTCAACCATCAGACAGACCCTGACGTATGCTAAAATACACTGAGTGTACAAAACATTAGTATTGGCTTACACCCCCTTTTGCCCTCAGAACAACCTCAATTCACCGGGGCATGGACTCTACAAGGTGTCAAAAGCATTCCACAGGGATGGCCCACATTTACTCCAATGCTTCCCACAGTTGTGTAAAGTTGGCTGGATGTTCTTTAGGTAGTGGGTCTGGGAAACTGTTGAGTGTGAAAAAACCCAGCAGTGTTGCAGTTCTTGACACACTCAAACCGGTGCGCCTAGTATCAACTACCACACCCCATTCAAAGGCATTTAAATATGTTTTCTTGCCCATTCACCCTCAATGGCACACATATACAATCCTTCTCTCAATTGTCTCAAGGCATAAAAATCCTTCTTTAACCGGTTTCCTCCCCTTCATCTACACTGATTGATGTGGATTTAACAGGTGACATCAATAAGGGATCATAGCTTTCACATGGATTCAACTGGTCAGTCTGTCATGAAAAGAGCAGATGTTCCTAATGTTTTGTACACACAATGTATGTCTTGTAAAATAGTCACAATCACATAGTAAGTTTCAGCAGCACAAAGGCACCTCCTAGTGGAAAATATGTATATTTTTTATTTTGTGGACAGTAAAAGGGAAGTCTTCACTGCGCCAAAATCAAGAACTTGACTGAACCTGAAAAATGAGTGTTGACAGTGATACCGTTCTCTCGAGAAACACAAACTAATATTGTGAGAAAAACAGACATAGTTTAAATCCCATGTGTCAATCTAATTAACTCAATGAAAAAGATCCCCATCATAATCCGTCAGTATAAACTAGAGATGTGTTTTTTTGCATTGGCTACGTCTCAATCCACCGCCTCCTCCTATGTCAGCCTTCCTCATCTGTGGTGGAAGATGGCCGAGCTACAACAGTGTTTGTCAGACCACCAGACATCCCGAAAAATCTGTCTTCTCACGAAAGTGTCCAAAACTAATAAGGAAAGATAAGACTCATGAACATGATGGACTCGTCTGAAGTCGGTACTGCTGATGTGCCAACTTCTGTCTGTAGTGTCCAAACTGTTTGGGCTACAAACTAATGACCCTACTATGGAAAAGGGCAACTCTCACAAACACTATGGTGTTCTCCGTTTAGCACTACGATCCCCACAAAGTCTTGGACTCATCTGAAGATAAACCATACAAATGGGAATGTAAGTATGGAGTTAGTTCTGTGCCAACAAAAATAAAGGCTTAAATATTTCCTGAGCTTTCTCTAGGAGATGTAAGAAAGCTCAGGAAATATTTGTTTTTTGTGTGACATATTTAAGCCTTTATTTTTGTTGGCACAGAACTAGGACAGACACTTTAAAACCTTATTCCTTATGATTGTCTTTTTTGCCATTTATGAATGTGTTATTCAATGCATTTCTCTGGGCTATTACTGTAGTAAAGGCCAAATTCAATATTTTATCAAATAATGATACCTAAAAGGGTCCTTAAAATTCAAAACCAAATAGCTAAATGATCCATCTTACATAAACCCCCCCCCCCCCCCCCCCCACAGCTTAGAAATTAAGACAGTCCATCAATGTAAGAGGTTAAAGAAGGCAGTACATGGACAAAATACATGCAAATAACACACAAAAATGTATGTAATTTCTTGTTTTTTAATCAGTATTGTCCGGCAAAACCCGATTTGACTATTACATTGATAACAGGTGCTTTTACAATACAGGACTGAACCCAAGAGATCATGACAGGCCAATGGAAAGGCCATACCTGACCTCAAAGTAAGACATTCATCGTCATTAGATTGTAAAAGTTGAAACACTTCACAAATTAAATTACTATTTGATTCATATCAAGACCAGCAGTACCATATATCTTCATTACCTGGCAAAGTAAGTAACTGCCCAGCATTTCTATGAAATATGACCTATACTTACAATATGAGTAAAATAAATGTCCTTCTAAAAAAATCTAATTAAGTATGTTAAAAAGCAGCTTTTCTGTTGGAAAGGTGTGGACGGAACTCAACCACAGAATGGTGTGGGCGTATACCAGTCATTAAGTAGACCGCTGATTGGCCAGCTCATCCACCTCAGGGAGATGTTCTGTGAGGACATTTTTTAAACGGTCTGTTTGAGATACAAGCTAAGACAGTACAGTATGAAGATATGCAAAAAAAACTGCTTTCCCAATAGAAATCCCCGATCACTTGTAAGCGATGTCACGGCGACGTTGGCTCGCATAGCTCATGCGTAGAAATATGTAATCGGGTCTAACGGTCATCTCGCGCTGAACTGCGTATTTGCAGGCCGTCAAATCAAAGGCACTCCTTCGATATAAAGTATTTTTTTTTATAAAAATGAAAACATCAGTTTGTCACTTTCAGAAGGTAGGAGTAATAACATGGTCAACTACTTAAGACATTTGTATAGAACCTAGGTTGTGCAAACATGGAATAATTTTTCACTTCTCTCACTTGGCTTCTCAAAACCCCGACCTGGTCTGGTCTGTTTCGCAAGCGTTCCCGGACATCTCGTGATGTTGAGCCTCTGAGTTTAGAAACTCCTAATACAAGTTTGAGGTGGGTTTTTTTAAGTGTTTTTTTTCTTCTTCAATTTATGCTTCGGCAACAAATACAAGTATAGAATGGGTCAACATTATTTGGATAGGAGTTAACAGAATATTACACAAAAATAAAAAGCAGCATGCAACAATTTCAAAGATTTGACTGAGTACAGTTCATAAAGGAAATCAGTCAATTGAAAAATAAATTAGTCCCGAATCTATGTATTTCACCACTGGGAATACAGATATGCTGCCGTTGGTCACAGATACGTATAAAAATAAATAAAAAAGGACTGCACTTCTCCATTGTGCCAGTGGCCATCGAAGGTGAGCATTTGCCCACTGAAGTCAGTAACGACGCCGAACTGCAGTCAGGTCAAGACTCTGGTGAGGACGATGAGCCAGCAGATGAGCTTCCCTGAGACGGTTTCTGAAAGTTTGGGCAGAAATTCTTAGGTTTCATTGGCTGTGCGGTTGGCTAGTCCCAGACGATCCCACAGGTGAAGAAGCCGGATGTTGAGGTCCTTGGCTGGCATGGTTACACTTGGTCTACAGTTGTGAGGCCTGTTGGACGTACTGCCAAATTCTCTAAAATAACGGAGGCAGTTTACAGTAGAGAAATGAACATTCAAGTCTCTGGCAACAGCTCTGGTGGACATTCCTGCAGTCAGCATGCCAATTGCACACTCCCTCAAAACTTGAGACATCTGTAGCATTGTGTTGTGTGACAAAACTGCACATTTTAGAACGGTCTTTCATTGACCCCAGCACAAGGTGCACCTGTGTAATAACCATGCTGTTTAATCAGCTTCTTGATATGCCACACATCAGGTGAATGGATTATCTTGGCACCGTTTAAATGCTCACTAGCAGGGATGTAAACAAATTTGGGAACCACATTTGTGAGAAATATACATTTTGCGCTTATGGAAAATTTCTGGGATCTTTTATTTCAGATCATGAAAGATTGCACCAACACTTTACATGTCGCATTTCTATTTTTGTTCAGTATAACTTAAAGTAACTGCCCAGTGAAAATTTAACTTAAAAAGACCAAATAGAAACAGCAGAGTAGAAGAAAAAAATACATTGTATTACAAAGCTGAAGAATTCCTGATTTTATCTTGATGTCATGATGTCACACGTATATTGCTTGCATGTGATCCACTCATGAAATGGGTACCCCTCCTATCACAACAACACACTCTTCAATTTCTCAGTCCTTTGTTCACTCTTCCATCTATTTCTATCCATGAACAGAGATACAATACATCGAACTCCAACCAGAGCCCAAACTAGCCTCTACAATTAAGGTAGGAGAAGAGAGCTGCCACAGGATACAGAAGTCATTAAAAGATCAGAAGCCAACTGATCATTGGATCAATAAGCTAAGCCCCTCCTCCATAAAGGTGCAGCATGACGCCAGTTGGCTCAATAGTTTCCATCCATCTTCAAAGTGGATGCCTGCCACACAACCCAATACCGCCATTCAACGTAGGGAAACCGAGTACACACAGGAATATCTACACACCATCTATCTCAGGCCTTTAAGCCTGAGATATCCACAGCAGAATGTGTATGAACAAGAGGTCATAGTGAGATACAGATGACAACTGGGTTGGAGACAAATGCTTTTGGCTGACATCTCATTGTGGTTGAGAATACAGAACAGAGGTAGGCTAGGCAACATTGGTTCTGGAGTGTCTGATAGTATCTGCAGGCTCGTAATCCACCCAGGCTCTGAAGCACCTGACGCAATCAATCATCTTCGCTCCTGAGCCACAATGAAAAACTCCATTAGTTGAGCCACAGGAGGATTCTGATTCCACTCCAAATGGCTGCTGTTCATCAACCCAGGAGGGAGATAAACATTGGAGGACGAGGTAAGTTACCTCCTATACAATGTAAAGCACTTTGACACCAGGTGAAAAATATAACTAACCATATATGCAATTAATCATTATTATCAAAAGCTGGTCTTGAGGCTGGATAGAGCAAAAAACATTGCTGACACTGCCACATTCCAGGATCAACATTGCCTTCCCCTGTGGTACAATGTTCAGTAGCTCTCACATGGCTGTTAGCCTACCAGACTCAACGAATGTGGGCTGAGTTGTTTCAAGCCTGGACACACAACTAGGCTACATCCTGGTTTACAGCTAGTAAATGAGTGTAACATGACCAAGCAGACCTCTAGGAAACAAACCCAGATGTGGGTCTCGGTCCCACAGGCCAGGCCTTGGCAGATGGGCCTGGTTGTTGACTCCAGGCAGACAGTACACCCTGGTGTAGGGTGCAAATGTGGGAGGGAGAGGGGTTTAGGCAGACCTCTGGGTATAGAACAGAATGTAGGCCTGAGTGTTGCACACCTCCTCCACGCTGCACACGTTCATCTCAGAGTCATTACAGTGGACCCAGAAACCTGGAAACACACACAGGGCTGGTTACAGTTTGGCAAACTGTGCCACCTACAGTCAACAGAAACTCATGTAATCTCACAGTATCAGGTTATATTCGGAGCCAATTGTGAGCCAACTGTACTATACAAAACCCAATGTTTTCCAAATCTGAAATGTCCACAACATGACAAAAATCAACCTAAAATGTACCAGTTAGGCTATTCTAAGCCAGAGTTGTTAGCTTTGATGCCAGTTTCTGGTATCTTGGTCCCACTCACCTCCCTCGGTGTTGTAGCAGTATGCGGTGTAATGCCCTGAGCCAAAGCCTTTTCCATGGTGCATGACTACAGCAGACAGGTCATAGGTGTAGCCCTCTCTGTTGACCGACTGGCCAGAGTCTGTGCAGCAGTAGGGCTCTATGCTCAAAACCTGGTCAAAAGCCACATGGACGCCGATCTTCTCCCGGTGGTTCCGGCCTGACCATCTGTCACAACAGGGATTGGTTATCTTATGGTTGTCACTGTTACAAGACATCCCTTTGCAGAACAAAATCTATCATACCAACTAAACCACAAGATGATATTGTACTTTAACATGCAATATATATTTAAGAAACTAACAGAAAGTGTGGGTGTAAATCTTGACTGTGTAAGCAGACAAAGTCTTCAAATTCAGTAGACCAACTGGGTGTGAAAAGAAAGGCTTCCTGCAGATGTAATAAACGCTCTGAATGACCAAAACGGACTAAAGTTCAGGGGCTAACCTGAAGCGTTTGAGGTGCAGCCGTAGAACCTGAGGTAGGCGGTAGATCAGCAGCTGCTTACATGCCTCTGACAGAACCAGGGGCTTGTGGGACGTCTTTCGTCTTTTCCCTGACAATTAGAAAACATACATATCACAGACGTGTAACATTTGTGTGACGGAGGTATAGGATGGGATCACCCAGAAAATGCAGAACTATATTGTGATTACCCTAAAACACAAACTCAGTTTCACTTTATCCACCAATTGACTAGTTTGTCAAATAAAATCTGGCCCAAAATGAAAGAAACACACAATAGGCCTAATTCCTTAACCATGATTAGTCTACACCTGTTGTTTATGAGAGCATGTGACAAAAACAATTATTCGATTTCATGACTCTGGTCAAATAGCCAAATAAATAACTATAGAAAAACACAGTACAGGAAGATTTGTCTATACCACAAACAGACAGATTTGTTTCTTTCCCAGTACTAACTGTTGCAGTGGTTGCAGGCGTAGATGCTGCCCTCCAGGGCCTCTGTCTCAGTGAACTTGGCCAGCATCTCAGTGAGGGAGCAGCTGCGCTGGTAGGCCAGAGACGCAGCCGAGCCCTTCTCCGTGCTGTGGTAGCGCTCTGGGAACTCCAGGGACAGGTCCCAGAACGGCTCCACCGTGTTCGACTTGTGCTTACAGGACAGACACGTCACCTGGACAGATGCAGGGATAACCAAGCAAACATTTTACCAAGGGCTTATTAGTTCAAATCTGACAGAGCCGACACACCTTAGTTCTGGTGCTGGAGAGCAGCTATTGTCCTGCTTGACTGGATACATATAAAAAAAGGCTGTGTAACAAGCAATAGGCATCTCTTTAAAAAAAGAATGCTCACCTGGAGTGAAATCCAGCAATCAACTAGTATAAGAGTGGAGAAAACCTGGTCTAAAGTGGGAATGCTATAGAGTAGAAAGAGCTTAAACATCCTTGTGATTTACCTTTAGCGATGATAGGGTGCCGAAGGTCAAACCTAAATTAATGTGTTATGTACAATTGCCATGTCAATGAGTAGAGACCTTTACCTGGCTGAGTAGCTGCCCGTGAAAGATGGTGTTGAGGACCTTGAGCACTTGCTTGGAGAGCTTCCTCTGGGTGATGGGGATGACGATCCTGCGCTTGCTGCCCTCTGATTCCAGCTCCTGCTGCACCTTGTCCAGCAACTCACACAGAAACTCCTGTGCGTCCTGCTGGTCATAGCCACGGAACGCTGGGATCAGGTTCCACACAGAGTGCAGCATAGCAAAGGGCGACACCAGCGACCAGCGGCCCGACCACATGACCCTGAACAGAGTGTGCAGCTCATGGCACAGTGACATCTGCTGGCGGGTGGAGGAGCGCGGCTCCTTGGGCTGTACCAGTTCTGCTGCATTTAGGCAGGGGGGCGAGCTCTGCTTGCTGCCCGTGGGCAGACCCCCTATGCCTGTCTTTTCCATGCTACGTCCTAGAGGGCAGCCTGGTGTGGCTACACTACCACCACCAACCACAGCCCCTGCCACACCCTGGTTGGTCTTGGCCAGCAGCTCCTCAGTCTCACACATGTCCAATGTGAGGAAGCACTCCCTGAATTTCTGCAGGTGGCTCAGCACCTGTAAGATAGAGTTCATGTAGCACGTGTTCCCAAGGTTGCGTAGCCCTGTGACCCCCGGGGCCAGTCTCCGATGGGTTGCCTTATGGGAGTAGTACCTCCGCACTCTGAGTTTACGAGTCCTGCCATTGCTGGGAGGTTTCAGGGATAGAAGGGAGGGCTTCTTGGGTGGAGGCAGACGCTCCGGAGGGTCGCGGAACTTCAGGGGGATAAGTGTGATGGTTGAGCGAGGAGCCTGGGTGAGCAGCCTGGCACTCTTCCTTGGCTGCAAATTGTCAAACTCTCCCATGAGTCTCCTCTTCACCTCGTTTTTCTGGCGCCGGACCTCCTTCTCCTGCTCAAGTTTCTCCTCCCGCTGGTTCTGTTCCTCCTGCTGCCGGCTCCTCCAGTGGCGCAGCATCTTCCCCAGCAGCACCTTCCTCCGGTGCCACAGGGCTGTTTGCATGGCTGGTTGAGGCCCGCCCTCGCCCACCCAGGGAGTGCAGTCCCCCCCTGCAGAGGAGCGCAGGGAGCGCCTGTCAGAGCTGCGCACAGTGGACAGTGCCCCACGCAGGAGCTTGAGGTCTCCCTCAGCGTTGTCATTGAGCACATAGTCCCCACAGGCAAAGCAGAAGATGTCCAGCTCCCGCACCTCCATGGCCAGGGGGTGACGTGACTCCTGGAAGTGTTTGAGGGAGTGCTCTTCCATGAAGCGGCCACAGGCCACGTGGGAGCACTTGAGGCAGGCCCACACGGACTCGGTGGTGCAGCAGTCCACGCAGCTCCATTTCTGTGGATTGAGGATGGAGTGGTCGTGGCCCAGGCGAAGGCGTCCCACATGTTTACAGCGGTCCATCTCTCCAGATGCACATGTGCCTGCCCACAGCGTCAGGACACAAGCCCCTGTGCCAAGCAGCAATTCATCCTACAGGAGGGAAACAGATACACTTCAGTACATCACAGTGACATAATTCAACCATTTCATTTTAGATATGCCAAATGCAAAAATGTGTTCTCTATATGAAATTAAAATGGTGTAGCATGCGGAAAGGATTTTAAGGCCCAAGAACATGAACTTGTTCACCATGTAGGCTTGTTTTACTTACTGTAAAAACACTGTGTGCTGATGTAAGTCAGTGTTCCTTCGACATATGAAAAGGGCCCTTCCCAAGTGCATTCAGTCAGCTTCACTCATGTCTGATTCTGAATCCTGAATAAACGGAGTATACAAAGCAGGAAAATAAATGGTGCTTATATAGCTAGCTCTTTACATTTACAGGTAAGAGGCAAATTTTGTAGCAAAACAAATATTTCTAACCAATTAAAGCATATAAACTTGCTAACTGTGGCCATTTACAGTCCGTGTTCAATTCTGCTGTTCAGTTTCTTAGCAGAATGTAACACTGCTTATAAACAAAGAATTGTTACGCAATTGAGTTTAGCCGGTAACACGTTATTGACTAATTAGCAAGTCTGACAAATAACCAATCGATTTATCCATGATTACAAACAAAGGGGTCCAACTGTATTGATTTTTTTTTCAGAAGTTTGCAAGTTAGCCTCACTGGCCAACATGCGTTGGGTTGGCGACCAATCAATGGACTCGATATCAAACTGTGCTATATGCTAGCTAGCGCCTGGTACATGGCTTGCCAAATGGTACCAGTTTTGCCATAACGTGGCCACTCGGCTTGTAACACAATGAAAATGTAGGCAACGTTAGTTACTCAATCCACCCGAAGCGGGTTAGAGTGTGTTCTTGTTCATTTAGCGAAGTAGCAAGCTCGAACTTATTGTTGCCTGTTTGGTTATAAAGCCAGCTTGCTCGCCAATACTATTGGCAATACAGATAGCTAGTTAGCTACTTGTTGGTAACGTTAGCTAGCCAAATTACCCATTATACACTGTATTTCTTGATAATCATTCGGCTAATGATACAATAGGCACATTATTTGATGACAAAGAAAATGTCATTCGCCTCATAATTGTGTCCCTATACTGGAGTGTACTTTCTTCAATTTAAGACAAATACACAATCAATAGCTTGGTGGCTAGCTAGCATTACTAGCTAGGCTTGCTATCAGAACAAAGACTGGTCTGAAACCCACTTTCTTGCGAAAACTCAACTTCGGGTTGATGTGATTGACAACGACGGAAAAAAGAAAAGAAAAAAAAATCACTGACGTTTTGCCTGTTAAATAGCTAGCATCCACGGAGCCGCAATGTAAACAAAGATAACTGTGTCTGATATCAACTTTTGAGTACATCTTCAAACAAAACACCGGGAGGTTAACCTAGAATAAAGTCACACATTCTGAGAAAACATACAATATAGCTAGCTAACGTTATGAACCCCTACAGTTCTGAGGTTGACAATGTCAGTAGCTAGCTACTTGATCTAAAAAAAGAACGGTTTGATGTATTAGTAAAAAAAATGCTTCTATTTACCGCCATCGTCTATACGCGAAAGCTGTCACAAACCTCGAGACAACCGAACCATATCAGTCCTGGAATCAACTCATTCTGATTGGATTGAGCTGATCACTCTTCCGTTGAGCTTGAGCTTTCATTGGTACAAGAGGTGGCATTCATTAAATTGGTCGTGAAAAGATATGAGCAGTAAACCCACGGCAGTCCACATTATTTGAGCTCAGTTGGTAAACCCAATGCCGTTTTTACAAGGCATATGGCTTTTCACCTGGAGACTGTGCTAATGATAATTAATCAATCATTGATTTATTTCAATTCATTAGTATGGCATGCTTTTCCCATTCATAACAGCTTAAATAGTCACCAATAAACCATTCATGACTTTTTATTTTTAATTTTTTAATTTCACCTTTATTTAACCAGGTAGGCTAGTTGAGAACAAGTTCTCATTTGCAACTGCGACCTGGCCAAGATAAAGCATAGCAGTGTGAACAGACAACACAGAGTTACACATGGAGTAAACAATTAACAAGTCAATAACACAGTAGAAAAAAAGGGGAGTCTATATACATTGTGTTCAAAAGGCATGAGGCACTACTGACTGTAGTTGGTGAAAAAGGCCAGCGACAATATACACAAAATATGTATATGGTTAATGAGGAACATAATCAATTTGACATTTACAAAAATGTTTATTTAGTGTTTTGTCAGACATTTTTATAAAAATGACCAACTATAAGTAGAACCATAAAGCCCAGGGGTGCATTCATTACGCCGATTCTGTTGCAAAAGTTTCGCAACAGAAACCGTTCACTCCAAACGAAAACGATAGTTTGTATTAGTCAAATCCATGTAGAGCCCTCCCAGTTTCGTTCTGTTTGTTCCCTTTGGGTTCCTAGAGTAAACGGTTTCCGTTGCAAAACGTTTTACAACAGACCAAACGTTTTGCAACGGAATTCGTCTAATGAATACACCCCAGATACAACGTTAGTATCTAATGAATACACTCCAGATACAACGTTAGTAGGTTCTTCAAACCGATTACTCATAAAGACAATCCACAAGACATTTGGGACAGCATTATTCTGTCAAGAGGTCAGACTTCAATACGGTTTTGATCTAATCACATTTTTAGCATGAGATATTCCTTGCAGTGGTTGTGAAAGCCTTTGAACAGTTTGAGTTGCTGTACTAATGCTCAGTACATACATTTCCTAATGCCATAAAGAATTTCCTGTACATGACTACCGCTTGTAGCACAAACAGCTTTAGCCATTAATGCTTTGAAAAGCTGGTCATGGCTCACATCAACACCACATCCCAGACCCACTCCAACAAATCCACAGATGATGCAATCTATTGCACTCCACACTGCCCTTCCCCACTTGGACAAATGGAACACTTGGGTGAGAATGCTGTTCATTGACTACAGCTCAGCGTTCAACACCATAGTGCCCTCAAAGTGCATCACTAACACAGATAGAACAACATACTGATATTTCACTGTATAAATGTGAAGCACCGGGTTGGCGTTTCCACTCACTACCAATTTTGTTAGTAAGACGAAGCCCACTGCCGGCGGTGGGAGAAGATGAACGAGATTCATTTTGGCCGACATTCTGCACATTTTCTCATCGATTAACATTTGATCTCAATACAGTTTTCTGTTCCCAAAACTAGAATATGTTATGAACAGAGTGGACTAAGTTTTGTAGACTTTACTCTTTGCAAAAGTTTTTTAAAGTCACTAAGCTAAGACCCCTGGGACTGAACACCTCCCTCGCAACTGGATCCTGGATTTCCTGACAGGCCGCCCCCAGGTGGTGAATGGCTGCATCACCGCTTGGTATGACAACTGCTTGGCATTCAACCGCAAAGAGCTACAGAGGGTAGTGCTTACAGCCCCATACATCACTTGGGTCAAGCTCCCTGCCACCCTGGACCTCTATACCAGGCGGTGTCAGAGGAAGGCCCAAAAAATTGTCAAAGACTCCAGCCACAGACTGTTCTCTCTTCTACCGCAGGGAAAGTGGTACCAATGCACTAAGTCTGAGACCAACAGGACCCTGAAGAGCTTCTACCCCAAGCCATAAGACTTCTAAACAAGACTGCTAAATAGCAAATCAAATGGCTACCTGGACTGGCCCTTTTTTTGCTCTAACTCTGACTATGCACACACTAGACTCTACCCACACTTTAGTAGACAGAAACAATTAGGATGAAGTGCCTTGCTCAAGGCCACTTTGACAGATTGTGTACCTAGTCGGCTCAGGGATTCAAACCAGAGACCTTTCGGTTACTGGTCCAACGCTCTTAACCACTAGGTTACCTACCACCCCACACATAACATGTACATACTGACACCACACTCACACACTTTCATACTCACCACATATTTTTTATTTATTTTTATTTCACCTTCATTTAACCAGGTAAGCTAGTTGAGAACAAGTTCTCATTTACAACTGCGACCTGGCCAAGATAAAGCAAAGCAGTGCGACACAAACAACAACACAGAGTTGCACATGGAATTAACAAGCGTACAGTCAATAACACTATAGAACAGTGTGTGTAAATGGCATGAGGAGGTAAGGCAATAAATAGGCCATATTAGCGAAGTAATTACAATTTAGCAGATTACCACTGGAGTGATAGATGAGCAGATGATGATGTGCAAGTAGTGATACTGGTGTACAAAAGAGCAGAAAAGTAAATAAAAACAATATGGGGATGAAGTGGGTAGATTGGGTGTGCTATTTACAGATGGGCTATGTACAGCTGCAGCGATCGGTTAGCTGCTCAGTTAGCTGATGTTTAAAGTTAGTGAGGGAAATATAGGTCTCCAGCTTCAGCGATTTTCGCAATTCGTTCCAGTCACTGGCAGCAGAGAACTGGAAGGAAAGGTGGCCAAAGGAGGTGTTGGCTTTGGGGATGACCAGTGAGATATGCTGCTGCTAGTACTTTACCCCTACCGATATGTACGGTATTGTACATAGCTACCTCAATTACTCTGTACCCTTCCACATCGACTCAGTACTGGTACTCCTTATATATAGGGAGTACCAGTACCGAGTCGATGTGCAGGGGTACAAGGTAATTGAGGTAGCAATAATGTTTTGTACACTCAGTGTATAGCCATGTTATTTTTATTCGTTATTTTTATTTGTTATTCACTGTGTCACTATTTATGTTATATTTTTTATTTTAATCTTATCTTTAGCTCTGCATTGTTGGAAAAGGACCCTTAAGTAAGTATTTCACAGTTACTCTACACCTGATGTCTATGAAGCATGTGACAGAGTGTGGTCCCTGGGAGCACCTGCTGTTTGCACACTTTGCTGAACATCTTCAGGTATTGGGTCATGGTGTTAACACAGTAGGCTGGCACGTAGAGGCCCCCAGGCATGGTGGCAAACACAGAAGGCAGCTCCACGATGCTGGGGCACAGGAAGCTTTGCATGAACTCTTTCATCAGGTTCCAGCAGTCCCCAGGGACCATACAGTTGCAGTACATGTCACGCGGGACTACTACAAAAATAAACAAGCCCAAAATACAGGGCGCGGACAGTAAATGTGACTACCCAAAACACAGGGTGCCAAGTCCAGAAATATAAACACCTCTACCTAATGCACACACGTAACACAAATACAATCCCGCACAAAACAAGGGCGGGTACACGTACTTCAAATAAGGAAGCTCATTAAGCACATACAACAGGACACAGGTGAAACTAATAAGACAAAACAAACAGACAACGAAAAAGGGATCGGTGGCGGCTAGTAGGCCGGTGACGACGACCGCCGAGCACCTCCCGAACAGGCAGGGGAGCCAACTTCGGCGGAAGTCGGCGGAAGACAGTACACTACCAAAACAAACACACAGAGATTCGATCATGGACATCAGTTTAGAAAAAGTGAGACAGATCGAACATCCCCTATACCCTCCTTTGTATTCATTCGCTGTACAGATCACTCACCTCTACTGAAATTCCCCTGGACACTGATAAAAATTTTATTTGATTACCGCACCAACTTTTATCAGGAAATCATAATAGCGGTGGTGGGAGCCACGGCTCTCTACCTTGTGCCCCTTGGCGTTCTGGAAGTGGCTCTTCAACTTAGCCATGAGCATGTCAGGCAGGGACCCCCTTCAAACAGGGCTAAGCAGCTCAGGGTTGTTTCTGAGTTATGCATCACATACAGAAATTTGGTGGGCTGGCCTGTGACAAACAGAGACAAAGAGGGAGAAAATAAAGATTAGGTGGCTGTTGTGGGTAGTTGAAGGATGTAGTCTGATGAATTACATGACAGATAATTTAGTTTATGTCATAGCTTTGCAGTGCAACTTTAGTTACCCCTGGCATTTCCTGTAGCATGGTAAGTCTCAGTCCACAGTAAATCTTCCTGCTTCACAGCGCCTAACTGCTCCAACTTCTTGTGCAGAATTGATATTGTCTGTTGCACACTCTTTCCATCAGATAAAGGCATCTGACACACACTAAGCCTTGGATACAGCACACAGAGTAAAAATGTTAACATTAAGATATTGTTCAGCACTAAAAATCTGATATTGAACAATGTCAGATCTGAATGGTGATGAAAGTTGAGAGCATGCTTGGAAGAAATCAACCAGGTGACAGGTAATTTAATTGTGCATTGTTGCATGTTGATCCCGATGATTTAGATATACACTAGATGACTAACTCCCCCACCGTTGTAAAGTATTTTAGGAAGCTATAGAAATGCATTTATTAAGGTCACATTTGTTTTTACCACGTTTATTCTATTACAGACACTATTACAGTGTCTGTAATCTATTACAGACATGCATGCATACTTACTTTTACATTATATTATGTGAGCTAAACATAAACATATAGAATAATTTTTTTTTAAGCATAATTTTTTCGAGATTGCTAATATTACTGTCCCCACTATAACCAAAAAAATACTTAAATACATGTAATTTTGTCTTGGAAGCATTTAATTTAAATACTGTAGAATTCAATGACTTCCTATGGAGGACTGCCAACATGGCCAACTGGTGGATTCAAAGGATCTCATCAAAGACTGTACAGTATGTTTAGAAACTGTGTTCTCAATTGCCAGTATATACAGTAGCATCAGCAATCCTGCATTTATAAATCACTGGTTGATCCACATGGGATCTTGGACCATGTAAGAGACCAGGTGTGAGAAGTTGTAGCTTGCTAACTTGAGTTTTATAAGAAAGCAACCAAAACTAACAATAGATCTCACCAAGTCACCCCCATTGATTTAATCAAGCTTGATATTATGGGGGTAGAAGGAAGAACGTTCAACTGGATAGAGACTTCCCCATCATTTCAGGCAGCTACCTGGTGGATAACAGTACACCAACAGGGGAGCATGATTAGTCCTCTGTTGTTCTCAATCATGATCAATGATGTTTATTCTCAGGTACAGACGGATATTTGGAGGTCGTTATTTGCAGATGATGGGGCCTTATGGAAGAGGGGAAGAGATGTGCCATACATAGTCAGGAAGGTACAGGAAGCAATTGATGAGGTAGAGCAGTGGGTATTAATGTGGTGATTTAGGTTCTGTAGAGAACTCAGTATTCGTTACCAGGAAGAAGGTGGGAGATGAGGTATGCTTGAGTTTCTATGTGAGAAACTTGAAGAGAGTCGGGGCCTTCAGGTTCCTTGGGGTATATTTTGGCACTAGACTAACCTGGGCAGAACACATTGAGAGAGTGGTGGGAAATTGTAAGAAGGGGATAAATGTGATGCGCTGCCTGACAGGGAAGGAGTGGGGGTCGTTCCTCAGTGAGGACCATGTATGTTGCATTGATCTGATCTGTAATAGACTATGGCAGTATAGTGTATGGTTCGGCAGGCTGGACCTCATTGGAAAGGACTCTGAATATGTAGTGGGGCGTTTCGGACACCCCAATTGGATGCAATACAGGTGGAGATGGGGGATATGCCATTGCAGATTAGGAGACAGCAGCTGGCAATTAATTATTGGGTCAACCTACAGGGACGTGGGGTGTCTCATCCTGCGAAAGGGATTTTACAGGCATGCTGGGAACATGAGCGAAGACAGAACACAAGCTTTGGGTGGGTAATACCCAGGCGAAGGAGATGGGACTGGGAGATGGGAGTTTAGTCCAACAGTAGCTATTCCTGTAAATCAAACATGGCTACTCCTGCCTCCAGTAGTTGATCTAAAGTTGTTGGAGAGATTACAGAAAGATAGGGAGGGTGTTGATCCATCTGATTTGTTAAGAACACATTCTTATTTACAATGACGGTCTACCAAAAGGCAAAAGGCCTCCTGCGGGGACGAGGGCTGGGATTTAAAAAAAATATATTTTATATGTAAATAAATATAGGACAAAATACACATCACAACAAGAGAGACAACACTACATCAAGAGAGACCTAAGACTACAACATGGCAAGGCAGCAACACATGACAACAACATGGTAGCACCACAACATGGTAGCAGCACAAGACATGGTCCAAACATTATTTGGCACAGACAACAGCCGCAATGTCAAGAAGGTAAAGACAACAATACATAATCACGCAAAGCAGCCAATTTGAAGGAGCGAATGGCCCAACGGTTCTACAACATGGTGCTACTGCCAAGGATACGAGAGGACATTGCAGAGTATAAAATAAAATAAACTTGCACATGGCCCTGAAGAAGGCTTTTTTCAAGCCAGGGGCATGGTTCAAAGGTGAGACAAATCAAGAACCTGTATCAAAGGGGAGAGATATAGTCAGGTAGATCATCTGAAAACGTGGTTGATAATCAGATGTAAGGTTTCCAGGATGTAATAATGTGGAATGAAAGTAATTAAGATAATACACATTTTGCTGTCAGGCATTCAACATTTGTGGACTTCTCTATCTGTATATTGGATTTTGTTCTGTGTGCATTTTACAGTCACTGCCACTAGGTGGCAGTATTGCTTAATCAGATCATAAACTCTATGATGCTAACCAATAAACTAAAACATTTTTACCTTAGGTTGAGTGTTTATCTCAAGGTAAATAAAAATGAAAATCTATGATCTATTTAACATGTTCAACTAACGACTAACTCTAAACAGCATGTTTCATGTGTCACTGGATGTGTGTTCACACATTGGCTCGCTTTCTCAATCAGGCATCCTGATCCCGAGCTGTGAATTTCCAACATGTACTCTCAGAGAGGCTATCATCATTGGCACCATATTCACAAAGTGCTCAATCCCTGTAGTGCATTCCGGGTAAGAGACACACTTTTACCTGAGTTATGTGTGCAATTTTGTATGATCTACGATGCCCTAACGTAATTGCTCGGCTTGCCGTTTTGGTTAGGGACTTAGTGTTAAGCGTGGCAGCTTGACTATCGCTGATTATGTAAATGGTAATTAATGTGAATGTATGGTACAGTTTTGAAGGTAGTAGAACTACAGTGCTTGCCACCACTTGTCCTCTGTGGAAATAATGGAGGAAACAAATGACTCATTCTTTTTTTGCAGTGCTGCCATGCTCAAACTGGAGTACAATGGATCATCTTCCTGCGACTCTTACTGGACAAGAAATACGCCCTGCCCTTCCGTGTTCTGGATGCCCTGGTCGGGCACTTCCTGTTCTTCTTCAGTGGCACCAAAGTCTGCTCACCATGGCGCAGCACTACAAGGCCGACCAGGCCTCAGAACATTAGGATGCTCTGCTGGAGCGGCTTAAATTGCAGACACACCCCAGATTTCTGCAGAGATCCGTCGGGAGCTGCAGAACTCGGTCCCGTGATCTGGAATCCGCCATGCCTGTCAGTGGCCTTGGACTGACTGTTACTGTAAAAATAAACATTTCGACATGTTTTTTTAAAATAAATTGTTTGGCTTTTTACAAAGTAAAATGTCTTAAATTGTATTGCTACCATCCACAAAAAAGGCCAGAATCCCCCCCCCCTCCTCCTCCTCTTGACTGGTACCCTGGCCTGGCCTACCAGATGACTCCAAGGTGTGACAGCTCGAGCTGCGTTTGAAATTCCCATGGTGCTAGGGGGCGCGAGGGCATAGCGTTTTGCATCTAGCTAGAACTCGTAGCTTCCTCTCGCTTCTACACGTTAGATTTCACATATATAACATTAGCGAATTAAAGTCATGTGAATGAGAGGAAAGGAACCCGACCTACTATTTGACGACAAATGACATTCTGAATTTTCAGAAAATCCAGAACATTTCTGCTCTGTTAGCTAGCTATAGTAGCTGAGGCAGAGGTAGAAAACTTCGCTAACGCCAATTAACGTATTGTGTTTGTTAGCTAAGCTAGCTAACTGAGAGAGACACTACTAAAAGTTGTCTAAACAACCCTCTAATGGAGTTGTTGTGTCACGAGGATGGACGATTCCAAGTAGCCTCAGAAAGCACAACCGAATATATGAATTCCGCTGCTCTTCGGGCCAGCTCTGACCCGACCCTGACACGGGACCGTCGAGCATTGCAGAACCTTCTGTCACTGGAAAAGACCAGTCGGGCCTCACCATCATACTTCGGCACGATTCAGACAGACATTCAGCCATATATGCGGAGAATATTGGCAGTATGGATGCTACAGGTAATGTATGACAAAATATCCAAAGTGAAAGACATTCAGGTCACGGTTAGTGTTGATTTTGATACGATTCTGCTGTCAAATCGGATGTAATTCTTTATTGACCATCGTCATCCAATATTAACGTTAATTGTCTCAGTTTGCTTTCTTATGTAGCTAATGCACTCATCAGCCTGCATTACACCCGAAAGTAAGAGGGACTCGCTTGGACTGATTGGGTAAAATACCAGGGGCGCAACTTTCACTGGGAACGGGGGACACCCCCACATTCTGAAATTGCATTTTTGTCCCCCCCAGTTTTATCATTTCAATGTGATACAAAACAAGGCAACGGTGTGCTTTAGGACCATGCAGACAATTCTGCGTGGTCTGATAGGCTGTTTGGAGAGTGTATCCGACTGGATCAAAAAATCCAAAATAATGATGCCCCCCCCCCACTTCTAAAACCAAAGTTGCACCCCTGTAAAATACTATCACCAAACGAGAGAGACATTGGAGGACAGGAGTACAAGAAAACATGCATGTGTATAGAAACAAATCTATCCCTGAAACCAGTCAAGTCCTTACTTAACATTGTTTAACAAACTTCTTTCTTCCAACAGGTTTGCGAGGAGCAGAAGTGTGAGGAAGAGGTGTTTCCTTTGGCCATCCACTATCTGGACCGTTACATGAGTTGCTTCCCTGTTCAAAGGTCCAACCTGCAGCTTTTAGGTGCTGTTTGCATGTTCCTGGCCTCAAAACTGCGTGAGACAGTACCCCTGAGTGCCAGCAAGCTCTGCATCTACACTGACAATGCCATTACAGTGTCAGAGCTCCTGGTAAACACAAGATTTGTTTACAAGTTCCATGTGCTTTCGCCATAAGCATAATAAAATGGCTGATACATTTAATGAGCTTTGACTCATCAATAAGTGTGTTATTCCTTCGTAATAGCAGGTTGAATGCACTTTCAGTTCTCTGTTCTGCTTTTGTCAGTGGGAGCCTATTTTATGTTATTGTAATAGCCTATATACAGTGGGGGCAAAAAAGTATTTAGTCAGCCACCAATTGTGCAAGTTCTCCCACTTAAAAAGATGAGGCCTGTCATTTTCATCATAGGTACACTTCAACTATGACAGACAAAATGAAGAAAAAAAATCCAGAAAATCACATTGTAGGACTTTTTATGAATTTATTTGCAAATTATGGTGGAAAATAAGTATTTGGTCAATAACAAAAGTTTATCTCAATACTTTGTTATATACCCTTTTTTGGAAATGACAGAGGTCAAATGTTTTCTGTAAGTCTTCACAAGGTTTTCACATACTGTTGCTGGTATTTTGGCCCATTCCTCCATGCAGATCTCCTCTAGAGCAGTGATGTTTTGGGGCTGTTGCTGGGCAACACGGACTTTCAACTCCCTCCAAAGATTTTCTATGGGGTTGAGATCTGGGGACTGGCTAGGCCACTCCAGGACCTTGAAATGCTTCTTACGAAGCCACTCCTTCGTTGCCCGGGCGGTGTGTTTGGGATCATTGTCATGCTGAAAGACCCAGCCACGTTTAATCTTCAATGCCCTTGCTGATGGAAGGAGGTTTTCACTCAAAATCTCACGATGTATGGCCCCATTCATTCTTTCCTTCCTTTACACGGATCAGTCGTCCTGGTCCCTTTGCAGAAAAACAGCCCCAAAGCATGATGTTTCCACCCCCATGCTTCACAGTAGGTATGGTGTTCTTTGGATGCAACTCGGTATTCTTTGTCCTCCAAACACGACAAGTTGAGTTTTTACCAAAAAGTTATATTTTGGTTTCATCTGACCATATGACATTCTCCCAATCTTCTTCTGGATCATCCAAATACTCTCTAGCAAACTTCAGACGGGCCTGGACATGTACAGGCTTAAGCAAGGGGACACGTCTGGCACTGCAGGATTTGAGTCCCTGGCGGCGTAGTGTGTTGCTGATGGTAGGCTTTGTTACTTTGGTCCCAGCTCTCTGCAGGTCATTCCCTAAGTATGGTTCTGGGGATTTTTGCTCACCGTTCTTGTGATCATTTTGACCCCACGGGGTGAGATCTTGCATGGAGCCCCAGATCGAGGGAGATTATCAGTGGTCTTTTATGTCTTCCATTTCCTAATAATTGCTCCCACAGTTGATTTCTTCAAACCAAGCTGCTTACCTATTGCAGATTCAGTCTTCCCAGCCTGGTGCAGGTCTACAATTTTGTTTCTGGTGTCCTTTGGCAGCTCTTTGGTCTTGGCCATAGTAGAGTTTGGAGTGTGACTGTTTGAGGTTGTGGACAGGTGTCTTTTATACTGATAAGTTCAAACAGATGCCATTAATACAGGTAACGAGTGGAGGACAGAGGAGCCTCTTAAAGAAGAGAGCCAGAAATCTTGATTGTTTGTAGGTGACCAAATACTTATTTTCCACCATAATTTGCAAATAAATTCATTAAAAATCCTACAATGTGATTTTCTGGATGTTTTTTTCTCATTTTGTCCATCATAATTGAAGTGTACCTATGATAAATTACAGGCCTCATCTTTTTAAGTGGGAGAACTTGCACACTTGGTGGCTGATTAAATACTTTTTTGCCCCACTGTATGTATTTATGTTATGCAGCAGTTGGAGCTTATGCGGATTTAATGTATTGTGTGTGTGTCTGTTTTGCAGCAATGGGAACTTGTGGTGGTGGCAGGGTTAGAGTGGGACCTGGCTTCTGTGTTACCCTCTGACTTCCTGGAGCAAATTCTTCATGGCATACCTATAATCCCTCACAACCTCCATGCCTTGCGCAGGCATGTCCACTCCTACATTGCACTGGCAGCCACAGGTAGAGGCAGGCATTGGGTAACTCATGATGTATGACTGTTGCTTCTAGCAATGCAGAAACATTTAGGCCTACAAGTCAAGTATCATAGAAAAACAAACATCACTTTGTTATTCTATGTGCGTGGCACTTCTTTGATTAATGATGATAATAGCTTGTGTTTCAAGAAATCAAGTGGCTCTGTGTGAGGCAAACAAAGGGCACACAGCAGCCATAACTTTGATTACGATGTGTCAGCGGTTCATTTGGGGGTGGGGGAGTTTGTGTAATCCTGTATTGTGCGGTGTGAAAGACCCATGCCCGTCCATTCAACTGCCTGATTTCCCACAAATCTCCCACGAGGTTGCCCGAGGCAACCAGTCACTGGGATACAGTCATGGTCATTTTGAATAGGCTGTTTTATTGTATCTGGATTTGGCCCATTCCGGACTTTGAAACCTATTCTATGAGGTATGGGTGAAAGGATTGCCTGAGATTGATTAATTGTCTCGTCTTTAAGCACTTCCTATTGTCTGTCTGTCAGGGCGGGTCTATAATCGCAGCATTCCTCTACTCCTATGGCATCCTGCCTCAGTGATCAATGATGTCTGCTCCAAACCACTAACTCACAATTGTTAAGAAATTGTTTTCTATTGCACATCTGGTATTATGTTCCTTGTCCACAAAGTGGGTCTGACAATTGCTCTGTCATCTAAGCAGATTAGTATAACAGACTTGTCAAACCTATAGGTATTACATTTCCGCTGATCTCGTTTATCTCCCTGCTTTTAGAGTTTAAGTTCTCTGTGTTCCTGCCTTCCACTATTGCCTGTGCCAGTGTGGGCACTGCCATTCGCAGACTGAAGCTCCTGGAAGGAGCTCTATCCAATGATTCACTTATGCAGTTGCTAGCTAACATCTTGGCCATTGATCTGGTGAGGCGAATATTTAACTAGAAACCTGCTGCTCCTTTTAACCTTGTCTGCTTCCTCTTCAAGCAAATGCCTGTATTTTTCTTGTTTGTCTGACTCCTCCTACTCTACAAGGTGCAGAAAAAAGGCCTCCTTTATTTAAAGAAGCAAGCAAACTGGTTTTGAAACTAATAGTACAAATGTCATTGTTTTCTCTGGGCCTTGGTTGGTGAGGATTCTGGAGTTTGATGTTTCAGCTTTTCATTTCACCAATCTTAAACTCTTTCTTTACTGCTCTGTCCCCAAACAGGAATCTCTCTGCTGCTGCTCTGACCAGTTGGAGGGTGTGCTGGAGCTCAGCCTTCCCCCCTGCCCCCAGACACCAGGGGCTTGCCGTTCAGGGACACCTGGCCCAGAGGTCAGCTACACCCCCACTGACATCCAGGACGTACACCTGTCACCACTGGGCTAGAGATGACACCAAGCAGACAATCACTTAACAATGACTGGAGCTTATTTATACCATAATGAGGCAGGTGTCTTAACTACCCCGTAAGACTATTTTTGGCAGTCACTAAAACAAATGTATGTGGTGAGAAAAAACATGTCTTTTAAGCATTACTGTGTTCACACATGATGAATTGTGGAGATCTTTTTGATGTCCAAAGTTTTTTTTCTGTTTACATTACATTTCAGTGTATTTGAGTTCTTTTGTCGTTGCTATGCTGTTGCTGCTAAGGTTTTTTTAAGGACGTTTTAAAACTTAAGTTACTGTCGCTAGCTTCAGGGAACACAGTTTCTCACTGCTCTCTGAAGTTACCACAGAGGGGTATCTTTTTAACTTAAAACATGCTATTTGTGATATTGCCAGAAGTATTACTGAATTTCCATTTCAATGTTTGCACTGTGTGAGTTTGCGGAGTGGTGTTCTCTGTGAATACATTATGAATTATTATTTAAAAAATGCTGCTTTTCATGGAGTTGTATTAAGTACCCCTTCTGACATCTTTCTCAGCCTGCGAACAGTCACTCACTCAGGACGGTTACAATACACCTCTAAATCTTGGCTAATGCCAGCAGAATTTGATAAGCACAAACAATGCCATGCATTGTTTCCTGGTATCAGCGTTTTACCATAATCAGCCTACTAAATCAATAGTAAAGCCACAACTACCATAAATGTCCCAAACGAGTTCAAAGACAAAAGAATCATTCATATGGGTACAGTTAATTAACAAAAAAAAAATGTTTATGATTCACTGGGCCAAGTCAGATCAGAGCACAAGCTGACAACAGATAAGCCAGACACTTTGGCAAACATGGATCATGTCCAACTCATGAAAAACATAAATTGCTTAGATTTACCTGTATTTATTAACATGGCAACATATTTTTATGGTTGTGTTGACATGAGTTGGCTAACAATTGATAGGTCACTTAATGGAACTGTATAAACATTGTAGTTCCTGTATAATACTGAGGGGGAAAAAAATAATCACCTGAATCTGAGCATCAAAGTGTGAATATCTTTGTTTTAACCTCCGTTGTTGAATCGCTCTTGTATACTACTAAAAATAAGAGTTCTATTTCCCTTTATCCCTACAGTGTTAAATATAAAATCAACCTATTAATAACAATAAGAAATCACCACATTCCAGTCATTGAACAGCAACTTGATGTTGTAGCCCCTTGTGCAAAGCTGTGTGTGCAGTTTGTTCCACATTCAAGTGAACCCTGAAACATTTTATATAATTATCAGATTTCAATAGTCTGAGCAGCTCCTAGGCACAATTTTTCATAGTATTAATCATTTTTAGGTGTTAAAACAGAATAAATTGAATCGATCCTAGTCATAATCATGAAATGCCCAGAGGGCACATCAAAGTCACAAATCCCAGTCTTTGGCCACATGCTGTTACTGGGAAACCGAAACACACCTTTAGACCCGTCCTTGTAAATGAATTAACTCATAAAAATGTCACGTATCGGTCTGAACTAGTTCTTCAGTTCACTCTCTGGGGAAGTTACACATTAACTAGTTACCACACATGCGAAAGATTATGGTTTAATTCCAGAGAACTGGAATACTGCTACAATACTTAACCCACCCAAAAAAAAAAAGTTTTCATCTGAAATGCACTGTACACAGAGTAAACTTAGGCTGAATAGAATAGTAGCAGGTTCGACAAGTTCGTGCTTGTGTGCCTCAGGGCTTAAAGGGGCAATCTGCAGTTTGAACAATAAAGCTGTAACCTGGTAAACAGCTGAGGGGTGGGGCTGGAGAAATGTAACCACTCAATGTACAGAGCTATGTTTAAAGTTTCAGTTTACATTTACATTTTTTAAAACAAAAGGGAGTATAACAAGCTCATATTTTGGGTTCTGATGGGGTACGACAGTTTAACTAAGCTGATGAGGCATCTATAAGTTATATTCATCATTCATTTAAATGTTTAATAATGGATGTACCAACTGCAGATTCCCCTTTTAATGGATATCATTATTACCTTTACTTATTATTGTGAGTCATCTTTCCAGGTATAAATCAATTCCAGTTCTAAAAGTTGAACCATAAGTCAGTAGTAGACTCTGTAGGCCCAGATGAATCTGTCTTATTAACATGGTGATTGGACAGAAAACAAAATAGTGCACTACATGTTTTCACATTTTAACTTTGGTATTAAACGGTCAATTCCCTCAAACCCTGAACAAAAATGCTACATTTTGAAATCAAAATCCAAAAGTCAACATTGAAAACCCTCCAAAGTCAATTGAAACTTGGTCCAGACAAAATGTCACAATTAACAGCTACCAATATATTTTTTAAACACTGTACCCTATGTTTTTCTGACTAAACATTTAGTCCCTGAAAAAAAATTGTATTAAAGTCTGGATCTCCCTGGCAAAGAAACAAAAAAAATGGGAATAACTCAAACCTCTGATCTAGTTAACTAATTGAAAGGCATTTATTTTACAATGTTTGTCTAAACTAGCAATAAGTCTGATATGAGCCTAGATTCTTTCTCCCTTTGCTAGAATCTGTTTTTGGTAAAGTTCTTATAGTACTGCATCAAAACAATGTCACATCACGAGTGGCTACTGTAGCTTCGCACTTCTCCTATACCACTTTGGCTATCAAGTCACACATTACCACAAATGTGTTCAGCTATCAGCCAACTTTAAACAACTGCCTCAGTCCTTTGAGAATGCTGTATTATACTGTCCTGGGACACTTGCTGGTCCTCAGCTGACTGCAGCTCCTCCGATCACCATGGCATGCTTGTAGGCTTCTGTCACGTTCTCACAGTCTGTGATGGAGAAAGCGCTGTCAGCCACCCCAGACTGGTAACAGGCCATGTCCCAGGGTCCTCTCTGCCTCAGCAGGTCTTGCCCAAGCCCCTCTTCTCGGATGTCCAGGAGGTTGTCAGCAGACACGCAGCCCCTCATGGTGCCCTTGGCTGGGCGTTCGCTGGGTGCCGCTGGCCCCACGCGGTCAGGCAGATCCAGCTGGTCAAAGGACTCCGAGGAGAGGATGCTGTCCTCGCTGATTGCCCCGCTCGGTCGTGCTCTCGTGCCCCCCCTTGGCAGGGAGGCTGCCAGCTGGTCCAGAGACCCAAACTCCTGCAGTAGGCCTGAAGAGAACTTACCGTGGCGCTTCAGGATTCCCTTTCGGTGGGGCGGTGCTGAGGGGCAGAGCTGGGCCTGGGGTGTCTGGGCAGAGTCACTGCTGTCTGGGGAGGAAGAGTAGTAGCCAGACTCTCGCTCGGCTGGTTTCTTCAAGATGCCTTTGCGGGGCAGTGATGCAACAGGCAGGGGCTGGGCCGGGGTGGAGAGTTCATAGTCCCTCACTGGTTCCTCCATCACTGAGGTTGTAGCCTCGCTGAAGGCCTTCTGCTTCAGGCTACCTCGTCTCTTCAGTATGCCCTTGGAGGGCCGAGCGGTGGCCCCATCATTCATGGTCTGTGACACGTTGTTCTCCTTGCGTGACCTCCGTAGGGACCGCTGACGCACCACATCCCCTCCACCGCTCCCGTGGGACCGCAGCAGACAGCGCACCTTGGAACTGTTCTCCAGTAAGGGCCGGGAGTTTCGACGCAGCCAACTGGCAATGCTGGCAAGGCCTCCAGGCTGCTGTGTGGATGCAGTGGTCTTCTCACTTGGTTGTAGCAATGTCGCATTCTCACCCTCGGCCAGTAGGGGTTTCTGGTAACCCCAGTTGAGCCACCAGTGTCCAGCGATCTCCTCTATGGTAGCTCTGCGCTCAGGATTTACCATTAGCATCCAACGAATCAGCCCACAGGCATCTGAGACAGGGAGGAAGAACATACAGCAGTATTTACAACTGATACAGCTCTGCTACAATAAGATATAACTAAAAAAACACACACCACTACATGGCAGAACTACATTCCAGTTAGAAGAGGCAATACTCTCACCTGAAGGGTTGGTGGGTTTGCGGTAGTTTCCAGTGCTAATCTGCTGGACCAGGTTCTTGTAGTTTTGCCCATCGAAGGGCATGGCACCATGGACCAGGGTGTAGAGCAGAACGCCCAGCGACCAGGTGTCCACCTCGGGCCCTTTGTACGGCCGCCCGTTAACGATCTCTGGAGAAGCATACAGAGGGCTGCCACAAAACGTCTGCAGGTACTCATCACCACGGTACAGGTTGGACAGCCCAAAGTCAGCAATCTGGAACAACAATCAAATAGAAGTTTGCCATTAGATACAATCACTATTCAATGAACACTAGGATCTACAAACAAGTGAAAGTAGAGAGAACCGAATTGGAGTGGATGGCGGGAATCGTATTCCACCAATATGTGAGAGTTGTTCATGTGTAAATTCTCCAAGCAACATTGCAGTGTGTACTGTGCAGGTATGAGAGTGACCTACGCGTGAATGCCTCAGGTGCGCACATGATAAAGATTGTAGATTATCACAGGTGCGGAGACACAGTAGCCCTTTGTCCATACCTTAATATTTCCCTTTCCATCTAGTAAAATGTTCTCCAGCTTCAAGTCCCGATGTACTATCCCATTCTGTGTGATGGGAAGAAGATAAACTATTAAGGTCTTCATGTTGACACAGTTGACACTTAAGATGGCAGATATGAGTCTTTGCTATTTGCCCGCAATGTGTTAAAGAAAAAAAAGAGTGAAGCCCTCAACATTTGGGTCAGAACAGAGGTTGTTCCAACAGAAGATTGTTCTGGAATGTCAGCTATGCTCCATTGTCCTCCACTCTACAGGGGGGCATGCCTCTGACAGGCGTGGAGCAAGAGCTTAAATTTAGTTCAACTTCAAGAAATGCAGGTCAAACTATTTGTCTTGCAACTCCTGTTACAATCACTCAAAAATGGGCAAAAATTTTAACTATGCGGAATTTCCATTTTAATTTGATGTTGCATTGAGATAAAGAAAACATACAAGAGCCAGTGAAATAAGAATAATGCTTTTAGTAACTGTAAAAGGGTTCAGAACATACTACTTATTGATTTGATATACATTTGTTTCTAAATGTACTGTTCAAATTGATAATACAAAATAGTTGACTTAATGAGGGACCACATTCTATTGGACCAACAATATTCTACCACGAAACAACCAGCCTAAGAGCAATTTCATACAGTTCAAACAGCAATAAAGTACCTCAAATATTGACATGTCTGACAAAAGACAAACAGAATAGACAGCTGGATAGCAGAGAGAGAGCCTTTACCGGCCCATTTCCTTCACTTTGTCAACTCATGTCGGTTTTATATGGTACTAAACTCTTCCTACCTCACAGAGAACAGGCCTAAGTGGTTCTTACTGTAATGTACAGAAAAACAGTATACTATTACACCAAGTACTCTAGAGACAGTGATTGTTTGCAACACTGCTTTGGGCCTTGGGGGAGTAACGAGTAGATTTGTGTGTGCATGTGTGTGTTCACAGAGCCTGTCTGTTCCCTCGCATCCTCATTAGAGAGAGAGACAGAGAGAGGGTGTGTATGTGTGTGATTGTGTTGAGACGAATGGCCTTTGGCCCTGACGCTGGCTCGCCATAAACCTAACGGTTCATTTCACCCTACAGAGCTGGCCGATGGTGAATGATGCGCATTATGTAACTGCCAGGGTGGCTTTGCCAGCACTCTAGGGAGGAGGCTGATGAGTGGGCAGGCTAGTGGGGTTCCCTGCCTACTTACTGTCCCTGTGTGCCCAGTCACAAATATGCCCATGAGGTACAGCATGTTGTGGGCACTGATGGAGATGGTCTGTTCTTTGTTTCAGCTGATTTAAGAAAAACAAGATGGCTGTAATTATATATGAGACCACTCTATTGGTAAATACGAAACAAGTGTACAGAGATGTAGGCTAATCTCAGAACCAAATCTCATACTCTGTCAATACAGACTAATAGAAATGCAATGCCTTACCCTGTGGCAGTAGTGTACAGCTGACACGATTTGTCTGAAGAAGTGTCTGGCCTCGCGTTCTGAGATCCTCTGCTTTTCAGAGATGTAGTCGTATAGGTCACCTCGGCTAGCATACTCCATCACAATCACAATCTTGTCCTTGTTCTCGAACACTGCGAGGCCACACACAGGAAAACAGTCAAAGGTACCCGGCAACGTAGGCGGGATGTTACAGGGAAAACACGTCAGTGGTGATGGGGAATTGTGAAGCTCGGATGGCACTGCAGCGGGTTATGTAACCAAGAATGGCTCAATGTCAAATAAAGTCTTCCGTGACCAGACTCTGCTCCACAGAGTTCAGTGTGAAACATCTTATTCAGGTGTCACGTTTCATCACATATGCAATTTGATCACATCTTATTGTTTTATTCCCAAGAGGTTTTACTACTGTATCTGTGTGTGATCCACAGGGCTCACCACAACCTGGGTCTCAATGTGACTTCCCTGTCTAAATAAAAGGGCAAATTAAATAAAAAATGCCACATTGGGATTTGAGACACAGACGTATGTACCTTCATATATGGTGATGATGTAGGGGTGATTGAGTGAGGACATGATCTCAATCTCTCTGCGAATGTGCACTAGGTCCTGCTCATCCTGGATCTTCTCCTTTCTGATGGACTTAATGGCAACCTGGGTAAACGTAAAGAGAAGAACAATAAAATAAGGCTTTCTGAAAGGTATGCATTAGAACAAACTGTGTTTACTTTAAATTGCACACGTCAAACTCATTCCACAGAGGGCGGAGTGTCTGCAGGGTTTCGCTCCTCCCACATTTTATTGGTCACATACACATATTTAGCAGATGTTATTGCAGGTGTAGCAAAATGCTTCTGCTCCTATCTCCAACAGTGCAGTAATATCGAACAATACACTCAAATCTAAAAAGTAAAGGAATGGAATTAAGAACAATAAGAATTAAGGTCACTGATTAGTAAGGAACTCCCCCTCCCCTGGTTGTCTTGGTCTTAGTTGAAAGGAAAAAACTTAAACCAGCAGACACCAGGCCAGGGTTTTCAACTGGCGAGACGAATTCCCCCCCAAGTTTTCTGAGCAAAATTGTATTATTGCTGGACATAAAAGGCTGTACATTTGGGTTTTCAGAAATCTGTTCCCAAGTATTCCCACAAATAACAGACACATGATCGTATACAAATGTAAGCGAGATTTGAAATGATTGTTTTAGTCAAACGTGTTTGGCCTTCTTGCAGTCAATTTGCAATCTACAAATGACTTGAAATAAAAAAAACTGGGTGGTTAGAGCCCTGAATGCTGATTGTCTGATATACCATGGCTATGACAAAACAATTATTTTATTGCTCTAATTACACTGGTCACCCACTTATAATAGTAATAAGGCACCTCAGGGGTTTGTGGTATTTGGTCAATATACCATGTCTTAGGGTTGTGTCATGCATCAGAACAGGGACTTATTACCTCGACCATCCGCTCCGAAAAAGTTATAAATAACAAAATCATCCCACGTCTAAATCTAGTTGAGGATCCCTGCACTAGACCCTCCATGGAATGAGTTTGACACGCCTGATATAAAGCATCCACCATCACTGACAGGTTAAACATGAATCAGTTTATTCTCAAAGACGATCAATATACTAAATATTGTAGCAAGTCCTGCCAAGGGAATGTCACAGAAACCAAACAGCACAATATAAGACAGTTAATCAAGTAGATGTTAAAGTCGAAGTCAGAAGTTTATATACACTTAGATTGGAGTCAATACAACTTGTTTTTCAACCACTCAAAAAATGTCTTGAAAACAAAATATAGTTTTGGCAAGCCGGTCAGGACATCTACTTTGTGCATAACACAAGTAATTTTTCCAACAATTGTTTGCAGACAGATTATTTCACTATCACAATTCTAGTAGGTCAAACGTTCACATACACTAAGTTGACTGTGCCTTTAAACAGCTTGGAAAATTCCAGAAAATTATGTCCTGGCTTTAGAAGCTTCTGATTGACTCAAATTATGTCAATTAGCCTATTGGAGGTGTACCTGTGGATGTATTTCAAGGCCTAACTTCCCAGTAAAATTAGTTCTATATCGACATGACCTGAAAGGCCGCTCAGCAAGGAAGAAGCCACTGCTCCAAAACCACCATAAAAAGCCAGACTACGTTTTGCAACTGCACATGGGGACAAAGGTTGTACTTTTTGGAGAAATGTCCTCTGGTCTGATGAAACAAAAATAGTACTGTTTGGCCATAATGACCATTGTTATATTTGGAAGAAAAAGGGGAATGCTTGCAAGCTGAAGAACACCATCCCAACCATGAAGCACGGGGTGGCAACATCATGCTGTGGGGGTGCTTTGCTGCAGGAGGGACTGGTGCACTTCACAAAATAGATGGCATCATGAGGCATGAAAAGTATGTGGATATATTGAAGCAACATCTCAAGACATCAGTCAGGAAGTTCAAGCTTGGTCGCAAATGGGTCTTCCAAATGGACAAGACCCCAAGCATACTTCCAAAGTTGTGGCAAAATGGCTAAAGGAAAAGAGCAGAAAAACAAAAACAAATATGGGGATGAGGTAGGTAGTTGGTTGGATGGGCTATTTACAGGTGCAGCGATCGGTAAACTGCTCTGACAGCCGATGCTTGAAGTTAGTGAGGGCGATAGAAGTCTCCAGCTTTAGTGATTTTTGAAATTCTTTCCTGTCATTGGCAGCAGAGAACTGGAAGGAAAGGCGACCAAAGGAAGTGTTGGCTTTAGGGATGACCAGTGAAATATACCTGCTGGAGCGCGTGCTACGGGTGTGTGTTGCTATGGTGACCAGTGAGCTGAGATAAGGCGGAGCGTTACCTAGCAAAGACTTATAGATGACCTGGAGGCACTGGGTTTGGCGACGAATATGTAGCGAGGACCAGCCAACGAGAGCATACAGGTCACAATGGTGGGTAGTATATGGGGCTTTGGTGACAAAACAGATGGCACTGTGATAGCAAATTGGATGCAGTCTGAGCAGAGAGTGTTGGGGGATATTTTGTAAATGACATTGCCAAAGTCAAGGATTGGTAGGATAGTCAGCTTTACGAGGGTATGTTTGGCAGCATGACTGAAGGAGGCTTTCTTGCGAAATGGGAAGCCAATTCTAGATTTAATTCTGGATTGGAGATGCTTAATGTGAGTTTACAGTCTAACCAGACACCTAGGTATTTATAGTTATATTCTAAGTCAGAACCGTCGAGAGTAGTGATGCTAGGCGGGCGGGTAGCAATCGGTTGAAGAGCATGCATTTAGTTTTACTAGCATTTAAGAGCAGTTGGAGTGCTGTATGGCATCGAGGCTTGTTTGGAGGATTGTTAACACAGTGTCCAAAGAAGGGCCAGAAGTATACAGAATGGTGTCGTCTGCGTAGAGGTGGATCAGATAGTCACCCGCAGCAAGAGCGACATCATTGATATATGCAGAGAAAAGAGGATGTCTTCCCTGTAACGCACAGTGTTAAGAATGCCTGCAATGACAACAAGCTCAGGCCGATGATACTGTGACACACCGCCCTAGACCATGCGACCCTCCACCCCCAAATCGATCCCGCTCCAGAGTACACGCCTCAGTGTAACGCTCATTCTTTCGACGATAAACATGAATCCGACCATCACCCCTGGTGAGACATAACCACAACTTGTCAGTGAAGAGCACTTTTTGCCAGGCCTGTCTGGTCCAGCGACGGTCCCAAAGGAGACATTGTTGCCAGTGATGTCTGGTGAGGACCTGCCTTACAACAGGCCCTCAGTCCAGCCTCTCTCAGCCTATTGCAGACAGTCTGAGCACTGATGGAGGGATTGTGCGTTCCTGGTGTAGGTCGGTCAGTAGTTGTTGCCATCCTGCACCTGTCCTGCAAGTGTGATGTTCGGATGTACCAATCCTGTGCAGGTGTTGTTTCACGTGGTCTGCCACTGCGAGGACAATCAGCTGTCCGTCCTGTAGCGCTGTCTTAGGCGTCTCACAGTACAGACATGGCAATTTATTGCCCTGGCCACATCTGCAGTCCTTATGCCTCCTTGCAGCATGCCTAAGGCACGTTCACGCAGATGAGCAGGGACCCTGGGCATCTTTCTTTTGGTGTTTTTCAGAGTCAGTAGAAAGGCCTCTTTAGTGTTTTAAATTTTCATAACTGTGACCGTAACAGCTTATAGACGGTAGGCAATTAAGTGTCTTAACGACCGTTCTACAGGTGCATGTTTATTAATTGTTTATGGTTCATTGAAAAAGCATGGGGAACAGTATTTAAACCCTTTACAATGATGATCAGTGAAGTTATTTGGATTTGGACAAATTTTCTTTGAAAGAAAGTGTCCTGAAAAAGGGACGTTTCTTTCTTTGCCGAGTTTACAAAGAAAATACCAAACTAAAACAAAGTGAGTACATTTTTACATTTTTTTTATTTTTTAAAACCTAGCCAAGTGTGTTAGGCAACATGTAGCCTGGGGAAGAGGTTAGGCAACATGCAGATTAGAAACAATTTATTCAAATGAAAGGAGCAATCAGAAACGTAGTTTAGCTTTACCCTTCCATAGCCTGAGAATTACTGGGCTGAAAGTGTTAACTGAAAACACCATAGTGCTACTGTGACAGGGCAGTAGAAGGAGGGACAGTGTACTGGCTGCTGTGATGAAATGCATCGTCTCATATGACGTCAGTGAGGCCAACAGAATTAGATAATTTGAATAGAAGTGACAGAGTTTAAATGCGCACACATGCATCAGGGTGTGACTAAATTTCAGCATATCTGTGTGTATATGGTTGCCTGTGTGAAACATACGCGTTGAGATGCTATCTGTGATTGGTGCTAATGTTTACCTATATGCCTTTTATGTTGTTGTATGTATAATAGATTGCACTCTATGCATGTGTACATGAAGGAGTATGCGTCTTAGCCCATGTGATGCAGGCTAGTTTAGATGTATGGGATTCCACACCGACTCAGAGTGCGTAGAAGTATATCAAAAGGAGAGAAGAGGGGGTTATGAGGGGCAGCCGATGGTTAGAGAATGTGGTCTTCTTCAGCCCTTCACATTCACCCTAATAAAGACCACAGAAACACTCCCTGACAGGAGGAGGAATACCAGACAAGACCTTCACACTCACAGCCTCTTCCTATGAATCATAGTCTGGATACGTCTTCTCCTATCAATGTTACTTACCTCAGGATGAATCCTTTGGTTGTTGTGTCTGTTGACTGGATTCATGGCCAAACTAATGCTCAAGTCACACTGAGCCAGTGTTAACGTCATGTTAGTGTGTTATTCCTCAATACAGGTGGAGTATAGCCACCAAATACTGGCTCTGTAACACTGTGGCGAGGACCAATTGTATTTATTTATCTAACTAGGGAAGTCAGTTTAAGAACAAATTCTTATTTACAATGACGGCCTACCCCAGCCAAACTCTAACCCAGACAACACTGGGCCAACCCTATGGGACTCCCAATCACGACCGGTTGCGATACAGCCTGGAATTGAACCAGAGTCTGTAGTGATGCTTCTAGCACTGAGATGCAGTGCCTTAGACCGCTGCACCACTCGGGAGCCCAACACACCGTGATTTTTGATGCCCACGCCCTGTGGGAGGCTAGCCTGAAGATGAAGCTCCTTTGATTATGTAATATGAAACATACAGGATTTCACAAAGGGATAGGAGGAGCAGAACACAATGATAATAGAGCCTGTAGTTCAAAATGATGCCCTCCATTGTATGAAAAGGTCACTCCCAGCATTGAGTAATACATCTCTGTGCCATTAGACTGGAAGATATGGAACAAGCCGTGTGTGATGATACAGCCAGCCCAGCCAGGTATGCAGACACCACACTTTTATCTTCCAAGTCTATACAGAAGTTTTGGGAGGGGAATTCCAATCGTCACTTTCTTCAATTTTCTCAGGACGTTTCCCCAACCTTTAACAGCACACTGCTTGGAAAGGGCCCAACCCCAGCTGATTTAGCATGGACTTTCATGGACAAATAAACCAAACTTATTTTTAGACACCTCAGCACATGCATGTTTTGAAGGTCAGCATAGAATGTTCAACTGTTGTTTTCTCCCTGCTTCTATCTCAAAATATAATGAGTGATATACTGTATCTTTGTGCTTGTGCATGTCCACAGTCGAGAAGGGTGTGAGCATCTGTCTGTTACCGTGGAACTTCCCGAAATGGAAATATATACATTTTCTTATGGAACAATCCTTTACTATGACGTGACCACATCAAAGGAAACCCCAAAATAAAACCCCCTCGTGTTCTTTCCTACGAATTGTGTTTCCTGCTTCCCTAATTGTAAATGATGAATAGTGTAATGAAATGTGAAACTGAATATTGATGTTTAACATCACCGTTACTGGTCAGGATGCAGGGTTGCAGTCCATTAATCTCTCCGTGACAAATAAATAACTTTCTTTAGCTAAGACTATTGCCCTCCTCTCTCCCACTCTAACCCCACTCCTTCTGATCAATATGACAGAAGTCCAAGGTTACACCATAGAGGCATCGTGTTATGACCCAATGTTGCCTAGTTTTGGCTACAAAACTGCTGCAACTGTTCACTGAGGTTAATACTAACAAATATATTATTTGTTTTGAACGTACAAATTACATACTGAATGTTTGATGTGTCAGCAAACAAATTGTGAATAATCACAAGTAAATGTTTTTTCTCCCATCCCCCTCTTTTCCCCCCTAGGCTACAGGACAGGAATGCACCTCAGCCAGGTGGGAATTTACCCAGCCGTCCCTCCTCCATACCTGAGAGGTAGGCCTAGATTAGAGAGCCATTTTAGGATGACCAACTTCCACCCCATCAGGAGACACCAAAACTCCAGTGTCCTTGGAAAGGACAAATCTGGGTTACAGATTACACCTCGGTGTGACATTTGACACATAATAAATACCATGAGGACAGGATTATGTGGGACTTGAAAAGTGTTGAGATTTTGGGACATGGACTTCCACTTTGCTAACCCACATGTCAGTAAACTACAAGGTAGTGGTTGTTATCCACCCAACTCCTGCATTTCAAATCCCCTGCATTAAAAGGTATGTAACTGCCCCAGTCAAGTCTAAAGATGATTTTGATGGATCACTAAATTGTATTTGGAGGTGGGTTGCCCTTGACACAGGAACATGTTACGCACATTTCAGTCTTGTGCTTGATTAGATGAGAACTACACTTTTAATGCCCTGTTTGAAACTTCAATAACAATGTGTTATTCCAGTATGGCTCTCAATTGTCAGTAGTGGTCATTCATAGTCATTGGCATCTATTACCAAGTAGTCGGTCATTATACATCATTCTTGTATACAACGTACCCAAGAGGTGAATGAGCTCAGACTGTTTGGAGATGTTCTTTAGGACAGATAAGAAGTGCACATACATTGTTATGGTTTGGATATGTGGGAGGTATATTGGACTGTACTGAACCATCCCAGAGCATGTCCTGTTGTCTTAACCGTTGAACTCTTACTCAAACATACATTTGTCTAAATCTTTACTCAACACATTCCAAAACTGAGGGTAAATAGAAAGTGGCGTGCCTTCCCAGAAACCTCTGATACCAGTGTCAAATTGCCAACTGTCTGCCCACAGAGCTATTCACTGCCAGGCAGGCATTGCAGAATAGGCTACAGGCCAGTTTGGTGCCTCTTTGTTCTGACATGTTGGGTGCTCAATAGCCTGGACATGTTTAGTCTAAGTAGATCCAACCAAACAAGGGTAGGTCACAGTGTGGAAAAGATCACAGAATGAATCTATTGCCGATTTTGTAGCCTGCCGGTTTATAAAGTCTCATCAGAACATGTTTCTCTATCTAATGTAGGCTGCACACAGCGAATGGTAAGGGTGAAATATCACAGGCCTATAAACACCAGCAGGCAAACACCCGCCTTTAGGACTTTCTACAGTGTAAAGGCGATATGGGTGTGCTAATGGAAAGACCCGTTTTTGTTTTTAAAGGAAAGTCTATTCAAGCTCCTGGTGAACCACTCACAGTGTGTCATTGTTTTGTGTCATTGTAGTTTGAGTGAGTCATGACAGAACATACACAATTACGTGTGCTTGGTTCAGTCTCCTCTGTTCAACACAACAATTTGGTCTGACATGGCATCAGATACACTATATACACAGAAGTATGTGGACATCCCTTTAAATGAGTGGATTCTGCGATTTCAGCCACACCAGTTGCTGACAGGTGTATAAAATCGAGCACACAGCCATACAATCTCCATAGACAAACATTGCCAGTAAAATGGCCTTACTGAAGAGCTCAGTGACTTTCAACATGGCACCGTCATAGGATGCCACCTTTCCAACAAGTCAGTTTGTAAAATTTCTGCCCTGGTCAACTGTAAGTGATGTTATTGTGAAGTGGAAATGTCAAGGAGCAACCACTCAACTGCGAAGTGATAGGCCACACAAGCTCACAGAACAGGACCTCCGAGTGCTGAAGAGTGTATTGCGTAAAAATTGTCTGTCCTCAGTTGAAACACTCACTACCAAGTTCGAAATTGCCTCTTGAAGCAGTGTCAGCACAAGAATTGTTAGTCTGGAGCTTCATGAAATGGGTTTCCATGGCCAAGCAGCCACACACAAGCCTAAGATCACCATGAACAATGTCAAGCGTCGGCTAGAGTGATGTGAAGCTTGCCGCCATTGGACTCTGGAGTAGTGGAAAAGCGTTCTCTGGAGTGATGAATCACGCTTCACCATCTGGCAGCCCGACGGACATACCTTGGTTTGGTGGATGCCAGGAGAACGCTACCTGCCCCAATGCATAGTGCCAACTGTAAAGTTTGGTGCAGAAGGAATAATGCTCTGGGGCTGTTTTTCATAGTTCTGGCTAGGCCCCTTAGTTCCAGTAAAGGGAAATCTTAATGCTACAGCATACAATGACATTCTAGAAGATGCTGTGCTTCCAACTTTGTGGCAACAGTTTGGGGAAGGCCTTTTCTTGTTTCAGCATGACAATGCCCCCGTGCACAAAGCGAGGTCCATACAGAAATGGTTAGTCGAGATCGGTGTGGAAGAACTTGACTGGCCTGCACAGACCCCTGACCTCAACTCCATCGAACACCTTGGGATGAATTGGAACGCTGAATGCAAGCCAGGCCTACTCGCCCAACCTCACCAATGCTCTTGAAGCTGAAATGAAGCAAGTCCCAGCAGCAATGTTCCAACATCTAGTGGAAAGCCTTCTCAGAAGAGTCAATGTTATTATATCAGCAAAGGGGGGACCAACTCCATTTTAATGCCTATGATTTTGTAATGAGATGTTCGAGGAGCAGGTGTCCACATACTTTTGGTTTTGTAGTTTATCGCAGAATGTAGGCTATAGGTATAATATACAAATAATACAACAGTCTACATAATTAAACCAACAAAGTAGGCCAACAGATGAATTAAAGGCCTAAACCTTAAACATTTTATGAAATTGTAATGAAAAATCATGAAATATTTAAAAAGGCTACTCATTACATATTTGAAAATGAGAATAAGCATTAAAAAACGTACCATTCTACCGGATCTCTCGATTGCTTTCTTCACTTTTCCGTAAGTCCCTTTTCCAAGAGTTTCAAGAAATTCATACCGATGCTTCAGATTGTGTTTATGATGATGTCTCTTCACCGCTTGCCTTTTCACGGATGCCTCGGAGAACGATTTTCTAACAAGCGAGTGGCCATGACCAGGTGACTGTTGTCCATTGTCGGATAAAGTTGATGATCGACCACCACTGTTGAAATCGTTAGGATCCATTATCGATTGCAACCACTTTTTATTTCTCCTACAGTTGAATGACTAGACTATACAAATATAACACATTTAAAACATGTAGTTTGTTGTATATACTCTTCCTCAGGTAGCCTTGTTTCCTGTGTTGGTTTCATGAAGTCGATGAAGGTGACCACTCCTCCTATTTGAATATCCAATAAACAGGCATCGTTGCCCATTTGCTGTTGTTTTTACCAGGAGGCGTGTGAGCTTCATGGTGCTTTCCAGACAACGGGGAACTTGGAAATAACCGAGGTCAGGCATGACTTCGGTGATCTTCAGTTCGGAAGATCGACTTGTAATTTCAAGTTGAATGACCGTTCAAACAAATTTCCCCACACAATTTTTTTCCGAGTTCCCATTTTTCTTGAATACACTGAAGTCAGAGAATTCCGTGTTCCCTGGCGCCTTGAACAAGGCATCATTGTGGGCGGAGTTCGGGTAATATGTTCAAAACACCTGGGAACTCGGTACTGGGAAATCGGAATGATCAGACTTCCGACTTCAGTGTATTCAAGACAACTGGGAACTCAGAAAAAAACGAGCTCAGACTGGGAAAAATCTATTTGAACGGTCATCCAACTCGGAATTCCAACTCGAGAACTCTGGCCTCAGTCTAGACCTGAAGATCACTGACGTCATGATTTGACCTCGTATTTTTCCGAGTTCCCAGTTGTTTTGAACTGGGAACTCGAAAAAACAACCAGATCAAATCATAAAGACAGTGAGCTTCAGGTCGGAGCTGTAGAAAGATGCCCAGGTTTCCGACTTGGAATTCCGAGTTGGATGACCGTTCAAAACGATTTTCCCATTCTGAGCTTGTTTTTTTTAACGAGTTCCCAGTTGTTTTGAACGCACTGAAGTTGTAAGTCAGAGATTTCTCAGTTCCCAGTTGTTCTTGAACTCGGCATTATTTCGTTTTCTGCCAGTGCAAAACACTGCACCAACAGTCCCAAAATGTCAGGCAAGCTAAATCAGGTGCATCTCTTCCTCACAAAGAAAATGTTCCTACATTTAGTTTCACAAGTTCTTATCTGTTCTCTTCAACATTGCCAGCTGTTTGCCAGGCTATGTGCATGGATTAGAGTCAGTAGTGGTAAAAGTACTCAATTGTCATACTTGAGTAAAAGTAAAGATACCTTAATTAATAGAAAATGACTTAAGTAAAAGTCACCCAGCAAAATACTACTTGAGTAAAAGTCTAAAAGTATTTGGTTTTAAATATAGTTAATTATCAAAAGTAAATGGAATTGCTCAAATGTACTTAAGGGTCAAAAGTCAAAGTATTAACCATTTCAAATTCCTTATATTAAGCAAACCAGACGGACGGCACCATTTTTGTATTCTTTTTTTATTGACGGATATCTAAGGGCACCCTCCAACACATCATTTACAAACAAAGCATTTGTGTTTAGTGAGTCTGCCAGATCAGAGGCAGTAGGATTGACCAGGGATGTTCTCTTGATAAGTGTGTGAATTCCACCATTTTCCTGTAAAAATGTAAGGAGTACTTTTGGGTGTCATGGAAAATGTAAGGAGTAAAAAGTACATTATTTTCATTAGGAATGTAGTGAAGTAAAATTCCAAGTTGTCAAAAATATAAATAGTAAAGTACAGAAACCCCCCAAAAACTACTTAAGTAGTACTTTAAAGTGTTTTTACACCACTGAATATATTTCACACTGTGGCCTAGCTGAACTCTTAAAAATACAACTATAGTGATAGAATACGCCAAAGACTTAGTGCTTTTCAGTAGTCTGCCTATTATTTGGTCCAAAGTTCCTGGTTTGCTGCTGCAATGCTCTGATTCACATGATCTTACCCAAATTTCAGCCTGCCATTTAATAGTCAAAGCTATTGACAACCTTTGATCTGTATAGTCAAATACACTATGAGGCCCAACTTGAGTGTTGCCAAATAAATTTAGAGATGAGACACCAATATGTTTGTATTTGTATTTATTATGGATCCTCATTAGTTCCTGCCAAGGCAGCAGCTACTCTTCCTCGGGTCCAGACACATTAAGGCTCATCACAAAATAAATAAACCAAACTAAATAAAACAGTACATCATATAACATCACCACACCACTATATATCTACAACACAAAAATGTACAATACCACCATACAACAATAGTAAAATGTATATGTGTATAGAGAGTGTGTGCTAGTGTGTGTGTGAGTATGCGTGTGTGTCCCTGTGTATCTCTTCACGGTCCACGCTGTTCCATAAGGTGTAGTTTTATCTGTTTTGTTTATTTAATTTCACTGCTTGCATGAGTTACTTGATGTGGAATAGAGTTCCATGTGATCATGGCTCTGTGTAGTACTGTGCGTTTCCCAGAGTCTGGTCTGGACTTGGTGGACTGTGAAGAGACCCCTGGTGGCATGTCTATTGGGGTATGCATGGGTGTCTGAGTTTGAACAGACACCTCAGTACTTCCAACATGTCAATCCCTCTCACAAAGACAAGTAGGGAATGCAGTCAATCTCTTCTCTACTTTGAGCATGTCATTGATGTTAGCTCTCTGTATACATTTAAGGGCCAGCCGTGCTGCTCTGTTCTGGGCCAACTGTAATTTGCATATGTCCCTCTTTGTGGCACTTGACCATATGACTGGACAGTAGTCTACGACCTGTAGAACTTGTTTTGTTGATAGCCTAGTTAAGAAAGCAGAGCAACGCTTCATTATGGACAGACCTCTCCCCATTTTAGCTACCATTGCATCAATATGTTTTGACCATGACAGTTTACAATCCAGGGTTATACCAAGCAGTTTAGTCTCTCAACTTGCTACATTTACACATGATTTATTACAAGATTTAGTTTAGGGTTTAGTGAATGATTTGTCCCATATAAAATGCTTTTAGCTTTTGAAATATTTAGTTCTAGCCTATTACTTTCCACCCATTCTAAAACTGACTGCAGCTCTTTGTTAAGGGTTGCAGTGATTTCACTTGCTGTGGTAGCTGAAGTGTATAATGTTGAGTCATAAGCATACATAGATACACAGGCTTTACTCAGTGCCAGTGACAGGTCATTAGTAAAGATTGAAAAAAGTAAGGGGCCTAGACAACTGCCCTGGGGAATGCCAGACTATCTGTATTATGTTGGAGAGGCTTCCATTAAAATAACACCCTCTGTGCTATTTTAGACAGGTAACTCTTGATCCTCAATATAGCAAGGGATGTGAAGCCATAACACACGTTTTTCCAGCAGCAGATTATGATCGATAATGTCAAAAGCTGCACTGAAGTCTAACCAAACAGCTCCCAAAAGAATCTCACTGTAATTAACACAAGTCACCTCAACTGTAAATTGAAATGCCTCTTAATGAGTGAAGAACTGACAAACAGGAATGGAAGCCAAGATCACACAGCATATGTAAATATGAAAGTTATATAGTCTTCAAAACAGGTACTGGATTTTTCATCATCCATACATTAAAATTCAATTATGTCCTCTGAACTCAGAGGGGATTTTTTTTACAATGAAATGCTTTGCATGTTAACACACTAGTACTGTACATACCAACATACCAATTTTTATATATACACTGCTCAAAAAATAAAGGGGACACTAAAATAACACATCCTAGATCTGAATGAATGAAATATTCTTATTAAATACTTTTTTCTTTACATAGCTGAATGTGCTGACAACAAAATCACACAAAAATTATCAATGGAAATCAAATTTATCAACCCATGGAGGTCTGAATTTGGAGTCACACTCAAAAGTGGAAAACCACACTACAGGCTGATCCAATTTTGATGTAATGTCCTTAAAACAAGTCAAAATGAGGCTCAGTAGTGTGTGTGGCCTCCACGTGCCTGTATGACCTCCCTACAACACCTGGGCATGCTCCTGATGAGGTGGCGGATGGTCTCCTGAGGGATCTCTTCCCAGACCTGGACTAAAGCATCCTCCAACTCCTGGACAGTCTGTGGTGCAACGTGGCGTTGGTGGATGGAGCGAGACATGATGTCCAAGATGTGCTCAATTGGATTCAGGTCTGGGGAACGGGCGGGCCAGTCCATAGCATCAATGCCTTCCTCTTGCAGGAACTGCTGACACACTCCAGCCACATGAGGTCTAGCATTGTCTTGCATTAGGAGGAACCCAGGGCCAACCGCACCAGCATATGGTCTCACAATGGGTCTGAGGATCTCATCTCGGTACCTAATGGCAGTCAGGCTACCTCTGGCAAGCACATGGAGGGCTGTGCGGCCCCCAAAGAAATGCCACCCCACACCATGACCCACCCACCGCCAAACCGGTCATGCTGGAGGATGTTGCAGGCAGCAGAACGTTCTCCACGGCGTCTCCAGACTCTGTCACGTCTGTCACATGTGCTCAGTGTGAACCTGCTTTCATCTTTGAAGAGCACAGGGCGCCAGTGGCGAGTTTGCCAATCTTGGTGTTCTCTGGCAAATGCCAAACGTCCTGCACGGTGTTGGGCTGTAAGCACAACCCCCACCTGTGGACGTCAGGCCCTCATACCACCCTCATGGAGTCTGTTTCTGACCGTTTGAGCAGACACATGCACATTTGTGGCCTGCTGGAGATAATTTTGCAGGGCTCTGGCAGTGCTCCTCCTGCTCCTCCTTGCACAAAGGCGGAGGTAGCGGTCCTGCTGCTGGGTTGTTGCCGTCCTACGGCCTCCTCCACGTCTCCTGATGTACTGGCCTGTCTCCTGGTAGCGCCTCCATGCTCTGGACACTACACTGACAGACACAGCAAACCTTCTTGCCACAGCTCGCATTGATGTGCCATCCTGGATGAGCTGCACTAGCTGAGCCACTTGTGTGGGTTGTAGACTCCGTCTCATGCTACCACTAGAGTGAAAGCACCGCCAGCATTCAAAAGTGACCAAAACATCAGCCAGGAAGAATAGGAACTGAGAAGTGGTCTGTGGTCACCACCTGCAGAACCACTCCTCTATTGGGGGTGTCTTGCTAATTGCCTATCATTTCCACCTGTTGTCTATTCCATTTACACAACAGCATGTGACATTTATTGTCAATCAGTGTTTCTTCCTAATAAGTGGACAGTTTGATTTCACAGAAGTGTGATTGACTTGGAGTTACATTGTGTTTTTAAGTGTTCCCTTTATTTTTTTGAGCATATATAATGTATATATAATTTAAAAAATATATATATATTTCCAGAAAATATAGTACTTGTTTTACTGTGTATATAGATACTTTTGTACCTGTTTCCTCCAGCATCTTCACAAGGTCCTTCGCTGTTGTTCTGGGATTGATTTTCACTTTTCGCACCAAAGTACGTTCATCTCTAGGAGACAGAACTTGTCTCCTTCCTGAGAGGTATGACGGCTGTGTGGTCCCATGGTGCTTATACTTGCGTACTATTGTTTGTACAGATGAAGGTGGTACCTTTAGGCGTTTGGAAATTGCTCCCAAGGATGAACCAGACTTGTGGAGGTCTACATTTTTTTTTCTGAGGTCATGGCTGATTTTTTTGTTGATTTTCCCATGATGTCAAGCAAAGAGGCACTGATTTTGAAGGTAGGCCTTGAAATACATCTACAGGTACACCTCCAATTGACTGAAATTATGTAAATGATCCTAACAGAAGCTTCTAAAGCCATTACATAATTTTCTGGAATTTTCCAAGCTATTTAAAGGCACAGCCACCTTAGTGTATGTAAACTTCTGGCCCCCTGGAATTGTGATACAGTGAATTATATGTGAAATAATCTGTCTGGCAACAATTGTTGGAAAAAGTCCTTGTGTCATGCAAAAAGTAGATGTCCTAACCGACTTGGCAAAACTATAGTTTGTTAACAAGAAATGTGTGCAGTATATATATATATATATATATATATATATATATATATATATATATATATATATATATATACATATATATACACATATATACACACACACACACACAACCGTTCAAAGGTTTGGGGTCACTTAGAAATGTCCTTGTTTTTGAAAGGAAATCATATATTTTGTCCATTAAAATAACATAAAATTGATCAGAAATACAGTGTAGACATTGTTAATGTTGTAAATTACTATTGTAACTGGAAACGGCAGATTTTTTTATGGAATATCTACATAGGCATAGAGGCCCATTATCAGCAACCATCACTTTATTCTGAAACATCAGTCTATTCTTGTACTGAGAAATGAAGCCTATTCCATGGGAGAAATTGCCAAGAAACTGAAGATCTCATACAATGCTGTGTACTACTCCCTTCACAGAACAGCGCAAACTGGTCCTAACCAGAATGGAAACAGGAGTGGGAGGCCCCGGTGCTCAACTGAGCAAGAGGACAAGTATATTAGAGTGTCTAGTTTGAGAAACAGACGCCTCAACTGGCAGCTTCATTAAATAGTACCAGCAAAACACCCATCCCAACGTCAATAGTGAAGAGGCGACTCCAGGATGCTGGCATTCTAGGCAGAGTTGCAAAGAAAAAGCCATATCTCAGACTGGCCAATAAAAATAAAAGATTAAGATGGGCAAAATAACAAACACTGGACAGAGGAACTCTGCCTCGAAGGCCAGCGTCCCGGAGTCACCTCTTCACTGTTGAAGTTGAGACGAGTGTTTTGACTAAAGGGGGCACTGTTTTGAAGCTAGAGCGCCTCCATCATGGCACTCTGTGAAACATATTTAGGAAGCTATAGAAATGCATTTGTTAATGTCTACATTTGTTTTTGCCACTTGTATTCTATTACAGACACCTTAATGAATACTTGTAAATTATATTTATGTGAGCTAAACATTTAAAAATGAAAAGATATATAAAAACATTTTCTTTAAAGTGTGATTTTGAGAAATGTCTAATGTTACTGTCCCCACTATAACAAAACTACTTAAATACATGTAATTGTTTCCTTGAAACATTTAATTGAAATACTGTAGAATTCCATTCATTCCTATGGAGGACTGCTCCCTCTGGGGAGTGAAAATATGGCAGACTGGTGGCTTCAAAGCCCAATACACAGCATCAGCAAACCAAGGTTTATAGACATTATTGGTCCGTCCACACACGACATTCTCATTTGAAATCTTTGTGTGAATTCTACACACATAGAGTACAGACACCACCAAGTGGTGGATTTGAATCATGAAATGTAGGCCTACTTTTGCCCCAAGAGGGAGCGCTTTACACACAAATGTGTAATCCATGTTAAGAGTTTGGTAAATAAATTGTCTTTATCAGTTACTGGCTTGGGGTTTTGTGATACTTCATTGTGCCATTACATTATACCTCATGTAATGATTGCAGTGGAGCTAATGGAATATTGCATGAAACATCAAACAAATAAAACACAACAATAATCAAAGTAATTCGGGGCATTTCATGAAAAGGTCTCTGAGTCTCTACTGGAAGACACCAGTATTATACATATATTTTCTCAAGTTACATGCCAATTGACAAACCTGTCACAAGGCATGATTCTGCATTTGAAGGTGCAGCCATCAAAACCTCCAATGCCAATTGATTAGCTGCAATAAATCCACTGACATTGCAAAATTAAGGCTAAAGGCCCATGGCTCAGGTTTGTGCAACATGAGTCACTGTCTTGGGACACAGTGATTGAAAAGGTGACTATTTGATGAGCCCCTAAAGTAAGACAAGTGAGGCTTCGTGAGGAGCAGCTTAAATGTGGATTGGGACACATTTGAAAAAACAGAGCTGAGTGTTAAAATACTATTTAAGGGTATTTCAATTACTTTCAATTACATTTGAAAGTAAGAATTTAAAAAATGTAAAAATAAAAACACAAGTAGTTGAATATTGGAATGCATTTGTAAATACACTTGGAAAGTATTGGCATACTTGACAATACTCAAATAGACAGTGCATTTTCAAATATAAATAAATACTTTTGGTCATTTGAATCCAGGTCTGTTTGGTATTTGATATAATGTATTTGGAAATAAGTATTTGAAATATGTTCAAATAGTAGGCTTTTTTATAGGATACTTCCGATAGAAGTAGTTGATTTAGGCCAGATTATTTGAGAATGCTCAAATACACAGAAAAGAGGTATCTAAATAGCAAATAATAAAATAGTCCTACACATGTATTTGAATTCAGCTCTGGAGACAAACGCGATTCAAACTCAACAAAGACAAACACTACCAGGATGAAAAGAATATGGTGTGTGAGAGAGGGTGAACTCAGTTGGGGTAACCCCCAAATTTGCTGTACTGGTGTTAGAAATGGGATTGCGCTGCTGGGAGACTGTTGAAAGTGTGTCACATCGGGATTGAGAAACCCCTGACGGCAGTGTGCAATTTCGGGCCAGACCCAATGTAGGCGGAGTCAAACGCGTTTAACCCGAACGCTTCCGGTCTCCTTCAACGTCACCCAAATTGAGGCACAACGTCAACGAAAGCTAACCTTAATTGGGCCTAGCCAACATGGATAAAAATATAGACCATGGAAGTAAGTGAGACTGTCATTATGCATAATGTACTTTGTAATATTCATGTTATACCAGTGCAGTGGTATATTTTTATATTACCAACAACCGCACTGATGTTAGCATAGCGTTAATTAGCACGTGAGCTAGCTAATTGCCCACAATGAAGGAAACCTACTCGGTTTACATGTACAGTTATGTAATTGATTTGATCGTGATTGTCTGTATGTATGCCTTGTTGTGATTGGCTGCCTCTGAATGTGTAAGATTGATGCAAATCCCTTAGTTACACATAGTAAAGTTACATACAATAATTAAATCACCTGGTCCCAAAATACATGGCAAGTCAAGAAAAGTCATTCTAACTCGTTCACACTGCAAACTGAAGTTAAATAAGAAAAATATAAGAAAAACTTCAAAACACGAATGACTTATGAAAGAAAGCATACACATTGCTTTGAAACAGTGTCCAAGGAAAGATTTTTGGCATGTGAGTGCATTGATGTGAGAAATGGTGTGTTTGCAGTCGAAAATACATTTTCTGGTCCAGCAACACACATACATGTTGTGAAAAATACTTAGGCTAATTCAGTTCCAACTGTGTTCAAAACTGTTATGCATGCTGGAGTATAAAAAGCTGTTGAATTGTTCTTTTTCTTTACTTTTTTAAATTATTTGTTATCATAACTATCAAACTTAACAACCTACTCTTTCTTAATTTACAGTACGCTCTGCACATTGCAATGGAAGCACAGTGTGATTTCACTGAGGTATGTATGAATTATGAAATTCTCATCACTAGTGTATATAATGTTTTTTGGGATACTCATCCGAATGTGTGATTTTCTTTTTCAAAGGAAAACATGCAGCAAATTAGGCGGCGGTGGTGCCTAGTTCTCCTGCAGAACTTTCCCATGCCGTAAGTCTTGAACATTATACAAACTTTTCATTTGCATCCTTAAATTCACTTGGTTCATTGTAGGCAGACTGACCTGAGTACATGTTCATATTGAATGCATGTCATTCACTCACTAAGGTCTGAAGAAGAGAGGTTGAAAGATCGAAAAATGTGGCGAAAACAAAACACACTACAGGGAGGTGTGGTATGATGAGTGGTATAGTCTTAAACCAATGTTTAAAGACTTAAACTGCCCCCTATTAGCTAAATTAAGGTGCATTATTGTACACACATCCCTAGAGGTTCCCTTGCATTACTTAATGACCACAATCTGTTTTCTTTTCTTTCTAGACGATACTGAAAACAAAACACGACGAGCTGTGAACTGGGTATGTAGTCTACTGTGTGTAATGCTGAAGGCTTGATGTATGGCAAGATATAATAGTTGTGATGACTTGATGAGTAGTTATAGATATCACTGAAAACCCCTTTAGTAATAGTGGCTTTTGTTTGCAAGGTGGTATTGTGAAAGTAGGGTGTAATTTGACTTGATGAGCCAATACTCTGAATATTTATTCTTCCTTTTTCTTCAAGGAAGCAGATGTTCTTCTAAGGGACACCCTAGAGGCAGCGAACATTTAAAGGCACTGTTTCCCTCCCTAGTGTAATTGGGATGGACAGGGAAGACCGCATTACAATCCTTAAAGAACTACGGTTGTATGATGGCCTGGATGAAGAGGAAAATATTCTCCTCAAGGAACCATTCATGTTCCAGAGAGATTATGAGATGTTCTATGTGGAGGCAGTTTACAACAAGAACATTACTGTCTTTGCCTCTTTTGAGGAGCAGGAGTGAAGCCATTTTTGAGGAGTAGTCAAACCTTGTTTTTGTCTGCTGTTTCAATTGTTAATTGTGTTATGTTGTTTAGTAAAGATGACATAGAAGTCACCCGAGTCTCTGATCTCTGTACTGGAGCTGGTATAACTTAATGTACAAAGCACCTTCAGCTATTCAGTATGTCTACTATATAGTTTAGTCTGTCTCCATTCTCATTGGGAAAGTAAATAGCATTATAAATCAGGGTAGGTAGTAACTGTATGTGTGTGTATGCTCAATGAAATAATATAAAGTTAACATTTATCAACACAATTTTAACAGTACATGACATAAGTCTGTTCACTGCAACAATATCAGTAGATTGTCTAAAGTATAGCATGAAGCAAAAAGTGTTACAACACATCTAGTACCACTTTGTATAATTATTTCTTACAGTTTCAAAAATGAAATGCGTTTGTATTCAACGCGTGCCTTGTGCAAACTTGCGTGTTTGTATTCCGTGTGTGACTGTCAAACCTCAGCTGGACTAAAAAAGGTGGGTGGGGTCAAACGTTTGACTCCGACCACATTGAGACCGGCCCTGAATTGCACACTGCAGTCAGGTGTACTTGTCAGGACTTGCACTTTCCAAAGGAAGGGGCAGAGATTTGCAAAATTTCTGTATTTGAAATACTAATTTCAATTCAGAGTATTTTGTCATTTGTAGTACACTGGGCTGAACTAAACTCAAATGTATTTTGTAACAAGATACTTTAGAGAGCTGTAGGTGTATGTGAATTTATACTTTCAAAATAAATACTTTTCTATACCATTTATTTTTAGTGGTTCACAACTGGCCCCCTCTCACTAAAAATGGACAATTGCAAAGCATTTCAGGCCCTGTGTGTAGCTAACTCACCCTCTCTGCCCATTCATCGCCATTTACTCGTTGTCTCACCCGTTGTCTTAGTTCTCCCAATCAACACCTGTGATTGCTCTATACCTTTCTCAGTATGCCTTGTATACTGTTGTTTAGGGCAGCTCTCATTGTTTTATTTTACTGCGGAGCCCCTAGTCCTGCTCAACATGCCTCAGATAGCCCCCTTGTCCCACCCCCCACACATGCGGAGCCCACACTTAGCTTAACTGGCGCCTCTAGAGATGCAACCTCTCATCGTCACTCAATGCCTAGGGTTTACCCCCATTGTACTTGCACCCTACCATACCCTTGTCTGTACACTATGCCCTGAATCTATTCTACCACGCCCAGAAATCTGCTCCTTTTATTCTCTGTTCCCAAAGCACTAGACAACCAGTTATTTTTGCCTTTAGCTGTATCCTTATCCTACTCCTCCTCTGTTCCTCTGGTGATGTAGAGATTAACCCAGGCCCTGTGTCCCCAGGCGCTCTCATTTGTTGACTTCTGCAACTGTAAAAGCCTTGGGTTCATGAATGTTAACATCAGAATTCTCCTCCCTAAGTTTGCTTTATTCACTGCTTTAGCACACTCCACCAACCCTGATGTCCTAGCTGTGTCTGAATCCTGGCTTAGGAAGGCCACCAAAAATTCTGAAATTTCCACCCCCAATTACAACATTTCCATCAAGACAGAACTGCAAAAGGGAGCGGAATTGCAATCTACTGTAGAGATAGCCTGCAGAGTTCTGTCATACTATCCAGGTCTATGCCTAAACATTTCAAGCTTCAACTTTTAAAGATCCATCTCTCCAGAAATAAGTCCCTCACTGTTGCCTTGTTATAGACCCCTCTCAGCTGTGCCCTGGACACCATATGTGAATTGATTGCCCCCCCCCCCTCTATCGTCAGAGTTCTTACTGCTCGGTGACCTCAACTGGGATAAACTCATCCTGTTTTACAATCTAAACTAGATGCCCTCAATCTCACACAAATTATCAAGGAACCTACCAGGTACAACCCTAAATCCGTAAACATGGGCACCCTCATAGATATCCTGACCAACTTGCCCTCTAAATACACCTCTGCTGTTTTCAACCAGTATCTCAGCGATCACTGCCTCATTGCCTGTGCCGTTATGGGTCCGCGGTCAAACGACCACCCCTCATCACTGTCAAACGCTCCCTAAAACACTTTAGTGAGCAGGCCTTTCTAATCGACCTGGCCCGGGTATCCTGGAAGGATATTGACCTCATCCTGTCAGTAGAGGATGCCTGGTTGTTATTTAAAAGTGCTTTCCTCACCCTCTTAAATAAGCATGCCCCATTCAAAAAATGTAGAACTAAGAACCGATATAGCCCTTGATTCACTCCACACTTGACCGCTCTTGACCAGCATAAAAACACCCTGTGGCGTACTGCACTAGCTTCGAATAGTCCCCACTGTATGCAACTTTTCAGGGAAGTCAGGAACCAATACACACAGTTAGGAAAGCAAAGGTAAGCCTTTTCAAACAGAAATTTGCATCCTGCAGCACTAATTCCAAAAAGTTTTGAGACACTGTAAAGTCCATGGAGAATAAGAGTACCTCCTCTCAGCTGCCCACTGCACTGAGACTAGGAAACACTGTCACCACCGATAAATCCACGACAATCGATCATTTCAATAGGCATTTCTTTGGAGCTGGCCATGCTTTCCACCTGGCTACCCCATCCCTGGCCAACAGCTCAGCCCCCCCCCACTTCTCCTTCACCCAAATCCAGACAGCTGATGTTCTGAAAGAGCTGCAAAATCTGGATCCCTACAAATCAGCTGGCCTAGACAATCTGGACCCTCTCTTCCTAAAAATTATCCACCGCCATTGTTGCAACCCCTATTACTAGTCTTTTCACCCTCTCTTTTGTATCGTCTGAGATTCCTAAAGATTGGAAAGCGGCGCGGTCATCCTCCACTTCAAAAGGGGAAGACACTCTAGACCTATATCCATCCTGCCCGGCCTTTCTAAAGTCTTCGAAAGCCAAGTGAACAAACAGATCACAGACTATTTCGAATCCCACCTTCTTCGCTATGCAATCTGGTTTCCGAGCTGGCTTTCAACTCTGTCAATTACCATATTCTTATCGGCAGACTCAACAGCCTTGGTTTCTCAAATGACTGCCTCGCCTGGTACACTAACTACTTCTCAGATTGAGTTCAGTGTGTCAAATCGGAGGGCCTGCTGTCTGGACCTCTGGCAGTCTCTATGGGGGTGCCACAGGGTTCAATTCCTGGGCAGACTCTTTTCTCTGTATATATCAATGATCCATCTCTACGCAGATGACACCATTCTGTATACATTTTCTATTTGACCTTTATTTAACTTAGCAAGTCAGTTAAGAACAAATTATTATTTTCAATGACGGCCTAGGAACAGTGGGTTAACTGCCTGTTCAGGGGCAGAACGACAGATTTGTACCTTGTCAGCTCGGTTACTAGTCCAACGCTCTAACCACTAGGCTACCCTGCCGCCCATCTGGTCCCTCTTTGGACACTGTATTAACAAACCTCCAAATGAGCCTCAATGCCATACAACACTACTCCTGTGGCCTCCAACTGCTCTTAAATGCTAGTAAAACGAAATGCATGCTCTTCAACCGATCACTTCCCACACCCGCCAGCCTGACCAGCGTCACTACTCTGGACGGTTCTGACTTAGAATATGTGGACAACTTTAAATACCTAGGTATTTAGGTAAATACCTAGACTGTAAACTCTCCTTCCAGACTCACATTAAGCATCTCCAATCCAAAATTAATCTAGAATCGGCTTCCTATTTCACAACAAAGCCTCCTTCACTCATGCTGCCAAACATACCCTCGTAAAACTGACTGTCCTACCGATCCTTGATTTCGATGATGTCATTTACAAAATAGCCTCCAACACTCTACTCAGCAAATTGGATGCAGTCTATCTTCAAGCGTCAGCTGTCAGAGCAGCTTTCCGACCGCTGCAGCTATACACAGCCCATCTGTAAATAGCCCATGCAACCAAATACCTACCTCATCCCCATATTTGTTTTTGTTTTACTGCTCTTTTGCATTTAGCACATACCCTTATCCGGAGTTATTTACAGTCAGTGAATTCAACTAAGGTAGATAAACGTCAACATATAACAGTTATAGCAAGTAAAACGTTTCTGTAACCATTACTGATAATGTTGTTGCTCTTCGGGCCAGCTAGTTATTAAAAATGTAGGTTATTTCTATATCTTAAAATACATGTATTTTAATTAAATACTAATATTTTGTAGTTAATTTTAATACATTGATCTTTATTGTATTTTATAATTATATTTTGTCATTTTTGTCCATCCCTGGGAAGTTAGTAGTTTAAGTGTTCGATTGACAGTCGCATGGACCCAAATTCCAATTCACTGCAACACCAAACCTCTAAAATCAGACTCCCAGATAATACTGTTTTTTACACGTTGCCATGTCAGAGAAAGAGTATGGAGAACCTGAGCCTATTTGTCCCTAAATAATATATCGTGGACAGATTGCGTAAATGTAAATAAAACATACATTTAATCGAGCAAATTTTAGTCTGGGTTAAACGAGATTACGTCCTAACAGTAGCAAATGAATCCATGTTCTCTAGGCAGTAGGGCAGAAGAACTACATATCCCAGAAGGCAATAGAGAAACGTTGTCCTTCTCCAAGTAACTACTGTAGCTAGCTAGGTTCTCTCGAACTGTCTGTGTTTGTTTTAAGAGAGTGCTGCTAAACTGTAACATTCCAAATGTTGATCCCCTCGAGTGATGGTAATAGCTTTTTTTTCTACCATTCATTGAAGACTGAGGAGCGTAGCGACAGACATCTTTATTATGTATCACAACTGTGATTGACAGCGAGCGAGTTTGTTTTGCTAGCTAATTAGCCATCTCTTCCGTGGAATCTCGGATAAACCAGCAAATTAGCAGTAACTCGCTAGTTTATGTAGCACCTGTGGAAAAGGTTACTCGAGGGAGCTAATGACAACATCGGCTGGGGTAATGGGTCTGCTGTCTTGAAACAATAACTTGGAATACGATGCCTGGCTTGCTGGCTAGTAGGATAGGAACTGGATAGGAAGGTAAGTAAGGCTACTAGTACGGGAGCTAGCTAACGTTAAATATCTCACATCACTGAGACACTGCTAGCTAGGGCTGGAAAGAAGTTGGCAAGTTCGATAGCTAACGTTAGCTAAGACAGTCGTTTGCTAGAGGACACTGGTTATCAAACTAGCTATTTGCCGTTCAACGTTTGTTATGCCATATTTTGTTTGCGTGGACAGCGACAATGTGATGCAGTGATTTTGCTACGGAATTCCCCACGGCAGTAACGTTGCCCGCTAGCACTGCGATATCGCTTGCACAATCGGCCCTTTAAATTAACAGTGGACTTTTTGGACTGTTGGTGTCTGAAATCTATGACCCAGGGCACAACCTATACGTCAAGTAAACAAACATTAGTGATACTGATGCAAATAATTGAACAGTGGAAATCTGAATAAGTGAGACCATAAGAGAATTCACTGAAACGGAGCAGCAAATCACATTGATGCGCCCTTGTCCAATAACTTGCAATGGCAATTACAACTTGAAGACTGGGACCATTTGCATACCATATTCGGTTGGAAGTTCAAAAGGTGGTAGCAGGAAAGAGAAGAGCGTTCTCCCTATTGTGCCTCATTTCAGACTCGAATACCTACTGCAATGGAGGTGGTAGGTGGGGGAAATGTGCAGAAAGTCACTCCTTTAGCTAGAGAATTATCCCGACTCTTCAACAGCTACAATAAACACTCCATACAACTGAAAAAGAATCTGAAGGAGACCAACGCATTTTTCCGGGAAATAAAACGCAACTACAGTAACGCCTGCGCATCGGCCGCCAGCTCGGAGGCAGCTGCTCTGGAGGCAGGTAAGAATGTAAACCTGTTCACATTTGTTACCAATAATTACCGCTTTTCTCGGCATCATCACAACAGAATGTTCAGTAAAACTTCCACATTCCTCAGAAAACGGCATGCTTATCCAAACATGCATATCTAACTAGACCATATTAAGTGATTAGGTTGTCACATCATGTCACACACACTTTAGTACTTGAGGTTACTTTTATCCAAGTAGCTACAGTACTTATATTATAATATGCCTGTTACTGAAGGACCCTGTCTGATTCTTTTACATTCTACAGACTTGGCCTTCATTGAGAGCCACCACTCACAAGTTTTGTAATGTGCTCATTGGTTCCAGTCTGAAACCCGATTTAACTTTGGACAAGCCCCATAAACATAGACAACAAGCAGAGGAATGTCAGTCATTCTAGAATGAGTTTGAGTGGGAACTCTTCCGATTGTGGTCATTCAAGTTGGACTGAATTAGGTACAGCAGACTCTGCACATCCCATAATGTTCCAATTAGGAATGTGCACAAGTGCTGCTGACGTCAGGCAATTCCTAAAGGGCCCACAGGTTTCTGACCTGTACCCAATTCATATATGGTGGTGGGATGCCATATACAGGTGGATATTGTTAAAAGTTTAACTGTCATCTGAATGGAGGTAATGAGGTAGGGTAAATGGCCTAGGGTCTGCCTATTCCCCCACTGGAAAAAACAACTGTTGGCCGGACAGAGATTTCTTTGGCAACAAGTCGACTGTAGAAAATGTGTTAAATAGGATTTAGAGGGAAAATTAACAGATTAGGGCCAGCTAAAGTCTATCTCAACAGTATGACCTGACAAAGGGCACCCAGTATGCTGAGATTCCCGCTTAAGAAATAACTGAGGCAAAAGGAAACATGTACTGATGATAAATAACATAGTAGGCTACATATCCATTTGCTGTAAGCCATCCTAATTTCATAATTTTAAACTCTGCACTAGTCACTGCACTAGTTAATTTGGGGATAGCCTGACCTTGAAATGTGTGCGGCTGATGAGTAGGGTGTGAGTCTCACGTTCCTGTCTAGGAGATGTGAGTTCTTTTGAGCCTCTGTCTAATAGGGCTGTCATTCAAGCCCACCTACCTGTCCACTAAGGTATGTTTGTGGGTTTAATGTTGCCACTAAACCCATTTACATTTACACACATTTACCAATAATGTTTCAACATCCTCAATCTAGTCCATCTAGAATGTCAAATTTAATGTGAAAAGCAAATCTATCCTTTCCATCAAGTAGGGCTATAAATATCTCTTTCAGTCTAACAACAAACCACAGAGAGGTTGCCATGCCAGATGACATGTTTCAAGCTCTAGTAACATGCTACAAAATGTGACCAGTCATCACTGAATGGAAAGTGCAGCTGTTTAACCTAATTCCAAGTGGATATTTTTATTAAGCATATAGGCATATTTTTATACAAAACCTTATGAACTCAGTCACCGCCTTTAGAATCACACACACACACACACACACACACACACACACACACACACACACACACACACGGCTGGTCTTTCTGGCCTCAACTAAAAACCTTATGAATGCCATAGTTGTGATAAAATGAGCTGCCACCTCCTTAAGCAAGGCGTCTTAAGTGAACTTGAATAAAATACCTAATTAGATGTAGAAAACAGTACAGTAGGTATTTAAATATATATATTTTTTTCTACTGTGGTTCAATCATCCATTGGATTATAAGGCCTACTGCGTGCAAAATGTTTTAGGCCAAACACCATGCAGAGTAATACCAGATAAACAGCTGCAGAGGAAACAGTGTCGGGTTGGAGAAAGAGGGAGTGAATATAAGGGGTGGGGAGGGAAAGAGAGAAACAGAGTAGAGCAGTCCATTGCTGGCATTGTCTTTGTCTGTTGTATAACTGCTTTAGAACGTGACTCCGCATCATGGAGAATTATGACCATTTCCTGTGATTAATTTAGATTGAAGATGACAAAGGTTAAAACAACGGGATTCTAATATCCCATAACTCTTCGCAACAATGGGGAAGAATTCTAAACAATGGGACTAGCAATTTGAGTGAAAATTACTCAAGGGAATGTTAGCAGTACAGAAAGTTTGCCATCAAAGTGGAAAATAAACACAATTATAGTGCATTTCAGCTTACTCAGCAAATGCATAGTATAACTGTTTTATTGTCATTCTAATCATTACAATTTTTTTCAAATGATCTACACCCACTTTATTATTATTTCCTGACCGCTGGTCATGTTTTCTATGCTAATCCTGTAGAATCAGCAACGGCGCTGGTTTAATTATAAGAAATGTATATATTTATTGAACGCTCCCGCATGGACTTATTACGTTGTCTTAACCTGTATGTGCATTTGGAAAGTATTCAGACCCCTTTACTTTTTCTACATTTTGTTAGGTTACAGCCTTATTCTAAAATGTATTAAATTGTTTTCCCCCCCTCATCATTCTACACACAATACCCCATAATGACAAAGCAAAAACAGGTTTTTAGAAATGTTTTTCAATTTATACAAAATTAAAAACTGAAATCACATTTACATAGTTATTCAGACTAGAGGTCGACCGATTAATCGGAATGGCCGATTTAATTTAATTAACAATCGGTATTTTTGGGCGCCGATTTTATAAAAAAAATATACCTTTTATTTAACCAGGCAAGTCAGCTAAGAACACATTCTTATTTTCAATGACGTCCTAGGAACGGTGGGTTAACTGCCTTGTTCAGGGGCAGAACGACAGATTTTCACCTTGTCAGCTCTGGGGATTCATCCTTGCAACATTACAGTTAACTAGTCCAACGCTCTAACCACCTGCCTCTCATTGCACTCCACGAGGAGCCTGCCTGTTACGCGAATGCAGTAGAAGCCAAGGTAAGTTGCTAGCTAGCATTAAACTTATAACAAACTTTCAATCATAATCACTTATCACACATGGTTGATGATATTACTGGTTTATCTAGCGTGTCCAGCTTGGCATATAATCGATGCAACGCTGGGGGATGATTTAACAAAAGCGCATTTGCGAAAAAAGCACAATCGTTGGACGACTGTCCCTAACCATAAACACAAATGCCTTTCTTAAAATCAATACACAGAAGTATATTTTAAACCTGCATATTTAGCTAAAAGAAATCCAGGTTAGCAGGCAATATTAACCAGGTGAAATTGTGTCACTTCTCTTGCGTTCATTGCACGCAGTGTCAGGGTATATGCAACAGTTTGGGCAGCCTGGCTCATTGCGTTCTAATTTGCCAGAATTTTACGTAATTATGACATAACATTGAAGGTTGTGCAATGTAACGAGTATATTTAGACGTAGGGATGCCACCCTTTAGATAAAATACCGAACGGTTCTGTGTTTCACTGAAATAATAAATGTTTTGTTTCTGGATTCGACCATATTAATGACCAAAGGCTCGTATTTCTGTGTGTTATCATGTTATAATTAAGTCTATGATTTGATAGAGCAGTCTGACTGAGCGTTGGTAGGCAGCAGCAGGCTCGTAAGAATGAATTCAAACATCACTTTCGTGCGTTTTGCCAGCAGCTCTTCGCAAGCACAGCGCTATTTATGACTTCAAGCCTATCAGCCTAATGGCTGGTGTAACCGATATGAAATGGCTAGCTAGTTAGCGTGGTGCACACTAATAGCGATTCAAACGTCACTTGCTCTGAGACTTGGAGTAGTTATTCCCCTTGCTCTGCAAGGGCCACGGCTTTTGTAGAGCGATGGGTAACGCTGCTTCGAGTGTGGCTGTTGTCGATGTGTTCGTGGTTTGAGCCTAGGTAGTGGCGAGGAGAGGGACGGAAGCTATACTGTTACACTGGCAATACTAAAGTGCCTATAAGAACATCCAGTAGACAAAGGTATATGAAATACAAATGGTATAGAGAGAAATAGTCCTATAAATACTATATTAACTACAACCTAAAACCTCTTACCTTGGAATATGGAAGTGTCATGTTAAAAGGAACCACCAACTTTCATATGTTCTCATGTTTTGAGCAAGGAACTCAAACGTTAGCTTTTTTACATGGCACATATTGCACTTTTACTTCTCCAACACTTTGTTTTTGCATTATTTAAACCAAATTGAACATGTTTCATTATTTATTTGAGGCTAAATGGATTTTATTGATGTATTATATTAAGTTAAAATAAGTGTTCATTCAGTATTGTTGTAATTGTCATTATTACAAATAATATTAATCGGTATCAGCTTTTTTTTTTGGTCCTCCAATAAACAGTATAGGCGTTGAAAAATCACAATCGGTCGACCTCTAATTCAGACCCTTTGCTATGAGACTTGAAATTGAGCTCAGGTGAATCCTGTTTCCATTGATCATCCTTGAGATGTTTCTACAACTTGATTGGAGTCCACCTGTGGTAAAATTCAATTGATTGAACATGATTTGGAAAGGCACACACCTGTCTATATAAGGTCCCACAGTTGACAGCGCATGTCAGAGCAAAAACCTACCAATGTGATCGAAGGAATTGTCTGTAGAGCTCCAAGACAGGATTGTGTCGAGGCACAGATCTGGGGAAAGGTACCAAAACATTTCTGCAGCATTGAAGGTCCCCAAGAACAGTGGCCTCCATCATTCTTAAATGGAAGAAGGTTGGAACCACCAATACTCTTCCTAGAGCTGGCTGCCTGGCCAAACTGAGCAATCGGGGGAGAAGGGCCTAAGTGAGGGATGTGACCAAGAACCCGATGGTAACTCTGACACAGTTCCTCTGTGGAGATGGGAGAACCTCCCAGAAGGACAACCATCTCTGCAGCACTCCACCAATCAGGCCTTTATGGTAGAGTGGCCAGACGGAAGCCACTCCTCAGTAAAAAGCACATGACAGCCCGCTTGGAGTTTGCGAAAAGATACCTAAAGACTCTCAGACCATGAGAAACAACATTCTCTGGTCTGATGAAACCAATATTGAACTCTTTGGCCTGAATTGCAAGCATCATGTCTGGAGGAAACCTGGCACCATCCATACTGTGAAGCGGGGTGGTGGCAGCATCATGCTGTGGGGATGTTTTTCAGCGGCAGGGACTGGGAGACTAGTCAGGATCGAGGGAAAGATGAACGGAGCAACGGAGCAAAGTACAGAGAGATCCTTGATGAAAACCTGCTCCAGAGCACTCATGTCCTCAGACTGGGGTGAGGGATCATCTTCCAACAGGACAATGACCCTAAGTTCACAGCCAAGACAATGCAGGAGGGGCTTCAGAGCAAGTCTGTGAATGTCCTTGAGTGGCCCAGTCAGAGCCTGTACTTGAACCCAATATAAACTCTCTGGAGAGACCTGAAAATAGCTGTGCTGGAATGCTCCTCATCCAACATGACAGAGCTGGAGAGGATCTGCAGAGAAGAATGGGAGAAACTCCCCAAATACAGGTGTGCCAAGCTTGTAGCATCATACCCAAGAAAACGCCAGGCTGTAATAGCTGCTTAAAGTGCTTCAACAAAGTACTGAGTAAAGGGTCTGAATACTTATGTAAATTAAAACATTTCTTAACATGTTTTTGCTTTTTCATTTTGGGCTATTGTGTGTAGATTGAGGGGAAAAACGATTTAATCATTTTTCGAATAAGGCTGTTACGTAACAAAGTGGAAAAAGTCAAGGGGTCTGAATACTTTCTGAACGCACTGTATTTTCCACCTAATGATGAACCAGGATGTATGGGTTGCCACAGAGATGGGTCAGGAGATAACAGACAAGGGCTTAAGGAGGGATCTTTGAAGTAAACACAATAGATTCTCCCTCTGACCTTTCCTATGCCAGAAGTGCAGAGACAAAGAGATGCAAGACACCAGTTCACAACAGGTTCCGTTATTTCTCTATTGCAAGCCAATCCGTTGGAATTTGCACACATTCAAAGTGGGATATTAGATGTTGTTATAACATTACATTGTATTATCAACGTATGCAGATTTTTACTAGGCCTAATACCTGAAGAAAAAGGCTTCTTCCTTACCCCTCAGAAGGGAGAGGGACAACAACTCAAGCCCTCCCCCCACCATTACTATTCCCTGTTCCCTGTTTGGAATTGTTAGGTTAGATTACTCGTTGGTTATAACTGCATTGTCGGAACTAGAAGCACAAGCATTTCGCTACACTCGCATTAACATCTGCTAACCATGTGTATGTGACAAATAAAATTAGATTTGATTCCCTTCTATACACCCATATGTTGTTGTCCCTTCTCTTAGGCCAGCTGAGCTGCATCTCCTTCCCCCGGCATGAGGAGGAGTTCCTGCAAAGCAACGTGGGCAGCGTCCTCTACATCGTGGTACTTGGTCAGGACTGTGCCGCGCGCTACCAGCTGCTCAACTGCCTGCTGGGGGAGCGGCTCTTGCCCCTGGGGCCTGAGGCGGGCGAGGCCTGCGATGGCGTCCAGGGCACCTCCTGCAAGAGGAGAAAGCTGTGCTTCACCCACGGGCGCCAGACGCGACTCAGCCTGGCGCTGCCCGGCCAGTATGAGCTGGTGCACCAGCTGGCGGCCCACTGTGGGCGCTGGGATACGGTTCCCCGGGAGGACCTGGAGATCCAGGAGGAGTGTGAAGACCCCGCCCACAGGCTGGCTGAGCTGGAGATCACCCTGCACCACCCTCTGCTACAGGTACACCTACATTTGCGAGGAGGATTCCGGTGGTGGGAGTCTTTTTTTATGTATTTGCAATGTAAGCCTACAGGAGAAATGGTCAAAGGTCCTTTTTACTTATTTGTATGCTCATTGACGTTACAGTATTGATTTGATAAATGCATGATTCGTTGGCTCTCATGAGTGAGTCTTTTGAGTTTTTGGCTTTGATTGATGATACTGTCATCTCACTGATGATATGTTAGTTCTCCCTCTTATGGGAACTAGAATGGCAGGCTTGTTTTTCATCGTCCTCTCCAGGCTGGTAACATTAATAGCACACAAAGGTTACTGCACAGAGTAGATCAGTCCCCATGTTAGTCTGAGCTTTCCCTCTGGTCCCAGAGGTTACTTACTGAAGACTAGTCGACTCCTCTACCAGGTGGACAGACACAGCCTATCTTGCTCGGCTGACTAACATGCCTTGGTGTGTGGATTGCACTGTGCTTGCTTGTTGTCACGTGCGGGTCGAGAAAAGTGGTGCTTAATCCTTCAAACAAAGGCCTTGCTTAGCTGGTCGCCATGGAAGCCAGGCTCCAGACAGCGCTGAGACGTATGCGTTAGCTAGGCCCTGCCTGCACTGCCTTATAGGCCGCTCGGCCCCCAGGCCACCCTCACCTTATGTAATGGCCCTGGACTGGTGTGATTCACATGACCGGGGCACATAAGGAAAACACTTCCAAAGTTAAACCCTTCACTGCGATGATTAAGTTGCCATGGTTACGACTGGATCCTTCCAGCAGGGCACTGCTTATTAGCCCATGTCATAATTTGCTGTCTGTTTTTTTTTTTCTTTCTGTGTTTTGCCAAATTCATTATGATCGTTAGCTTCTTATTTGAAGAACAAAAAGCTGATATCAGGTTGCCCTGCCCTTAGGTTTTGTCTCTTTTGTGTTAAATTGGCGAGGCAGGATTCTGAGTATAAATGGAGTAGTGACGGAGCCAGTGTAAGTCAATATGTGATGACCTATGTGATTACTCACACATGAAATCAATCTTATGAAGTGGAATGCTCCCTTACCCATCTTATTTTTCCTGTTCTGTTTTCAGATAGGCTAAACCGGGTGCTATTGTTTACTCAATGATTAACAACACTTTACCTGAGAAGCTGTACAATTCTGGCTTGTATGTAATGTTTCTGACGCTTGTCAACCTGATTCATCTTGTCATGATAATGCAAACGCATGTGCCAGGTTGGGTAGGCTAGGCTGTGGTGTATTTAATAATGTAGTCAGAGCAGTAGTTCAAAGAGCTGCAGCTAGCTGCTGCTGTTTCCTCAGGGGGGCTAGAGGCTGGCAGGCAGGCAGGGAAGCAGCTCTCAGCCTACTGTGACATTCACACAGCCATGGCAGAATCAGAGCGCCCTTTTTTGGGAGGCCAGGAGATAAAAGGGCTAACTCGTTAATTACCCTCCTCTGGGCTCCCCACCCCACTCTCCCCAGGTTAGCCACACAGTGACACACATGACTGGGATAGTGCTAACCTATGTATGGATGCATTTCTCAGATAACCTCCCAGACATAAGTCTGCCACAAGTTCATATAGCCTAGATGTGTTTCTATATCTAAAGAATGTTTTCGACTGAGAATAAAAAATTATTGCTTACATATGCAGATTGTGGGTTGCAACTGTCCATTATTGTCTGATATAGGGGTTAATCCATTTGAATTCAATAACTTTTTGACAGCCTCCCTTATTATTATTAATACTTTTGAGGGGTGCTTATATTTGTCCTGTTGCTGGAATGTTTTTTTGTTGCATATCCCAACTACACCTGAAACACCCGTAGGGAGTGGGGTCACAGCCAGGGTCGCCATTGTGGAGCAATTGGGGTTAAGTGCCTTGCGCAAGGGTACTGCAACAGATTTTTTTTTCTCCTTGTTGGTTCTGGTATTTGAACCAGCAACCTTTTTGATTCAAACACAACTTTCCATACATGTTTGCAAGAAGTGGTCAGAAAGTGACTTTTTGGACTTTGGATAAAGGTGCTCAAAGTTGACCCATTTTGCATACCCACCATACCAGGAGACATCCATGTCTTCATCACTGAAAAAGATAAACGGTTGAGTTTGATATCATTTAAAATCTTACAAACAGGGTTGTCAAACTATTTTATACTTTTTTGAATTTTATTGTCATCTAAACACGTGTAAACTCCGGTTTTACACATGTTGTAGCTACTTTACATTATGAGTTTTTTTGTTGTACCTGCCATTGGTTGAGGCACAACATGCTCTCGAATATAGGGTGGGGGTAATTTCAATCATAGAAATAGGTCCATTCTATGAATTCTATCCCATTAAACCACTGCAATTTAGCTGGTACACTTGAAATGCACATTGTATTGACATGGCTGCCAGTCCACCCACGTCAAATGTCAACTTAAATTGTCATGTCTATTCTATGATCTATATTTTCTATGATTTCAATAGGTTTCTTATGGAGATTTGACAGTATAATTTAAAACAACAGATATTCCCATTCAAGTCAACATTCTCTGATGTGTGGACCTCCAACCATCTTTGTGATACAACAGTTGAAATTTCAATGTTATTCCCATTTGAATACGTTTATCAGCCAAAACATGACATCCACCCTGTATTCCAGAGCATTTTGCGTCTGAACCGATGGCGGGCACAACACAACCTCCGATGACGGAAAATACGGGTATGAGAATATAAAAACATCTGAGTTCACGTGTTTGTAGATGGTTGACGTTAAAGGTTAGAAAATGTTATGTTTTATTAACACATTTTTCAAGTAATTATAAATTAGTTTGACAGGGCTGTTTGTAAGCTTTTAAATGATATCCATCTTAACTGTTTATCTTTTCCAGTGTTGACGATACGGATGTCTCGTATGCAAAATAGGTCAACTTTTTGCACCTTTATCTCTTTAATGTTTTGGCATTGAGGTCCAAAAAGTCACTTTCTGACCACTTCTACACTGGGGAAGTGTAAATCAAAAGGGGTGTTGTCAAAAAGTGATTGAATTCAAATGGATTTACCCATAAGGGTGATAAAATAGTCTTCAAAATATCCCGTAGATATTCAGCAGTTGGACTACATTTGGAAATTGACTGCATTATGGCAATTGAAACATTCTATTTATTTTGATTGGTTGTGAAGAAATGTTTGCAGGCTATCTTTGTTCTGAAGAGACTGCTCAGTTGGCCAACGCTGTTGTTTCTTGGAGACGGGACTGACTGTCTCTTTTGTGTGGCTGTGTTAGTCATTTCTCTCTCTCTCTCTCTCTCTCTTACAGTCTGCCCCCCACCCTCCATTTCTCTTCCTCTTTCCCTCGTACGCCCTCTCGTTCTATTTCTGTGGCTGTTACTGTGTAATTCATCAAACGTGGAGTGAAAATGTTTTCTTGCTTGGTTTTCTGTTGCCCTCCCATACCCTTTCCCATGACCAGACAGGTCTGTGTTTGTGTTTATAGGGGATGGCACTGGCAGCACATACTGCGTCTGAGTTTTGTCCCAGTTAGAAAAACAATAATGTGACTGGTAGTAGTGTATGTGGGGGCCAATGAGGATTGGAGAAATATTGTGTACTACCCTGCATGTTTACTCAACCTAGGAATCTTTTTACTTAAAAAAACTGTACAAAAACAAGTGTACGGACATTTCTCATGCAAGAGAATTATACTCTTGTTGATACATGTAACTGCCAAAATAAAGGAAACACGTGAGTAAATGAGGGTTCTGGTTGCTCTTGTATGGTGTGGGATTCATTTTCCTACCATGGTTTAGGTCCATTCAACCTTACCCTTAGAGGGTAAGGTAAACACCAATAAATACACAGCCATTCAGAGTGGTCACTTTCAACATATGGTGAATAATTTCTATCCTGATGGGAGTGGTCTCTTCCAGGATGACAATGCCCCCATCCACAGGGCACGAGTGGTCACTGAATGGTTAGATGAGCATGAAAATTATGTAAACCATATGCCATGACCGTCTCAGTCACCAGATCTCAACCACATTGAACACCTATAAGAATTCTGGAGTGGCTCCTGAGACAGTTTTTCACCACCATCTACAAAACACCAAATTATGGAATTTCCAGACACTTGTAGAATGTATGCCAAGGTGCATTGAATCTGTTCTGGCGGCTTGTGGTGGCCCAACGCCCTATTAACACATGTTGTATTATTATTATTCTTATTTAGGCATTTTTCATGATTATACAGATAACACAGACACAACAGGTAGAGGGAAAAACGCACACGGATCCCCTATCAAATCCAACCCCCCCCATGCTTTAACAGAACCCAACACCAAAATCAGACTTAAAGCAGGCATGATATACAGTGAGTAATATAATCAAATAGTAAAAAAAAACAACAAATATTATAAAACAAAAAGTAAAAATAGTGATACAAATTCTAATTTGGGTTGGTTTATGGACTTGTGAAATTAGCTGGATCCAAGTCTTCTACAAAAAGATGGGAAAGGTTGTCAGATATTATAAAATGTAATTGCAGATCCCCTAATGGAGTAGCATATTTTCTCTAGCTTGAGATGTTGGATAAAGGAAGTAATGCAATGGTTAAAAGTAAGAGGGAACCGATCTTTCCACTTAAATAGTAGAAGACGTCTAGCTAGAAGAGTAGTACATGCCAGCATGTTGCCATGTTTAGAGGGGCCTCCAGTGGTGCCACTCAATAGAACTGTTTAGAGGGGCCTCCAGTGGTGCCACTCCCAAAATGCAATAAAGGCAGAAGGTTTCACAGGTCTCGCAAAAATGTATATCCATAAATCTGTCGATTTCGGACATGTCCAAAACATGTGTAATAAAGTATCAGGAGTTTGCTTATATTAGTCACGAGTGAGATCTATTTCTGGTCTAATCTTGGATTATTTAGCCTTTGAACAATGCAGCCGATTTAACTATTTTAAATTGAATTACAGCATGTCTTAGACATATAGATGAAAAATGTATTCTCCCAAGCATATTCTGCCAAATTTCATCTGAAGGTTGTTCACCTAAATACTCTTCCCATTGGTTCTTAAGAGAGTTCAGGGAATCCAGATTGTGCTAGTTTAATATATAGATCAAGCTTATGCCCCCTTTTGATATAAGGGTTCACTTTAAAAATATATAATCTAGGTGGGTGTGATGGGAAGTGATTAGTGTATGAAGATACAAAACTATGCAATTGCAGGTATCTAAAGGGGATCTAAGAATATTGAACTTTTGTACTAACTGTTCAAAAGATGCAAAATCAAATGTATTTGTCACACACACATGGTTAGCAGGTGTTAATGCAAGTGTAGCGAAATGCTTGTGCTTCTAGTTCCGACCATGCAGTAATATCTAACAAGTAACAATTTCACAACTACCTTATACACACAAGTGTAAAGGAATTAATACGAATATGTACATAAAAATATATAAATGAGTGTTGGCCGAATGGCATAGGCAAGATGCAGTAGATGGTATAGTGTACAGTGTATACATATGAGATGAGTAATGTAGGGTGTGAAAACATATAAAGCGGCATTGTTTAAAGTGGCTAGTGATACATTGCATAAAGATGGCAAGATGCAGTAGATGGTATAGCGTACAGTATATGCATATGAGATGATTAATGTAGGGTAAGTAAACATTCTATAATATAAAGTGGCTAGTGATACATTGCATAAAGATGGCAAGATGCAGTAGATGGTATAGCGTACAGTATATGCATATGAGATGATTAATGTAGGGTAAGTGAACATTCTATAATATAAAGTGGCTAGTGATACATTGATTACATACATTTTTCCATTATTAAAGTGGCCAATGATTTGAATCTGTATGTAGGCAGCAGTCTCTCTGTGTTAGTGGTGGCTGTTTAACAGTCCGATGGCCTTGAGATAGAAGCTGTTTTTCAGTTTCTCAGTCCCCGCTTTGATGCACCTGTACTGACCTCACCTTCTGGATGATAGCGGGGTGAACAGGCAGTGACTCGGGTGGTTGTGTCCTTGAGGATCTTTTTGGCCTTCCTGTGACATCGGGTGGTGTAGGTGTCCCGGAGGGCAGGTAGTTTGCACCCGGTGATGCGTTGTGCAGACCTCACTACCCTCCGGAGAGCCTTACGGTTATGGGCGGAGCAGCTGCCGTACCATACAGCCCGACGGGATGCTCTCGGTTGTGCATCTGTAAAAGTTTGAGTGCTTTTGGTGACAAGCCAAATTTCTTCAGCTTCCTAAGATTGAAGATGCTCTGCTGCGCCTTCTTCACGACACTGTTTGTGTGGGTGGACCATTTCAGTTTGTCTGTGATGTATATGCCGAGGAACTTAACTCTCCACCCTCTCCACTACTGTCCCGTCAATGTAGATAGGAGGCTGCTCCCTCTGCTGTTTCATGAAGTCCACGATAATCTCCTTTGTTTTGTTGACATTGATTGTGAGGTTATTTTTCTGACACCACACCTCCTCCCTGTAGGTCGTCTCGTTGTTGTTGGTAATCAAGCCTACCACTGTAGTGTCGTCTGCAAACTTGATGATTTGAGTTGGAGGCGTGCGTGACCACGCAGTCGTGGGTGAACAGGGAGTACAGGAGAGGGCTGAGAACGCACCCTTGTGGGGACCCAGTGTTGAGGATCAACGGGGTGGAGATGTTACCTACCCTCACCACCTGGGGGCGGTCCGTCAGGAAGTCCAGGACCCAGTTGCACAGGGCGGGGTCAAGACCCAGGGTCTCGAGCTTAATGTCGAGTTTGGAGGGTACTATGGTGTTAAATGCTGAGCTGTAGTCGATGAACAGAATTCTTACATAGGTATTCCTCTTGTCCAGGTGGGTTAGGGCAGTGTGATGGCGATTGCGTCGTCTGTGGACCTATTGGGGCGGTAAGCAAATTGGAGTAGGTCTAGGGTGTCAGGTAGGGTGGAGGTGATATGATCCTTGACTAGTCTCTCAAAGCACTTCATGATGACGGAAGTGAGTGCTACAGGGCAGTAGTCATTTAGCTCAGTTACCTTAGCTTTCTTGGGAACAGGAACAATGGTGGCCCTCTTGAAGCATGTGGGGACAGCAGACTGGGATAAGGATTGATTGAATATGACTGTAAACACACCAGACAGCTGGTCTGCGTATGCTCTGAGGATGCAGCCAGGGATGCCATCTGGGCCTGCAGCCTTGCGAGGGTTAACCCATTTGAAATGTTTTACTCATGTTGGCTACAGTGAAGGAGATCCCACAGGTTTTGGTAGCGGGCCGTGTCAGTGGCACTGTATTGTCCTCAAAGCGAGCAAAAAAGTTGTTTTGCACGAATACTGCCATCAATCCACAGTTTCTGGTTGGGGAATGTTTTAATAGACGCTGTTGGTACAACATCACCAATGCACTTGTTCATAAACTCACACACCGAATCAGCATATTCGTCAATGTTGTTCGCCGATCCACGTGATCGAAGCAATCTTGAAGCGTGGAATCCGATTGGTTCGACCAGCGTTGAACAGTCCTGGGCACGGGTGCTTCCTGTTTTTGTGTCTGTCTATAGGCTGGTAGCAACAAAATGGAGTCGTGGTCAGCTTTTCCGAAAGGAGGGTGGGGGAGGGCCTTGTATGCGTCGCGGAAATTAGAATAACAGTGGTCTAGGGTTTTTCCAGCCCTGGTAGCACAATCGATATGCTGATAGAATTTGGGGAGCCTTGTTTTCAGATTAGCCTTGTTAAAATCCCCAGCTACAATAAATGCAGCCTCAGGATATGTGGTTTCCAATTTACATAGAGTCCAATGAAGTTCTTTCAGGGCTGTCAATGTGTCTGCTTGGGGTGTAATATACCCAACTGTGATTATGATGGAAGAGAATTCTCTTGGTAGATAATGCGGTCGGCATTTGATTGTGAGGAGTTCTAAGTCAGGAAAAACAGAAGGACTTGAGTTCCTGTATGTTGTTATGATCACACCACGTCTCGTTAATCATAAGGCATACACCCCCACCCTTCTTCTTACCTGAGCGATGCTTATTTCTGTCGGCGTGATGTGTGAAGAAACCAGGTGGCTGTACTGACTCAGATAGCGTGTCTCGATTGAGCCATGTTTCCGTGAAACAAAGAACGTTACAGTCTCGGATGTCTCTCTGGAATACAACCCTTGCTCGGATTCCGTCTACCTTGTTGTCAAGAGACTGGACATTGGCGAGTAGTATGCTCGGGAGCGGTGCGCGACTTGCCCGTCTACGGCTCCTGACCAGAAGACCGCTCCATCTGCCCCTTCTACGGCGTCGTTGTTTTGGGTCGCCGGCTGGGATCCGATCCATTGTTCTTAGGCCAAATGGATGATCCGCTTCGGGAAAGTCGTATTCTTGATCGTAATGTTGGTGAGTTGACGTTGCTCTTATATGCAATAGTTCCTCCTGACTGTATGTAATAAAACCTAAGATTACCTGGGGTAACAATGTAAGAAATAACACACAAAAAAACTAAATACTGCATAGTTTCCTAGGAACGTGAAGCGAGGCGGCCTTCTCTGTCGGCAGTGAGTTCAGTGAGGAGATCCCTTTTCCAGACGATATGAAACACCCAGTCTAGTGTTTCCTTTATTTTGGCAGTTACCTGTAGGTGTTTTATGTTTCCACAACATTTATATAAGTGTTGATGAATGCTGCTATCACCATTTCAATGATTAAAGTATATTCCCTGCTCTGTCAGGAGGCGAAAATCATGGTGGTGCCATGCCCCAGTGTCCAACCCATTGAGGAGGCCCTAGAGGACTGTACGCGTAACACGGTTCCCATCATGCTCTACGCCCTCAACCAGGACACTCTCACTGCCGAACAGGTGGCCGAGCTAAGGAAAGTCAAAGAGATGCTCCTCTTCCCCATCTGCTTCGTCCGTATCCCTGCGACTCCGCCCGAGGCCTCCCCCGAGCCCAGCCGGCGCCTAGAGAGGGAGAGGAGCACCCTCTACAAGCAGCTGCTGTCCTGGGCTTCCTCAGCACTCCGGTGGGGAACTGTTCCTGCGGAGCCCCCTCCCAGACGCCTAGCCCGGCTGTCAAGCCCCAGAGTGTCCTGGGGGAGACCTTTGAGAGGCTGCACCGCCTTCTGGTGACCTTTGCCCGCCAGGTGCTCCACAACCAGCAGGTGGAGGTTGCGAACTTGCTCAATGGGGTGCACTGCCGTTGCCTTGACCTCTTCATCAACCAGGTCAGTAGGGGGACAGCTGTGTCTGGGGGAAATAATCAGCCAATCAATTAGCTAATCAAATCAAATCTGTATAGTGTCACAACATGTATAACTGAAACTTGTTTAATTTGAAGGCATAATTACAGTAGGGAGAAATTACTCTGACTATGTAGTGGTAGTGGTGGCAAAGACGTACTTTTCCTCCTCTCCCCTGCTGCAGGCATTTGACATGCAGAGGGACTTGCAGATCACGCCACGGCGGCTGGAGTACACACGGGAGAAGGAGGGCGAGCTGTTCATCTCCCTGATGGCCATCGCCAACCGCAAGCAGGAGGAGATGAAAGAGATGATCGTGGAGACGCTGAGCAGCATGAAGGAGCAGCTGCTGGAGGATGCTGCCAACCTGGAGTTCACAGGTACACTGCATGTCAAAGGTCAAGTCTAAAGACTGAAACTGTAAAATGTCTCTGAGATCATGGCATACTATAGTAAAAATACCTTAATAGTTCATATGTGGGATACAGCCAAAGACACAATAGAGAGAGAGAGAGCGAGAGAGCGAGAGAGAGAGAGAGAGAGAGAGAGAGAGAGAGACTGGGGAGGACAGAGCGAGAGAGAGAGACTGGGGAGGACAAGAGCGAGAGAGAGAGACTGGGGAGGACAGAGCGAGAGAGAGAGACTGGGGAGGAGAGAGAGAGAGAGAGACTGGGGGGCGAGAGAGCGAGAGAGAGAGAGAGAGACTGGGGAGGACAGAGCGAGAGAGAGAGAGACTGGGGAGGACAGAGCGAGAGAGAGAGAGACTGGGGAGGACAGAGCGAGAGAGCGAGAGAGAGACTGGGGAGGACAGAGCGAGAGAGCGAGAGAGAGAGAGACTGGGGAGGACAGAGCGAGAGAGAGAGAGAGACTGGGGAGGACAGAGCGAGAGAGAGAGAGAGACTGGGGGAGGACAGAGCGAGAGAGAAGAGACTGGGGAGGACAGAGCGAGAGAGAGAGACTTGGGGAGGACAGAGCGAGAGAGAGAGACTGGGGAGGACAGAGCGAGAGAGAGAGACTGGGGAGGACAGAGCGAGAGAGAGAGACTGGGGAGGACAGAGCGAGAGAGAGAGACTGGGGAGGACAGAGCGAGAGAGAGAGAGAGAGAGAGAGAGACTGGGAGGACAGAGCGAGAGAAGAGAGAGAGAGACTGGGGAGGACAGAGCGAGAGAGAGAGAGAGAGACTGGGGAGGAAGAGCGAGAAGAGAGAGAGAGAAGAACTGGGGAGGACAGAGCGAGAGAGAGAAGACTGGGGAGGACAGAAGCGAGAGAGAGAGACTGGGGAGGACAGAGCGAGAGAGAGAGACTGGGGAGGACAGAGCGAGAGAGAGAGACTGGGGAGAGACAGAGCGAGAGAGAGAGACTGGGGAGGACAGAGCGAGAGAGAGAGAGAGAGAGACTGGGGAGGACAGAGCGAGAGAGAAGAGAGAGAGAGACTGGGGAGGACAGAGCGAGAGAGAGAGAGAGAGAGACTGGGGAGGACAGAGGCGAGAGAGAGAGAGAGGAGACTGGGGAGGACAGAGCGAGAGAGAGAGAGAGAGACTGGGGAGGACAGAGCGAGAGAGAGAGAGAGAGACTGGGGAGGACAGAGCGAGAGAGAGAGAGAGAGACTGGGGAGGACAGAGCGAGAGAGAGAGGAGAGAGACTGGGGAGGACAGAGCGAGAGAGAGAGAGAGACTGGGGAGGACAGAGCGAGAGAGAGAGAGAGAGACTGGGAGGACAGAGCGAGAGAGAGAGAGAGAGACTGGGGAGGACAGCGAGAGAGAGAGAGAGAGACTGGGGAGGACAGAGCGAGAGAGAGAGAGAGACTGGGGAGGACAGAGCGAGAGAGAGAGAGAGAGACTGGGGAGGACAGAGCGAGAGAGAGAGAGAGAGAGACTGGGGAGGACAGAGCGAGAGAGAGAGAGAGAGACTGGGGAGGAACAGAGCGAGAGAGAGAGAGAGAGACTGGGGAGGACAGAGCAGAGAGAGAGAGAGACTAGGGGAGGACAAGAGCGATGAGAGAGAGAGAGAGACTGGGGAGGACAGAGCGAGAGAGAGAGAGAGACTGGGGAGGACAGAGCGAGAGAGAGAGAGAGACTGGGAGGACAGAGCGAGAGAGACTGGGGAGGACAGGAGCGAGAGAGACTGGGGAGGACAGACGAGAGAGAGAGAGAGACTGGGGAGGACAGAGCGAGAGAGAGACTGGGGAGGACAGAGCGAGAGAGAGAGAGAGACTGGGGAGGACAGAGCGAGAGAGAGAGAGAGAGAGAGACTGGAGGAGGACAGAGGCGAGAGAGAGAGAGAGAGAGACTGGGGAGGACAGAGCGAGAGAGAGAGAGAGAGAGACTGGGGGAGGACAGAGCGAGAGAGAGAAGAGAGAGTAGACTGGCGGAGGACAGAGAGAGAGAGAGAGAAGAGAGAGACCTGCGGGGAGGACAGAGAGAGAGAGAGAGAGACATGGGGAGGACAAGGCGAGAGAGAGAGAGAGAGACTGGGGGAGGACAGAGCGAGAGAGAGAGAGACCGGGGAGGACAGAGCGAGAGAGAGAGAGAGAGACCGGGGGGGACAGAGCGAGAGAGAGAGAGAGAGACCCGGGGGAAGAGCGAGAGAGAGAGAGAGAGACGACTGGGGAGGACGAGCGAGAGAGAGAGAGAGAGACCGGGGAGGACAGAGCGAGAGACCCGGGGAGGACAGAGAGAGAGAGACCGGGAGGACAGAGCGAGAGACCGGGAGGACAAGCGAGAGAACCGGGAGGACAGAGCGAGAGACCGGGGAGGACAGAGCGAAGAGAAGAGACTGGGGAGGACAGAGAGAGAGAGAGAGAGAGAGACTGGGGAGGACAGAGCGAGAGACCGGGGAGGACAGAGCGAGAGAGAGAGAGAGACTGGGAGGACAGAGCGAGAGAGACTGGGGAGGACAGAGCGAGAGAGAGAGAGAGAGACTGGGGAGGACAGAGCGAGAGAGAGACTGGGGAGGACAGAGCGAGAGAGAGAGAGAGACTGGGGAGGACAGAGCGAGAGAGAGAGAGAGAGAGAGACTGGGGAGGACAGAGCGGAGAGAGAGAGAGAGAGACTGGGGAGGACAGAGCGAGAGAGAGAGAGAGAGACTGGGAGGACAGAGCGAGAGAGAGAGAAAGAGAACTGGGGAGGACAGAGAGAGAGAGAGAAGAGAGAGACTGGGGAGGACAGAGAGAGAGAGAGAGAGACTGGGGAGGACAAGGCGAGAGAGAGAGAGAGAGAAGACTGGGGAGGACAGAGCGAGAGAGAGAGAAGAGAGACCGGTGAGGACAGAGCGAGAGAGAGAGAGAGAGACCGGGGACGGACAGAGCGAGAGAGAGAGAGAGAGACGGGGAGGACAGAGCGAGAGAGAGAGAGAGAGACCGGGGAGGACAGAGCGAGAGCCGGGGAGGACAGAGCGGAGACCGGGGAGGACATAGCGAGAGACCCGGGGAGGAAGAGCGAGAGACCGGGCGAGGACAGAGCGAGAGACCGGGGAGGACAGAGCGAGAGAGAGAGAGACTGGGGAGGACAGAGAGAGAGAGAGAGAGGAGACTGGGGAGTACAGAGCGAGAGACCGGGGAGGACAGAGCGGAGAGAGAGAGAGACTGGGGAGGACAGAGAGAGAGAGAGAGAGAGAGACTGGGGAGGACAGAGCGAGAGAGAGAGAGAGAGAGAGAGACTGGGGAGGACAGAGCGAGAGAGAGAGAGGAGAGAGACTGGGAGGACGGTGGGAGAGAGAGACCGAGGAGAGGGGGGGAGAGGGATAGAGCGAGAGAGAGACCGGGGGGAGAGGGGAGCGATGAGAGACCGGGAGGGAGCGAGGAGAGACCGCGAGAGAGACCGAGAGGAGCAGAGCGAGAGAGACCGGGGGGGAGGCGAGGGAGAGACGTACCGGGGGGAGAGGGAAGAGGCCCGGTGGAGAGGAGAGAGAGAGAGAGACCGGGGGAGAGAGAGAGAGACCGAGAGGGAGGGAAGAGAGAGAGAGAGAGACCGGGGGGGAGAGGGAGAGAGAGAAAACCGGGGGGAGAGGGAGAGGGAGGAGAGAGACCGGGGGGAGAGGGAGGCAGAGAGACCGGGGGGAGAGGGAGAGAGCGAGAGAGAGACGGGGGGGAGAGGGAGAGAGCGAGAGAGAGACCGGGGGGGAGGGGAGAGAGCGAGAGAGACCGGGGGAGGAGAGAGCGAGAGAGACCGGGGGGGAGAGAGCGAGAGAGACCGGGGGGAGGAGAGCGAGAGAGACCGGGGGGGAGAGAGCGAGAGAGACCGGGGGGAGAGGGAGAGAGCGAGAGAGACCGGGGGGGAGAGGGAGAGAGCCAGAGAGACCGGGGGGGAGAGGGAGGAGAGCGAGAGAAACCGGGGGGAGAGGGAGAGAGAGCGGGGTGAGAGGGACGAGGAGAGCGAGAGAGACTGGGGTGAGAGGGAGAGAGCTGCTGAATGATCTGCTGAAATTGTTGCAACCCCTAAAAATGATCTGCTGAAATTGTTGCAACCCCTATTACTAGCCTATTCAAACTCTCTTCGTATGTTTGAGATCCCCCAAAGATTGGAAAGTTGCTGCGGTCATCCCCCTCTTCAAAGGGGGAGACACTCTAGACCCAAACTCTTATAGACCTATATCCATCCTGCCCTGCCTTCCTAATGTCTTCGAAAGCCAAGTGAACAAACAGATCACCGACCATTTCGAATCCCACCATACCTTCTCCACTATGTAATCTGGTTTCTGAGCTGGTTGTGGGTCCACCTAAGCCACGCTCAAGGTCCTAAACGATATCATAACCGCCATCGATAAAAGACAGCACTGTGCAGCAGTCTTCATCGACCTGGCCAAGGCTTTCGACTCTGTCAATCACTGTATTCTTATCGGCAGACTCAATAGCCTTGGTTTCTCAAATGACTGCCTCGCCTGGATCACCAACTACTTCTCAGAGTTCAGTGTGTCAAATCGGAGTGCCTGTTGTCCGGACCTCTGGCAGTCTCTATGGGGGTGCCACAGGGTTCGATTCCCGGGCCGACTCTTTTCTCTGTATATATCAATGATGTCGCTCTTGCTGCCGTTGATTTTCTCATCCACCTCTACGCAGACGACACCATTCTGTATACTTCTGGCCCTGGGATTGGACACTTAACAAACCTCCAAATTAGCTTTAAATCCATTCAACACTCCTTCCGTGGCCTTCAACTGCTTTTGAATGCTAGTAAAACTAAATACATGCTCTTCAACTGATTGCTGACTGCACCCGCCCGCCCGACTAGCATCATTACTCTGGACGCTTATGACTTAAATACAAATACCTAGGTGTCTGGTTAGACTGTAAACTCTCCTTCCAGACTCACATTAAGCATCGCCAATCCAAAATTAAATCTAGAATCGGCTTCCCATTTCGCAACAAAGCCTCCTTGAGTTATGCTGCGATCCTTGACTTTGGCGATGTCATTTACAAAATAGCCTCAACACTCTACTCAGCAAATTGGATGCATTCTATCACAGTGCCATCCGTTTTGTCACCAAAGCCCCATATACTACCCACCATTGCGACCTGTATGCTCTCGTTGGCTGGCCCTCGCTACATATTTGTCGCCAAACCCAGTGGTTCCAGGTCATCTATAAGTCTTTGCTAGGTAAAGCACCGCCTTATCTCAGTTCACATGTCACCTCAGCAACACCCACCCACAGCAGGATCTCAAAGCAGCTATATTTCACTGGTTATCCCCAAAGCCAACACTTCCTTTGGCCGCCTTTCCTTCCAGTACTCTGCTGCCAATGACTGAAACGAATTGCAAAAATCTCTGAAGCTGGAGTCTTATATACAGTGCTTTGCGAAAGTATTCGGACCCCTTGAACTTTGCGAACTTTTGCCACATTTCAGGCTTCAAACATAAAGATATAAAACTGTATTTTTTTGTGAAGAATCAACAACAAGTGGGACACAATCATGAAGTGGAACGACATTTATTGGATATTTCAAACTTTTTTAACAAATCAAAAACTGAAAAATTGGGCGTGCAAAATTATTCAGCCCCCTTAAGTTAATACTTTGTAGCGCCACCTTTTGCTGCGATTACAGCTGTAAGTCGCTTGGGGTATGTCTCTATCAGTTTCGCACATCGAGAGACTGACATTTTTTCCCATTCCTCCTTGCAAAACAGCTCGAGCTCAGTGAGGTTGGATGGAGAGCATTTGTGAACAGCAGTTTTCAGTTCTTTCCACAGATTCTCGATTGGATTCAGGTCTGGACTTTGACTTGGCCATTCTAACACCTGGATATGTTTATTTTTGAACCATTCCATTGTAGATTTTGCTTTATGTTTTGGATCATTGTCTTGTTGGAAGACAAATCTCTGTCCCAGTCTCAGGTCTTTTGCAGACTCCATCAGGTTTTCTTCCAGAATGGTCCTGTATTTGGCTCCATCCATCTTCCCATCAATTTTAACCATCTTCCCTGTCCCTGCTGAAGAAAAGCAGGCCCAAACCATGATGCTGCCACCACCATGTTTGACAGTGGGGATGTTGTGTTCAGGGTGATGAGCTGTGTTGCTTTTACGCCAAACATAACGTTTTGCATTGTTGCCAGAAAGTTCAATTTTGGTTTCATCTGACCAGAGCACCTTCTTCCACATGTTTGGTGTGTCTCCCAGGTGGCTTGTGGCAAACTTTAAACAACACTTTTTATGGATATCTTTAAGAAATGGCTTTCTTCTTGCCACTCTTCCATAAAGGCCAGATTTGTGCAATATACGACTGATTGTTGTCCTATGGACAGAGTCTCCCACCTCAGCTGTAGATCTCTGCAGTTCATCCAGAGTGATCATGGGCCTCTTGGCTGCATCTCTTATCAGTCTTCTCCTTGTATGAGCTGAAAGTTTAGAGGGACGGCCAGGTCTTGGTAGATTTGCAGTGGTCTGATACTCCTTCCATTTCAATATTATCGCTTGCACAGTGCTCCTTGGGATGTTTAAAGCTTGGGAAATCTTTTTGTATCCAAATCCGGCTTTTAAACTTCTTCACAACAGTATCTCGGACCTGCCTGGTGTGTTCCTTGTTCTTCATGATGCTCTCTGCGCTTTTAACGGACCTCTGAGACCATCACAGTGCAGGTGCATTTATACGGAGACTTGATTACACACAGGTGGATTGTATTTATCATCATTAGTCATTTAGGTGAACATTGGATCATTCAGAGATCCTCACTGAACTTCTGGAGAGAGTTTGCTACACTGAAAGTAAAGGGGCTGAATAATTTTGCACGCCCAATTTTTCAGTTTTTGATTTGTTAAAAAAGTTTGAAATATCCAATAAATGTCGTTCCACTTCATGATTGTGTCCCACTTGTTGTTGATTCTTCACAAAAAAATACAGTTTTATATCTTTGTTTGAAGCCTGAAATGTGGCAAAAGGTCGCAAAGTTCAAGGGGGCCGGATACTTTCGCAAGGCACTGTATCCCTCCCTAACGTTAAGCATCAGCTGTCAGAGCAGCTTACTGATCACTGTATCTGTACACAGCCAATCTGTAAATAGCACACCCAACTACCTCATCCCCCATATTGTTATTTACCTTCTTGCTCTTTTGCACCCCAGTATCTCTACTTGTACATCATCATCTGCACATCTGTCACTTCAGTGTTAATGCTAAATTGTAATTATTTCGCCTCTATGGCCTATTTATTGCCTTACCCTCCCTCCCTACTCTTCTACATTTGCACACACTGTATACAGATTTTTCTATTGTGTTATTGACTTTACGTTTGTTTATGTGTAACTCTGTTGTTGTTTGTGTCGCACTGCTTTGCTTTATCTTGGCCAGGTTGCAGTTGTAAATGGGAACTTGTTCTCAACTGGCCTACCTGGTTAAATAAAGATTAAATAAAATAAATAAGAGACTGACGAGAGAGACCTACCTACCTAGACACAGAGAGAGCATTTTGAGTTTTTATAAAACCTTTATTTTAAAATAATGTATTAACACACTGCCTTATCAGAAATTACACAACAATTGTGTCATTCTTAAATAAACATAAGCTAATACATTTAATAAAAAATGTACATTCAACTTATTACATCAACAAAACATTGTTTCCCCTCAAACATTCCACTCCTTCATAAATCCACTTCAATCCTCAATCAATGGGAGGTCTTTTACAGCCGAGTACTCAACATCCACTTTTATCCTCGCTTTTACTAATCCTTTAAAAACCCATCTTACATCCTTACTATATCTCTTGTCTATCTTATTCTTCCTTCTCAGAATAATTGACATTTTTGTTTGACCCAAAATTAAATGTAACAGTTGACAGTTTATTTTCTGTTGATTACTATATTGAAACGCCAAATTAAAAAGTGTTAAAAACTCCCCTACAGCTGTCAAAAGACTGTAGTATTTCAAAGAGAGGCTTTATCCTCTCACACTCCATAAAACAGTGAAAAATAATGTCCTTTTTGTAATACAAGCGAAATTATATTCGACATCTGAATTAACGACAGATACAAAAGCATTAACTGCAATGATGCCATGCAACACCCTCCATTGCATATCCATTTCAGAGATTCCCTAAAACTTACTTCTCACAAATGCCCCCTGTGCTCTGATACCCAGCAGGTCTGCCACTGCGGCTTTTTTCCTCTCGAATGCCTGAATATGGCCTCGATCTCCTGTGGTCTCAACTAACGTCAGGAGTTCCACTATTTCAGACTCTGGGGCGTTCATTGATCTGGTGATATATCTGGTGACATTCATTGTGTATTGTTGCATCTGGATTTCCCCTATATCCCACCACTGTTGAAGAGATACAGAACTGTCCTTTTCAGACCTCTACCTCTCCCAGAAAAACTAAAACATGTCCTGAAGTGAGCATCACTCAATAAAGTTATATTAAAATGTCAGTATGCTCTTTTGGGTTTTACAGCGTTAATGTACACCACCTCTGTTACTATACAATGATCAGAAAATCTCACTGGGGTCATCGCACTTACAGACTTGAGATTGATGCTCATAACCTATCTAACCTGGCCAGAGAGATTGTGTTCTCTCTCACATTAGCCCATGTGTACTGTCTCGTGCCTCCATTTTAACTCTGCCAAATATCACATAGTTCATGTGTTACAATAATGTGTTTTTAAAAAGTCCTTGAAGCTGTATGAGGTTCTTTGTTATTTCTATCTAAATCACTGACTGTACAGTTAAAATCCCCAGCAAGAAATAAATAATCCTCAGTATTACATTTCTCAATGGTATTTGATTCTTCTAAAAAACATACTGTTTCATACCGCCACTACTGGGGCATATACATTTATTAAACACATAGTGATATCTCGCTCTAACTTTTAATAACCTCCCCTCATCCTCCTCTTCAACCTCGTATGACAAAGGCAAAAAACCTTTTGAGAACAGGAAGGCCACACCCCCACATTGAGTTTATGACTACACACCTCTGTCCCACCCACTCCTGTTGCCACAACTTCATTTGACATATTACTATGCGTTTCTTGTAGAAAACTTATGTCACTTCCCTTTCCCTTTATTAACTCATACACTACGGCTCTTTTTTTCTTGTCTCTTGCCCCATTTATGTTTAAAGAAGAAGTCTTAACTGCTCATGGCTGAAAATAGAATAAGAAACAGAACACATCTCTTTACAGAGTTAAGGCTGCAACTGAACTCTTTCATTTCCTTTAGAATTTACCTCACTTGTCACTCTTGTGACCACCTTCTTTAGTCTAGCAATTTCTGGGCTTGTCAAACCTACACCTGTTATTTTTGACATCAGAAACTTTGCTGATTCAATAAACAATTAATTTTAAGGGGGGGGAAATCCATTACATTATAATCCTGCATATATTTCTTCAATTTTGTCATATTCAAAAATGTACGTACCTTTTCAATCCCATACCTCCCTTCCACCCCATTTCTCTCGCTATTTTGTTGTAACGCATCAGATGCCTCACTCTCGCTATCATCCCCAGAAGAAACCTGCATCTCAACAACCTGTTTATCCTCAACTAATCTATCATCTCGACCTTCCTCTTAGAATTAGAACCTTCACCACCCCTTAAATCCTTCCTCTTAGAATTAGAACCTTCACCAGCCCTTAAATCCTTCCTCTTAGAATTAGAACCTTCACCACCCCTTAAATCCTTCCTCTTAGAATTAGAACCTTCACCACCCCTTAAATCCTTCCTCTTATTGCTTGGCACTTTGAAAACAGTTGTTTTATTTTCCATTGTTTCACTCTCCTCTTCAGCACCCCCCGCCCCCCTTTTCCCTGCTTTCCCACAACTACCCCCGTAGCCACATTGCTCTCCTTTCTTATTTCTCCCACCACATCTGCCCACCTTCTCTCTTCTCAGTGGTGCTTCAGCTGCACCAGTGCTAGAGCTACTACTGGGCTCTGCGCCCTCGTTCTCTGGACAATTACGCACCAAATGCCCTGCTCTTCCACACCCAAAGCATTTCATTGATTCAGTAGAAGCGTAGAACACATAATCAAACCCATCAATCTTGAAACAGAACGTTTAATTCAGTTCGTCAGTATCCTTCTTTAAAATCATGTGCACTTGTCTCCTATGAGATACGACGTTTCAGCAAAGACGATTTGCATCCAAAAATAACCTTTTTTATTGTAGAAACCAGTTGTCCATGAGGAGAACTCTCGCTCCAACACTTCATCTCTAACAAAAAGGGACACCTTTAGAAAGTATAACGTTCTTCGCCGGATTTAAAATACCGACGTCTGTGTCTCCCGTAACACAACTCTCAGCTATCGTATTCACCTTTTCAATGGAATCTAAGACTATTACTACAGCGCTATTTATCCTTGAGGCTGATTTGATGATGTCATACCCAATGATAGCGCTCACTGCTAAAATACATTATTCCACCAAACAACCTGTCGGCAGCGGGAATCTTCACCTCATGCCGCCGACTAAGTTTTTCAAACTCTACATTTCAACCAACCCCTCCTGCTGGTTGTGCCCTCGAGAGAAACAACCTCAACGATCCCACCACCTATATATATATATATATATATATATATATATATATATATATATATATATATATACACACACACACACTATATCACAAAAGTGAGTACACCCCTCACACTTTTGTAAATATGAGTATATCTTTTCATGTGACAACACTGAAGAAATGACACTTTGCTACAATGTAAAGTAGTGAGTGTACAGCTTGTATACCAGTGTAAATATGCTGTCCCCTCAATAACTCAACACACAGCCATTAATGTCTAAACAAACCGACAACAAAAGTGAGTACACCCCTAAGTGAAAATGTCCAATTTGGGCCCAAAGTGTCAATATTTTGTGTGGCCACCATCATTTTCCAGCACTGCCTTAACCCTCTTGGGCATGGAGTTCACCAGAGCTTCACAGGTTGCCACTGGAGTCCTCTTCCACTCCTCCATGACGACATCACAGAGCTGGTGGATATTAGAGACCTTTGCACTCCTCCACCTTCCGTTTGAGGATGCCCCACAGATGCTCAATAGGGTTTAGGTCTGGAGACATGCTTGGCCAGTCCATCACCTTTACCCTCAGCTTCTTTAGCAAGGCAGTGGTCGTCTTGGAGGTGTGTTTGGGGTTGTTATCATGTTGGAATACTGCCCTGAGGCCCAGTCTCTGAAGGGAGGTTATCATGTTGGAATACTGCCCTGAGGCCCAGTCTCTGAAGGGAGGGGATCATGCTCTGCTTCAGTATGTCACAGTACATGTTGGCATTCATGATTTGCTCAATGAACTGTAGCTCCCCAGTGCCGGCAGCACTCATGCAGCCCCAGACCATGACACTCCCACCACTATGTTTAACTGTAGGCAAGACACACTTGTCTTTGTACTCACCTGGTTGCCGCTACACACGCTTGACACCATCCGAACCAAATAAGTTTATCTTGGTCTCTTCAGACCACAGGACATGGTTCCATGTCCTTAGTCTGCTTGTCTTCAGCAAACTGCTTGCGGGCTTTCTTGTGCATCATCTTTAGAAGAGGCTTCCTTCTGGGACGACAGCCATGCAGACCAATTTGATGCAGTGTACGGCGTATGGTCTGAGCACTGACAGGCTGACCCCCCCCACCCCTTCAACCTCTGCAGCAATGCTGGCAGCACGCATACGTCTATTTCCAAAAGACAACCTCTGGATATGACGCTGAGCACGTGCACTCAACTTCTTTGGTCGACCATGGCGAGGCCTGTTCTGAGTGGAACCTGTCCAGTTAAACCGCTGTATGGTCTTGGCCACCGTGCTGCTGCTCAGTTTCAGGGTCTTGCCAATCTTCTTATAGCCCAGGCCATCTTTATGTAGAGCAACAATTCTTTTTTTTCAGATCCTCAGAGAGTTCTTTGTCATGAGGTACCATGTTGAACTTCCAGTGACCAGTCAGTATGAGGGAGTGTGAGAGTGATGACACCAAATTTAACACACCTGCTCCCCATTCACACCTGAGACCTTGTAACACTAACGAGTCACATGACACCGGGGAGGGAAAATGGCTAATTGGGCCTAATTTGGACATTTTCACTTAGGGGTGTACTCACTTTTGTTGCCAGCGGTTTAGACATTAACGGCTGTGTGTTATTTTGAGGGGACAGCAAATGTACACTGTTATACAAGCTGTACACTCACTACTTTACATTGTAGCAAAGTGTCATTTCTTCAGTGTTCACACTGATCACACATTTCTCTTGACAGTTTACAAAATACCATTTAGCCTACTTGTAAAATGTCGAAACTAGCCATGCAATCAACATAACCACACTATAACGCCATAGCATGAATTCAGTCACAGCATGAGGTTTGCATGCTAGTGGCCTGTAACCAACCTACATGATCTTTCTCTCTCTCTCTCTCTCTCTGAACTCACAGATGTCATAGTGGCGACCAACGGAGAGCCTGTTACCTCAAAGGACATCAAGTCTTGCATCCACCAGATCCAGGAGCTGATAGTTGTGAGGTTGAACCAGGCGGTGGCCAACAAGCTGATCAGCTCTGTGGATTACCTGAGGGAGAGCTTTGTAGGAACCCTGGAGCGCTGTCTAAACAGCCTGGAGAAGTCCAACATGGAGTCATCTGTCCACAATGTCACCTCCAACCACCTCAAACAGGTGTGTGATTGTACAGTATGATTGTACAGTATACTCGTCCATAATTTATATACTGTATGACAACCATGTCAAATGAATCTTGTTTTGTTCAGAAATGCCTTTTCTATTTCTCTGTACTACATTATGTTGACCATATCATTGATAAGATGTCCAAATACCATCAGATGTTTGAGATTAATTCAATAGACTGATTCCTCAAAAGACAATGAAAAAGACAGGATAAAAGACAATTGCCTTTTTTCCTACAAGACAGTTGGTCTAAGTTAAATGATAACATCTTGTTCTGTTCTCTCCATCTCACTTCCTGTCCTGGTCAGATCCTTAACGCTGCCTATCACGTGGAGGTGACCTTCCATTCAGGATCATCTGTTACGAGACTCGTCTGGGAGCAGATCAAACAGGTAACCATTCCCAGTCGAGCATCAGGAATCTACTTCAATTGTAGGGCTTTGCAATAACAACACAATGATTTGAACCTTGATTTATTTCTTGTGTATTCTCTCTCTCTCTCTGTCTCTCTCTCCTCTCCTTCTCTTTCTCTCCTCCCCTATGTAGATCATTCAGAGGATAACGTTTGTGAACCCTCCTGGCATCACTACAGAGTGGAAGAGGAAGGTGGCCCAGGATGCCATAGAGAGCTTGAGTGCTGCCAAGCTGGCTAAGAGTATCTGTTCCCAGTTCAGAACACGCCTCAACAGCTCCCACGATGCCTTCGCTGGCTCCCTGCGACAGGTACACCGCACTCCAAACCCGGCTTCAGCTAATCTTTTTTTATCAAACAAGAAACTTTTTTTATTCACCTTCACACTCTCCATAAGGTGCCCTCTTCTCTATTGCACTCTTCATCCAATCAGGTTTGGTCTTGGCTACTTTTTTCTTTCCCGGCGGGAAAAACGGTTTGAAATGACCTTATCAATGACCTTCTTTCAACCAGTCTCTGTTTGTAATAATGATATACAGTACCAGTCAAAAGTTTGGACACACCTACTCATTCCATTTATTTATTTATTTTACTATTTTTTTATTTTGTAGAATAATAGTGAAGACATCAACACTATGAATTATGTAGTAACCAAAAGAGTGTTAAACAAATCTAAATATATTTGATATATAGCCACTCTTTGCCTTGATGACAGCTTTGCATTCTCTCAACTAGATTCATTAGGTAGTCACCTAGAATGCATTTAATTTAACAGGTGTGCCTTGTTTAAAGTACATTTGTGGAATTTCTTTCCTTAATGCATTTGTACCAGTCAGTTGTGTTGTGACAAGGTAATTGTGGTTTACAGAAGATAGCCCTATTTGGTAAAAGATCAAGTCCATATTATGGTAAGAAAAGCTCAAATAAGCAAATAGAAACGACAGACATGAAGACACTTTAAGATATGAAGGTCAGTCAATCCGGAACATTTCAAGAACTGTTTCTTCAAGTGCAATCACAAAAACCACCAAGCGCTATGATGAAACTGGCTCTCATGAGGACAGTCACAGGAATGGAAGACCCAGAGTTATCTCTGCTGCAGAGGATAAGTTCATTAGAGTTAACTGCACCTCAGATTGCAGCCCAAATAAATGCTTCACAGAGTTCAAATAACAGACACATCTCAACTTCGACTGTTCAGAGGAGACTGCGTGAATCAGGCCTTCATAGTCAAATTGCTGCAAAGAAACCACTATTAAAGGATACCAATAATAAGAAGAGACTTGCTTGGGCCAAGAAACACAAGCAATGGACATTAGACCGGTGGAAATATGTCCTTTGGTCTGATGAGTCCAAATTTGAGATTTTTGGTTCCAACCGCCGTGTCTTTGTGAGACGCAGCATAGGTGATTGGGTGATCTCCGCTTGTGTGGTTCCCACCGTGAAGCATGGAGGAGGAGGTGTGATGGTGTGGGTGTGCTTTGCTGGTGACACTGTTGGTGATTTATTTAGAATTCAAGGCACACTTAACCAGCATGGCTACCACAGAATTCTGCAGCGATACACCATCCCATCTGGTTTGTGCTTAGTGGGACTATATTTGTTTTTCAACAGGACAATGACCCAACACACCTCCAGGCTGTGTAAGGGCTATGTATCCAAGAAGGATAGTGATGGAGTGCTGCATCAGATGACCAGGCCTCCACAATTACCCGACCTCCACCCAATTGAGATGGTTTGGGATGAGTTGGATCGCGGAGTGAAGGAAAAGCAGCCAACAAGTGCTCAGCATATGTGGGAACTCCTTCAAGACTGTTGGAAAAGCATTCCAGGTGATTACCTCATGAAGCTCATTGAGAGAATGCCAAGCGTGTGCAAAGCTGTCAAGGCAAAGGGTGGCTACTTTGAAGAATCTAAAATATATTTTGATTTGTTTCTCTTTTTTGGTTACTACATGATTCCATGTGTTATTTCATAGTTTTGATGTCTTCACTATTATTCTACAATTTAGAAAATAGTCAAATAAAGAAAAACCCTTGGATGATTAGGTTTGTCCAAACCTTTGATTGGTACTGTAATTTCAACCAGTTTTGCCAGGTTCTCTCTTCACGGTAGCTCTTGGGACTTAAAAACCTGGCAATGTCTCACTTAATTTTTTTATTTCACTTATGTTTAACTAGGTAGGCCTGTTGAGAACAACTTCTCATTTATAACTGTGACCTGGCAAAGATAAAGCAAAGCAGTGCAACAACAGAGTTACACATGGGATAAACAAACGTAAACACATTATAAAAATCTGTATACAGTGTGTGCAAATGAACTTCAGCAACTCTCCAGTTACAGATTTTGTGTTGTAAACAAGTCAGATTTTCTGCTTGACCTTCTTTGACCTTTGATCTCAATGGTCAAATGTATGTGATGGTTCTTCCCACATGACTGACAATGTGATTCCCATCATTGATAAAGACCCTCGTTAAGTATCACAGTGGTTTCAACAAAACCCAGTTTGAACTAGGATGCCATATTACAGATTAAAACACTATATGTGGAAAACATGGATTATTTGGCCTGTGTTTGACAGAATTATTTATGATTTATCTGATTTCTAGTCCTAGATTATTTTTCTGTTTGCAGTTTTGTACTTATGATGATCTTATGGGTTTACAAGTATCTGGAGTGTCGTTAACATTTGTTGGCTTCATTTCAACCAATGACGTATGTGTGTATAGCTGGAGGAAGGCCACACGGGGCGGTTGGAGCGTACTGAGGACCTGTGGCTGCGTGTGAGGAAGGACCACGCCCCGCGGCTGGCCCGCCTGTCTCTGGAGAGCCGCTCCCTCCGAGACGTGCTACTGCATGGTGAGACACACACATACTAGCTGCTCTATCCACTGGGCTTTGAGCTCTGGCACTGACCGTAATCACTCTGCCTGGGTTCCATGCTCTCACATGCTAAAAAGGCCCAGAACCTATACCAGTCACAGTACAATAACACACATCTGTATTTCTGACTGACAAACTTAACAATTTTTTCATGAAGTTGACCAGTAGTTTACTTTGATGTCACTGTTGGTTGTATGAAAATGTATTGACATGTTTCTCTCTTCCTGGTAGGTAAGCCCAAACTTGGGCCAGAGCTGGGGCGGGGTCAGTATGGAGTGGTCTATCTGTGTGACAGCTGGGGGGGACGCTATCCCTGCGCTCTGAAGTCAGTTGTACCACCTGATGACAAGCACTGGAACGACCTGGCCCTGGAGTTTCACTACACCAGGTGAGCTGGCCCAGCCTGTGGACCTCAACCATTGCCGGAAGGTAACCGGAAGGTTGCAAGTTCAAACCCCCGAGCTGACAAGGTACAAATCTGTCGTTCTGCCCCTGAACAGGCAGTTAACCCACTGTTCCTAGGCCGTCATTGAAAATAAGAATTTGTTCTTAACTGACTTGCCTGGTTAAATAAAGGTTAAATAAATAAATAAAATTTCAATAAAGCATGCATTTAATAAGCTGACATTTAAGATAGTAAATAGGATGTCAACTGAGTGAACTTGTTTTGCATTATCAAAATTGATCCATAGTCAAGTGAAAAAGAATCATCCAATAATAAAGAATGGTGAGACTCATTTGTCATCAACAAAACTATTGTTATTGGTGGTGACAGCTCTTTGTATAATGCATGTACTGGAAAAATCTCAGCATGTTAATTTCATATAACTGCAGCCTTTCATTGTGTAATTTCACGGATCATCTGCTCTAACAGCTTACTAATGCAGTTCATAGAGAAGTAACCACTCATGTCTGTGGGCAGATGCTAGTGTTGGAACTGTGATGCCTATGCCCCCTTGTGACTGATAGAAGAATTTCATACACCATGGAAAAGTGATGGTACTGTATTTGCGGGCCAGCCCCCTCAGTTGAAACTTGTGCGTCCTCAGTTTTAGTTTTATGCTGGTTGATCACGTTGTGCTATATCACGTGTTGCTGTACTCATGGGCTCCATGATTTTTTAAAGCGGGCCTATTTGTTTGGCAAGACTGCTGTGATTTAACTTCATGGCTGCTTCTCACTGTAGTAGTTGTCGGTATTCTAAGCCTGCATGAATGACTAGGTTATTTTGTTAAGACCGCTGTGTGTATGGCTGCATTCACATAGGGGAATTACCCTATTTATCCTGTAGCCTATATTCATTACCAAAACGACCTCACTTTAGTGTGTAGGGCGCTGTCCATTGAGCTGATACAGTGCCGCGGAGATGGGTTGTAAATCTGTAGCCTGTCACTTCAAAAGCACTCAATCAATGGCCTCGGAGTCTCTGCATTTCAACTTTATCTTTATTCTGGTATAGCGTGATATAAGCAGAATTCAATATAATATATATTCCAATGCAACCCCCGTCCCCGCCATTTCTACTAACACAGAGGCTAGGACGTATATAAAAATGTAGGACCTTTGTTTTCCTACCTTCTCTATTGCTCAGGTCCCTCCCTAAACATGAGCGCCTGGTGGACCTGCACGGCTCGGTGATTGACCATACGTATGGCGGCGGCTCCAGCATTGCTGTGCTGCTCATCATGGAGAGGCTTCACAGAGATCTCTACACAGGCCTGAAGGTAATCCGATATCTATCATTTACCCTAATATAGTTCATCTAGCACTTATGATGACATAAGTGATTTGGCACACTGAGGCCTACCTCCCCATCTCCTCACTCTCTATCAGGCTGGTTTATCACTAAAGGAGAGACTCCAGATCGCTCTGGACGTGGTGGAAGGCATTCGCTTCCTGCATGGCCAGGGGCTTCTGCACAGAGACATCAAACTAAAGAATGTGCTGGTGAGTGAGGGTTAAAGGTCATCTCAAATCATGCTAAATGTGTAACACTAGCGTTGATCACTACATTATCCATTCATCAAATCAGTTCTAATGTTGAGCTGATTCAGCTGTGGGCATCATGGCTCAGTGGAAATGCTCCAGCACCGCACACCTCATTATTTCCATCATATTCCACCTGTGTTGCTTGCTTGGTTGTGTAAGAATAGCCCAGCCCTGCCTACACAGTATGATGGTTGGCTCATATATCACTGTTTTGCTGTGTCCTCTGACTGACTTAACTATGTGTGAAAATAAGGGGCAATGTTTAATGAGACATACTATGTTTGCATTTTCATGAAATGGAGGTCACAGGCTACAACACATAGCTGTATTGTTCTGGGGCATTGGATGCTCTGAGTACTGACCTTTTTGGAATTTAGTTTTGAGTTGACAATTGGGGGATAAAATCACTTTCTTTGTATTGAAGACTCAAGGGTATGCTTTTTTGACTGTGTATTTCCTGAGAAACCAATATTTATGGTCCTGAAGTTTCACGTCTTGCCAAAAGTGTTCCTCGTCTGTGCTGTCATCTGTCCCTCCCTCAGCTGGACAAACAGAACCGGGCCAAGATCACAGACCTGGGCTTCTGTAAGCCAGAGGCCATGATGTCCGGCAGCATTGTAGGAACCCCCATCCACATGGCCCCCGAGCTCTTCACAGGTCAGCTATCCTGCTACTCGGTCACACTGCTGCATCATCTCTTACTCTAGACTCTTTGGTTAAACCCCAAGTCTCACCTCTTTCTTCAGGAAAGTATGATAATTCTGTGGATGTCTATGCCTTTGGAATCCTGTTCTGGTACCTCTGCACTGGCTCCGTCAAACTCCCAGAGTCCTTTGAGAAATGCTCCAGCAAGGACCAGTTGTGGAATAATGTTAAAAAAGGTGATGTGCAAACCCACAGCTAAAATACTAATTCTTGTAACATTTGTCTTTTATCCAGGATTTACAGTGTGTCTATTTGTGGATGAGATGTGGTGTGTGTGTCTGTTAGCTGAATTGGACTAGAGAGCTGCCCGGGCCTCATTTGTGCCCATGTTGTTTGCAGGCGCGCGACCCGAACGGTTGGCCAACTTTGATGAGGAATGCTGGCAGCTGATGGAGGCCTGCTGGAATGGAGACCCTTCCCAGAGGCCACTGCTCGGCATCGTAGAGCCCAGCCTGCAAAGCATCATGGTACGGCTTTGCAATTGTGGCTCAGATCAGAAGAGCAGCAGCCTGGAGGACTCAAACTGAAACTCAGAGAGGACCACAGACTATTGCAAAGGATTATGGTCAAAAAAAAAATCTTTTTGTTGTATTTATGGAAAAAGGACAGTGTGTTTCTGGAAGGCCAATAATAAAGATTGTCAAAGACAGTTGTCCTCTTCCTTTACAGGAGTTATATATACACTATTTTAAGCTGACACTTGACAAATGTGTTTGTGCCGTGTGTATTTGCATAGTATACAAACTCTAGCAGACACTATACTTCTGACTTAGCTGGCATGCTAATTGCTGATTGGTCATAGGATTGTTACTAGATAAAACATTTGAAATATAGTAATAAAAAAAACGCAGTATTATATATACAAATATTCATTTTAGACTGTATTTAAACTGGTTATCAGAGTATTCATGCATCTATGAAATTCATTTTTTTAAATTTTAAATAAAATGATTTTGACAAATCAATTGTTTCCCTTCACTCCTAAATAGGGTTGTTTTCAGCATCTTCACAGCACCAGTCCTCAAGCCTTAGAGGATACTGCTATTTCCCTGATAATAAACCAATCTTTATCATTTAGATGCCAGCAGGGTAATGACCCCAGGAAAATGTAGACTGTCCACATTAATACAGAAGATGGAAGTGATGCTATCTATACGCCTGTTGCACATGTGACAAAAACTAAAATGTAATGACATGAATCAACACCTGGAAAAAATTTAGGATGGTAAGAATAATTGAATATTAAGATTCTGGAACTGAGGTATTCTGAGAGTTCTGAAACGTGTCATAACTGACAACAGCATTTTTCAAGTGCTTTTGAACTGCAACAAGACTATCCTGGCCATTGTGTACCAAGTAGGTAAGAAGCAACCGCATTTGTTTAACCTATAATACGTAGTGTACACTATGAATAATTGTATTGGCATTGAATGTTTATTTTAAGTTACTGAAGACTTCTGTGATCCAGAGGTTTGGGGATGGAGAAGACTGAGACCGCTCACACTGCACAGCAGCCCACCTTGGAGTACGTATAGTCCATAGAAATACAATGGTGTAGTCTCACCTAGTCCATGATATGGTCACTACTATAGTGAATATAGTCTCATACAATTGGAATACCAAAGTATGAGGTAAATGCTTGCACTCTGGTCTCAGTGACTCACAGAGCGAGTTGGAGGAGGAGGATGATGATGGCTTTGTTGGGGGGACCGGCGTGCAGTCAGACAAGGGACAGAGTGGCGCGGAGTCAGAGGGTGTGGATGAAGAGGATGACGATGAAGAGGTAAATTTGTTAGAAAGGACATCGTAATGTTTGGTCCAATCCAGACAACTGTACATTTGATATCAGGGATGTCATCACATACAGTTTAGGTATGTGTCCCTCTTTCATTAGGCAGGACCTGCAGCCCAACCCAAGGAGAAGGGTAGTGAGTTATCACCAGTAACATTTCTCCCCCACTATTCTGAAGTACACTGATAAAGCACCAATGATGTAAGTAACCATTGTTGTGCGCCACAGAAGAGGATTCCTTTGCCCGGATGCTTTCTATCTGGGGCACCACCAAGTATATCAGCAAGTGGAAGATGGCCCATCGGAGAGGCTACCACATCAACTGCCTGACCGATGACCCCGAACGCAAGGCCATGATCATGCAGCATGAGCTGGACTGCAAAACCAGTGTAAGAGACCCCAACCTTATTCCTTCACCTCAGCTCAATGGTAGAAAGGGTAATGCTGGTCGTGAGAGTTGCTGATGACATTAATTGTGCATATCTTAATGTCCATGACCCTGAAAGCTGAATCATGCAACTCTCCTCTTCAGATTCCCCTCCCTATGGTGTGTATGATTGAGAAGGAGACCCTGCAGATTCTACAAAATATTGAGAATGGTAATCCCTGGTCAAAGTGTCCCTACACTTCAATTTATCTGAGCATATGAACTCTAAAAAGTCCTCTTCATCTCCTTACTTTCTCTGTGTTACTGTAGACTACAAGTACAAGTTGGGCGCCAGCCACCATCTGACAAAAGAGCTCCATGAGCGTATTGAGAGCCTGAAGTGCCAGGTATCCTCCAAGGTTAGGCACAGTGAGCCGGCCCCAGAGGGAGGAGTGCTGGCGACCCTGGTGGGGTGGGGCAGGGCACTGTCTGCTATGCTGGGTTGGCGCAGTGGAGCCTCAGCTACTAAAGATGGGAATGCTCTACCCTGCAAGGAGTGTCCCCTTGAAACAGACGACACAAAATAATAAAGACTTGAATTTCAACGACTAATCTGTGATTCTTCTTGAAGTTACAAGCATTTTGCTACACCGGCAATAACACCGGCATGTGACCAATACATTTTTATTTGAATTTTAGTTGTGTTTCGGTAGCAGTTCAGCACCAGAGGGCTCTAATGACTGGACTGTACTAAAGCTCAGCATTCTATTACAAACTGCTTGGCCTACATGTGTTATGTAATATTTTTAATAGGCTAAGGAGGCCATTTCCCCTGAAGGAATAAAAAACAATACCACTGTATTAAAAGCATGTCTGTTTTACTCATTGCATTTTGGAAAATTCCTTTAGAAAGCCATTTATCTTAGAAAAATACAAGTCATATCTACCCTGGATCACTAAAGCTTTGACATCAGTAACCTACTACAGGTCTTGGTTTTAAGCAGTTGATTGCTTGGAGCTCCAATTATGAACTGTTCGTACCAACCAGATAAGGAGTATGAGAGTAGCATATCTAGAGCTCTTCACAGTTGAGTCTCAACAAAGTGATTAATTAGGATCCCGATAATGTGGTAATGAAAATGAGAGAACTCTTTTGTAGGCCTGATATTCAATAACCCTTCAGCAAATGTTTTTTGTAAAAAAAAAGAGGAAAACATTTTCGAGAAACAATTGGCAATGCAGAAATTCCCTTGACTTGGCACATATTGTTGAGGTATTGTATCACGGAGAATGCTCTCAGATGTCCGTTCATTTCATTTTAGGGAGCACCAGTGCAAACACAATCCTCTCGGGAACTGTAGTGTTATTAAATCTTCCAATAAAACATGATTCTGATGAAGGCTGTGTTGGTGCTTGTGGAGTAATGTTAAATTAATGATAATACAGTTTAAAACACGTAAAAACAAGTAATATATAAGAGAAATAACAGGTTCTTTCCTACACATCAATAAATTGCCTGAACTGCTTTTCAATAGTTGGAATGTAGTGGTGTACGGTATATTTGAGCACTGACTGAGGTGTGTACAGTTTATGTAGTATGATTCAATATGTTGCATGAAGTATTAGTGTATGTCATTTTACAGACAACTCTGTACAGTAAAATTGGAATACATTTCAAAGAGTATTACAGTAAGTATTTGACAAAACAATGGGTCCTTCATATCTGATCTATAAAATACAAAGTCATTTAGTCACGGATTCAAATGAAGGCAAATATCCCTTGGACAAAAACGGGAGCATCTTCAATGTTCATACAAAAATTTGCTCCCAACACTTTACAAAAGTCCTTGTTATACAAATTCTTGACACGCGCACTCTTTTCCTCCAATGATGATGTAATAAAACAAAGGCGAAGTGGTGGAGAAAGGCAGGTGTTCTCCTTTTGGATGACAGCTGTCCGGTCACTGTTGCCTTGATTAAACATCCGTCAATAGTGAGAGAAACTGTTTACAGAGCGCGTCCAATACGGGGCATTGCAATACTGAGTGACCCAATGGCCTCACTGTCCACAACCCAGTTCTCCAGCCACACTTCCAACAGGAGTCCCTTTCCTCCAGTGCCTGAACTCAGCTGGGTGGAGCTGTCCCCGTCTCCTGTTCAGTCTGGAGACATGTTGGACTGACTGCTCAGGCTGGCAGCTTCCTGAGACTGGAGTGGAGAAGAGTGAGTCCTCTCTACACTGCAGCAAAACTCAAACTGGCCTCAGCCCTCAGTAGAACAAATAAATTCTCAAACAAAACAACAACTGTACAGGCGACCCTTTCTGAAATTACAAATTAGATAAGGAATTTCCCTGAACGTTTAAAATCTGACAGCTAAATGACACAACCAAAGGAGGACTTCATTTTTCCGTATCTCCGGAGTTTGAAACATAAAACGAAACATCTGCTCCAGTTGACTACCAGCACATCTGGTCAGGCAGTGTAAATTATTTTAAAAAGTACATTGCTTCAAGTATGTAAACAAACAATGATATATAATATTTTTTTAAAGAGGGAGACTCATTCCATCAGTGCTGTCAAGCCTGGGCCAGTGCAGAGACTCCTGAGGTTTGGCTCGGTCTCGTGCTCTCTCGCACACACACGCACCCTCTTAAAAAATGAGGGGGAAGAGAGAGGGTACTCCATGGATCTCCAGTTGAGGACAGTCCAACGCTCTGTGTCTCCTCACACATCAGCTCCTGTCACTCAGAGAAAAGTGTGCGTGGCGATGAGGGGCTGGGCTCTATGACCTGCAAAGACACACCCCTCCGTCAGCCTGCTCATATGGGTTACGGCGGCTGCTGGGAAAACAGGGCGATGGGAGGGGGGTGGTGTCGGTGACAAACACAACACAGGGAAAATAGAAGGAACAGGAAAAAAATGAATGAATTATTCACACACACACATGGGATTCTTATTTTGGTTGTAAGGGGTGAAAGATGGCTGTAAGGGCTGAAGGATGGCTGTAAGGGCTGAATGATCCATCGACATGAAGACAGTGATCCTGATTTCAAATGAGGATCAAGTGCTTCAGTGAATAAAATGAAAGAATAAGAATCGATGGTTTTTGGAGCGAGAGAGAGGACAGAGAAGGGTGGTTCGTAAGCTACAAGACTCAGCATTGTAGACACTCTTCATAATAAAATGATATTGCCTAACTATTTTTTTGACCTATAAATGAATAATATGTACCTATTGATTCTTGAAGAATAGAACTTAGAAATTCCTCAGGAGCTTAGTGTAACTGTCAGACCCCATCATATCAGCTTGTTTCATTCCAATGTTTGTAAACAAATGAAATGTTTTCAAACACTATATAGCATTAAAACATAGTTAAAACTATCATTTTGATATCATGGCTGATCAGTCCTTGCATCCATAGCTCTGTCTATGTATTGACATTTCTCTAGCCCCGTCCCTCAGCTCTGTCTATGTATTGACATTTCTCTAGCCCCGTCCCTCAGCTCTGTCTATGTATTGACATTTCTCTAGCCCCGTCCCTCAGCTCTGTCTATGTATTGACATTTCTCTAGCCCCGTCCCTCAGCTCTGTCTATGTATTGACATTTCTCTAGCCCCGTCCCTCAGCTCTGTCTATGTGTTGACATTTCTCTAGCCCCGTCCCTCAGCTCTGTCTATGTGTTGACATTTCTCTAGCCCCGTCCCTCAGCTCTGTCTATGTATTGACATTTCTCTAGCCCCGTCACTCAGCTCTGTCTGTGTTGACATTTCTCTAGCCCCGTCCCTCAGCTCTGTCTATGTATTCTCATTTCTCTAGCCCCGTCCCTCAGCTCTGTCTATGTGTTGACATTTCTCTAGCCCCGTCCCTCAGCTCTGTCTATGTGTTGACATTTCTCTAGCCCCGTCCCTCAGCTCTGTCTATGTGTTGACATTTCTCTAGCCCCGTCCCTCAGCTCTGCCTATGTGTTGACATTTCTCTAGCCCCGTCCCTCAGCTCTGTCTATGTGTTGACATTTCTCTAGCCCCGTCCCTCAGCTCTGTCTATGTGTTGACATTTCTCTAGCCCCGTCCCTCAGCTCTGTCTATGTGTTGACATTACTCTAGCCCCGTCCCTCAGCTCTGTCTATGTGTTGACATTACTCTAGCCCCGTCCCTCAGCTCTGTCTATGTGTTGACATTTCTCTAGCCCCGTCCCTCAGCTCTGCCTATGTGTTGACATTTCTCTAGCCCCGTCCCTCAGCTCTGCCTATGTGTTGACATTACTCTAGCCCCGTCCCTCAGCTCTGCCTATGTGTTGACATTACTCTAGCCCCGTCCCTCAGCTCTGCCTATGTGTTGACATTACTCTAGCCCCGTCCCTCAGCTCTGTCTATGTGTTGACATTTCTCTAGCCCCGTCCCTCAGCTCTGCCTATGTGTTGACATTTCTCTAGCCCCGTCCCTCAGCTCTGTCTATGTGTTGACATTTCTCTAGCCCCGTCCCTCAGCTCTGCCTATGTGTTGACATTTCTCTAGCCCCGTCCCTCAGCTCTGTCTATGTGTTGACATTTCTCTAGCCCCGTCCCTCAGCTCTGCCTATGTGTTGACATTACTCTAGCCCCGTCCCTCAGCTCTGTCTATGTGTTGACATTACTCTAGCCCCGTCCCTCAGCTCTGCCTATGTGTTGACATTACTCTAGCCCCGTCCCTCAGCTCTGTCTATGTGTTGACATTTCTCTAGCCCCGTCCCTCAGCTCTGCCTATGTGTTGACATTTCTCTAGCCCCGTCCCTCAGCTCTGTCTATGTGTTGACATTTCTCTAGCCCCGTCCCTCAGCTCTGTCTATGTGTTGACATTTCTCTAGCCCCGTCCCTCAGCTCTGTCTATGTATTGACATTTCTCTAGCCCCGTCCCTCAGCTCTGTCTATGTGTTGACATTTCTCTAGCCCCGTCCCTCAGCTCTGTCTATGTGTTGACATTACTCTAGCCCCGTCCCTCAGCTCTGTCTATGTGTTGACATTACTCTAGCCCCGTCCCTCAGCTCTGTCTATGTGTTGACATTACTCTAGCCCCGTCCCTCAGCTCTGTAACGAAATAGGCTCTGGGAGGACGCTTTGTTATTGTTTCAACTGCTGATTCCCGCTTTAAAGCCGCTTGTATAATGGTAGCAATCAAAGCTAAAAAAAAGTGTTAATATATAATCTAACTTGTTGAAATCAGCTTTTACTAAGTCCCTCTGTTTATGGAACAGTATTTTGTTCCCAATAATCAAATCAAATTTTATTTGTCACATACACATGGTTAGCAGACGTTAATGCGAGTGTAGCGAAATGCTTGCAATAGAATAAAATCCCCTGATCACGGAAGTTGCTTGACATTATTGGTGTCTGAGCTCATTGATGAGAATGTGACGGTGCTGTATGTTTTGGACTATTGACAAGCCAGCATGCTAACATCACCAGTACATAGAGGACAGAGGACTACACACAATGGTGATGGGGGGGGGGGGGGGGGTGCTCAAGATACATTCAGTGGGACATCAATTCTCACACATCAACCTGGCAGACTGTTCAACAGAAAATGTTACATACTGTATCCAGCAACATATAAAACAACATTTAAATACATAAGTACTGAGAAATCTCTTAACTTCCATCTAGAGCTGTTGCTTTGATTCTATGACATTGTGTTGTACTGTACATGTTGCTGTGTTTGTGATCTGCTCTGGGTTGAGTTCAGACAGAGCGGTGTATTCTGCGTATTATGCTTGAACCTGCTTTGTGTTTGGTGCTCTGTGTTGGATGACACTCACTCTGATCCTGACGAGTCACCGTCTACTGTTCCCGCCTTGATGCTCATGCCGACACCATTCAGCTGATCTGGTAGGCTGGGTTTGGCCCGGCCCCCTCGGCTCTCACTGGAGGAGGAGCCCTGAGAGGAGGCGTGGCCCGGAGCGTTCTTTGACAGCTCGTTATGGATGCGGTTGATACCATTTCTCTCTGCGATGGGGGAGAGCTGCTTCTTCTTCAGGATTCCTGAATTTGAAGACACATCCTCTCAAACAATTCCAAAGTTCTGGAAAGCCCACCCCTACAGAGATATACAGTTGAACTAACAACATGTGGAGGAATGTTGCAGCAGTATGGATGTTTAGTTTTGTTGCTAACCTTTCTGTGGGTGTGCATTGAGGTTGGGCAGACTGGGAAGTAGCAGCATCAAGTTATCCTTCCCATAGCTACCTGCCTTGTCCCCTGGCCTTTCGCTTGGCATGCCTCGGGTGTCCCGCGTCTGGCCCAGCTCAGTGTTGGCCAGAGACTCTGTCTTCAGCCTGTCTGCTCCCCCGAGGCCCTCACTGTTGCTGGCTGTCATCATATACTCCACTGGCCAGTACAGCTTACTCAGGTTGTTATCTGGGGAAAATGTAAATGCTTGATGCATGTAAATGCTTAAATTCTTGATGCATTAAATGATGGTGTAAGCTATGGTCAAATTCATAACATTCATGTATTGCTCAGAGGTGGATTTATTTACACCTGGACAATTGTCTATTGAAGGTCTGGTCAGTGTGTGCTGTTTGGGTGTGGTGAACTGTTAAAACAGAAGTGTGGGAGCAGTATTATCAAGAAGGTCTGAGGTCACACAGTGGATGGGGCTGTGGTGACAAACCGGGCGCGTTCCTCTGCCAAAGCGTTGCTGACTCATGCCAAATCTTACAACGCCTAGATAGGTATTTTACAAATCAGCTAACCACATCATACATTATAGCAACCTGGTGCCCAACAGCAACCATTGGTTGATGCATGCAACATCTGAGCAGGGGAACACAACCACCATGTTGGTGTGGTCTACTGAGAGTGAGGCATTGAAGGTATAAGGTCATATAGAGTGTGGATGACTGGGTTGATTATAGGTGTGAGGTCATACCGTGAGGGTGTGGTCTCTTGGACACGTTGGAGGCCATGCTTTCCCAGCATTCCTCTGGTGGGTAGGGCTCCTCCTCCTCCTCGCTGTCAGAGGAGTGTGTGGAGGCGTATGAGCCGCTCTGGTCGTCCTCCAGAGACAGGTCACTGTCAGAGTCCGAGTTGGGATCTGTTGTTGCACACACACGTTAAGATGATGACCAATGAGAATTGCACAGATATATATTTTGTATACATATATTAACCATATGAAATAACCCTCTGTATGCCTCTCTGCTAAAGGCAGTCACAGTGATCCTAATGACATTAGAATGGGAGACCTACTATCTAACTGCTCTTTAGATTCATGGAAGAGTGAGCCGTGTTCATTCAGAGCGATGTGTGCTTGGCTGTTATTCAGGCCACCATCATCCCTGAAAAACACAACAGGACTTGTAACAGGACATAAACGTACAAACACAAAGCCCTCATCTCCTCAATCAAAGTTACTATGTGTATCTGAAAGGGCTGTTCTACTTGTATTACTGTACATAATAGACCATCATAAAATATACATTTTCAATTCATTTGTAAAGTAAACTTTTTTCTAATACACAATGATGCAGGAGGCCCTGAACAGCTTGTGTCCATGGGGTCTGTTATGTCCCTCTGGGCTTGCCGTACCTAAGGACAAAAGGGACGTAGCTCTGCTGGCTCTTGCCACTCGGCAGGGTGCCGTTCAGAGACACACTGGAGTCTCCAAACGGCAGGTGGTACAGTCTGCCATCCATGTAGCTGGTAGTACAGTTATATGACTGGAGGAGGAGGAGAGGGACATGGTATAAGTTAATAAGCAGTAAGTCATCACACCAAATTCTGTTTTATTTGTTTGATGCTTTAGTTCATTGTCCTTGGTAACACAAGGCCAAACCTAAAGGTATGATATGGAGGCCTACAGCTGTACATAGCTGTACTAGTTCCTGTTCTACTAAGGCCTTGGATGACTGGTGTCCCTGTATAGTGGGAGAGACTCACAGAGGGCTTGGACTTGATCATGTGATCTGGGCGCTTGCGGCTGCAGCAGTAGCGCATGGCTTTCCTGGCATCCTTGTTGAAGACGATGCGGAAGAAGAAGATGAAGGGACCCTGGATGGACAGACCAAAGGAAGAGGAGGTCAAAGAAACCAATGGAGCAAGTTACCGATTCCTGGTATAAGTCAGAGAAGAAAGTGTTTACCTGGAGACAGTTGAATCCAGCAAACAAGTAGTGGAAGATGATCATGTCACTGTTGACTGAGAGTACAGCTAACAGACATGTTACAGTGACCAGGAGGAGAACCCCACACGCAGTCCTCAGCCCAGAGCTACACACACACACACACACACACGTTAAATGAGGACACCACAAAGGTTACATTGAGATAAGTACATTTTCAGAGTTTAGTGAATTGGCAGCTTCACTCTCAACTCTCTCCGTTGTCCCTAAAGTGCAGTAGTCATGTTTCCTCGGGGTACAACAGCATGCCTGTGTTAATGACAGAATGAGTGTAGTTTCCCTATTGTTTTTATTCAGGCAGCGGCAGGACACTCACACAGGGGGCTCTTTCTTCTCAAAGCTGTGGTGTCTAATGGAGCAGGATGCTCTGGAGGCCAGGATGTACAGGAAGATGTTCATCTGGAAAACACAAACAATGTATTAATGCACCATCATTTACATAATAAGCTACTAATATTGAACGCAAGCTACACAAAGATTACACACCAACCACCATATCATATGAGTGTAATATAATACACTGTATTAGAGGTGGAGTGTACTCACAAACACCACCATGGCGATGGGCCCTGCCAAGCTCCAGATCAGAGTGTCATACATGGACAGCCAGCAGAAGTCTGGGTTCCCATAACCCTCTGGGTCCAGTCCGACCGCCAGGCCTGGACAACACAACAAACAAACAAACCACTAGTAACTACCAGTAACTATAAAATAACTACAGTCTAACTGGATATATTATGAGTTGGCATTGTGTGTCTGTGTGTGTGTATTATTCAGACCTGTGATAAAGGCCGGCACGCCCCAGCCGATCATGTAGTAAAAGCGCATGGGTCCGTAGTTGATGTCTCGTATTTCGCTCAGCATGCGGTAGACATGCAGGCCCTCCAGGAAGAGCCAGGAGAAGGTGCACAGGTAGAAGAAATGCAGCAAGATGGCAATGATTGTGCACATGAACTAAACACACACACAGACACACACACACACAGACACACACACACACACAGACACACACACACACAGACACACACACACACAGACAGAGAGAGAGAGAGCATATAATACTGGATATGACAGGCCTCAAAATGGGCTGAATGCTTTGCTTATTTTTTCCTTTGATTTGAATCAGATCCATATGTCAGACACCTATTCCAAATACAAATGAGAGGAAAGGTAGGATATTGAAAGTGAAGTGCTGAACAGAGGTAGAGAGGGACACGAGGTCAAATACAGTATTAAAGGTAGATAGAGAATAACTTTGTTCCAGTAGTTTACCGGGTTGTCTGGCAGGTTAATGCCCAGGATGAAGAGGAGTTCGGAGATGAAGAGGGCAGTGGCTCCATTGTTGATGATACTGGTTTTGTTGCAGTGCATGGCCCGCAGGCAGAGGAGGAAGAGGGTGGTGAGAAAGAGGAAGACCAGGGTCACACCCACCGTACTCCACGTCACCAGCTTCACGGGCAGGATCTCACCGTTCTGAAAAGATAAGGGGAAGTTTAAATAGAGCTTTTTCTGGTCATTATAGTGAACAAGACCACTTTTGGGTGTGGCCTGTGGTGCATTGAGGTATCTATGTGAAGTTTATGTGAAGTTTACAATGTGAAGTCTATATGGAGTAGTTTTGTAGTGTTGTATGCAATGTTAGGTCTGAAAGTATGAGGGGAATGTTGTGTGGTGTTTTTGTGATACATCGTGTAGCCCCTCTCACCTCTCTCCTGGAGACATCCATGAGGACAGCGAAGCTGGTCATGTGGTAACACTGGCAGCTGATGTGAGTGTTGTTCCTGAACACCATCTCACAGCCTTTAGCTGACCAGCCTCCGTTCCCCGCTCTGACAAACACAATAAACAGTCAAACAATGCAATGGTGGATTCATTGGTTTCAACCTAATCCTTTATAGAGCCTTTCTAAAAACCATTGTTTCTACAGCTCAAAGTTCAAATAGCTAATGTGTGTGTGTGTGTGCGCAACTCACAGTATGGAGTGGTTCCAGAAGACACAGATGGGTTTGGAGCGGTCCTCAGCGGTGACCATGCGGAACTGCACAGTGATTGGTTTGTCCAGGGTGTGCTGCAGAAGCTCCTCGTTGTCATGGACCGTGATGCTGACCACAGGGGTGTTGATGACAGGACGCTTGGGCACCCTAGTGGACGTCACACAAAACCATCATTAAATAATACTTTAGCATAGAAGACAGCAACCTATACTTTACCATCTTCTCTTCCTCCCTTAACCCCTACACACACACACACACACACACACACACACACACACACACACACACACACACACACACACACACACACACACACACACACACACTTGAAGTCGGAAGTTTACATACATTTAAACTCAGTTTACATGACATTTAATCCTCGTAAAGTACGTCCTGTCCTTGCAGAAACAGCTCCTCAGCTCCTGTTTGAATCATAACACTCAAAGATTCCTCAAACAAAAAATCTGTCTCACTTTCCCGATCAATCTCTTCTATAAACTGGTGCAAATCTGTATACTTAGACTTAGACTTCGCTTTTCCTGATTTATTCGCCATGATGTCTTCAATGAAATCGTTGAAAAAACACTTTCCAAAATACCACTTTCCAAAACATTGCTGTGCGTAACAAGCGTGACTGCAACTACTCTGATGGTCAAGATGAGAATGGAGTTCGTTACGCGTGCGTTTACAAACAAGGGATGGTGGTCCAACCCATAACCATCACATACTGGCGTTTACCTCAGCTCGTTGGCTATCTACCCAGCTAGATTTCAAGAAGATCAGTGGTCATTGGGCAGAAATACAGTCAATCAACGAAGCTTCGCTAAAATTATTGGTGCGCAATGAAGTCATTGCTCGTTGTCTTCAAATCAGTTCACTTCGGTCAATACTCCCCGCAAAAAAAAAACAATCAAGTTTGGCTGTGTTGCAAACATCCAGAGGAATGCACTGAAACCAACCATGACTAGATAACGATTGTTTACTATGTGTAATTACGTCGAATGCGAGATGGAATTCACGGCACAAACAGGTTAACCAAATGTTTCGATTTAGGCTATAAAAATGGATTTTATCAAAGAAAACCGCACTTCATTTGATCAATGGGACCCTCACGAAGAGAAATAAGAGCAAGATATCAGAATGTAAGTCATAATTTTACCTTCAGATGTGAATGTTTAAAAACTGTTATGGCGGAAAATGTTTTTTTGTTGTTGATTGCTCTTCTCAAACAAAAGCATGGGATTTGTTCTCTGTAATAGCTATTTTTCGGAAAACATAGTTTGATTACCAAGATTCTAATCTTTTGA